>NW_027272232.1:0-330000 GCF_040938485.1 Diadema antillarum
GTTCATGATATTCAGTGAAAAGAATTGATACAAGAAATGTGTTCAAATTATACCATTTAATAGGCAAATTGTTCAATTATAATCTACACTAAAATATACTGCTACCTTAAACAAGTGGGACTGTTTCACGTCGACAAAACGCGCAAAAACATGCATCAAATTGCACCATTGCAAAATCAAAATGCAAAAAGTTCTTACCGTGGGAGGGGGGAAACCCCCTCCCACACCCTCCCCTCCCCCTCGCTCGTTCCACTCGCTAGGGTTCAGTCGCGTTCATGATATTCAATGAAAAGAATTAATACAATAAGTGTATTTAAATTATACCATTTTATAGGCAAATTGTTCAATAATAATCTACACTAATACTGCTATATACCTTAAACAAGTGGGACTGTTTCACGTCGATAAAACGCGCAAAAACATGCATCAAATTGCACCATTTGCAACATCAAAATGCAAAAAGTTCTTACCGTGGGAGGGGGGACACCCCCTCCCACACCCTCCCCTACCCCCATCGCTCGCTCCGCTCGCTCGGGTTCAGTCGCGTTCATGATATTCAGTGAAAAGAATTAATACAAAAGTGTATCTAAATTATACCCTTTTATAGGCAAATTGTTCAATAATAATCTACATCAAAATAAACTGCTACCATAAACAAGTGGGACTGTTTCACGTCGATAAAACGCGCAAAAAACATGCATCAAATTGCACCATTTACAACATTAAAATGCAAAAAAGGTCTTACCGTGGGAGGGGGGACACCCCCCTCCCACACCCTCCCCCCCCCCCCCCCCCCTCGCTCGCTCCCGCTCGCTCGGGCTCGGCCGCTTCGCTCCCTCGCAGACTAACCGCCCCCCTAAGATGAAATCCTGGCTACGCCGTTGGTTCCGGCATTGTTATATTGAATAGTCAAAGGCAGACAAGTAGTGTTACGGAATGGAAAAAGAAAATCGCTGCTAATGCAGGGGATAAACATAGGCTGTGACAGAATTTTATTAACTATCACCCTCTGTACAAAAGTACGCCAATTTGTAAGATCGTAACTGCTGATTCACATTTTGGGACCAATTTTAGCCCAACTTCAACATTTTGATCTTCTTTTGAAACCGCAATTTTGATAAACTTGATTGCCATGTAGCTCTGGAAGCTCCCCAAGTTTGGAATGTTCTCTTTTTTTGGCAATAGTCTGCAGAAATGTGTACAAGGTGATTTCATGATACTCGGGTGAGCAAAATACCCACGGTTCTCTTGTTCTTATTTGTTTTGGGTTTTCCTTTTGTATATAGATGACCGATGTGTTTTATATTCAAAGCACTTGCAACTGATGAACCACAAGCGTTGTGTATAAATCAACATTCTATTGGATAGACAGATATATATTGTATAAAGTATGTTTACGGCAGATCTGTCATTTCACTCCCTATACATATTATTTGTCAAACAACGAAAACTGCATAAGATTAAATTCATCTTCTTGACACATAACGATATTCATCGTGTCTTTGTATGAGATTGGAAAAAAATGTCGACTCTGTTTGAAATGTTGTACAAGATTATTTACCTTATCTTTCCAACTTACTCAGATTGAAGATACAATATGTTACTAGTATTCAATGCAATCTATCTAAGAAATGCACGTCCGCTGAAACAAACTATTGATTTGCTTAACATACGGCGTTCAACAAGCCGGGTATTGACATCCAAGTTCACCGGAGACAGAAAAAAGGACTATCTTTTAAAGCAATGTTAATCAGGTTGAGTTTGTGATATTACACAAATATCATTTTTTTAGTGTTGTGTAGATTCTTCAAATGAATATATGTAATAGTCATGTTACTTCTAAGCAAGGAAGACTAATGGTCAATTGTAGACATGCTTGCCGTGGTAAACACTTGTAATATGCGAGAACTTCTATATATTTCAAATGTTGTTATTTTGGTATAATGTGCATTTTTGACTGTTCATTTACATATAACTAAGATTTTATTCAGAGAGAAAGTAACAATAGTCAGAAAGATCGTTTTGTATCACAAGGATGGCAGTGGCAAAAGAATTACACGTTTAGTAAATTATCATATCGCCCAGAGAGATTTAGACTATAATATTCTTCGATAAATGAAATGTGTAAATGGCATACATCAAGACTGGTGGTTAAAGATCTGAAGGATTTTGGTATGCATGGCCATTTGTTTATTCTATGGTACTATTAATGTTGATACATTAGCCTAGTTTAAACTATTCTGTTGTGTGTTACAAAGAGTTATGATGTTAAGCTTCATTGTAAATGAGGTTATCGTCAAGTATTGATTCGTCGTTTTCGTTTTTATTTCTCGTTTCTTCAGCACAAGTACTTATATTGGAAGGCAAAGGCAAGGCATCTAAGCTACATCTTTATACCACTTCGTATTCAAACTATGATTCTTATATTCCAGAGCAAAACCCTGTGCTATATCTTATTTTAAAGCCATATATGCAACTGAAAATTTATTTCTCTAATAGAGTAATGCATGTTTCGTTGGCGAAATATCTGTATCACTTATGTACAGCTCTTAATTCCTGTTGGGCTAACTTGATCACGAAACTTATTTTTCAAATGATTCTGATTGATGCTTTACGTATTATAGTATTCCTGGTTTATTTTCAGTGTAAATAAGCCTAGAAAAAATACTTTCATCTAATTCTCACTCTCTTGAATTAATTTAAACTTTCAGGATTGGTAAAGCGAACCATACTTGCTATTTTAAACCTCAGTGCAGCCGCAGAGCAAATATTTTTCTTTTAATGACGAACTGCGAGTCAAAACCCATACACGTTGAGAAACTAAGAAATTAAAGTAAAAAGATACAATAGAGTAGTTTTCTGTTTTTCATCTCGAATTCAACTGAGGAATAAGGAAGACTGATTTAATCTCAAATAAAAGATGTAGGTGTTTGCTGTTTTCCATGTCCACACTTTGTAATTTTCTGTTCCTTCCTATTTTTGCGTGATATTACATACATTTTATATCATGAATTTCAGTCCATCTGAACATTGCCATTCATTCGCATACAACTATTAACCATGGCAACTTCAAGTAGGTAGGGGCTAAATTCGCTGAAAGATTGCGTCACTAGATTTTATTCATCTATTCAAGATTGCAATATCATAATGCATCCTGCTATATGAATAGAGTTTGTATCGTATCTTTTTAAGGAGGAAATGCGTCACATGATGTCGTGGATTCACCCAATGCAGTTTTGATATAAAACCATGTCAAATCGTTTAACCATTGTGACGTCACATTTTTGTCGTAATCTTTCAATCACGAGGTGACGGCACATGGATTTCACAAAAACTTGCAAAATTCACAACTTTATAAACAAAGTATCAGTTTTTTCTTGAACTTCACGGCTGGGCGCCACGATTTAATAGTGAAGAGGGAACGGGGTAGTTTATATGTTTCTTATGCCACTTTCGGATTTCATCTGCTGGGGAGCAAAAAAAAAAAATAATAACCGTAATGAAAAAAAAAAACGCGATCCCTCTTCAAGGTTTCATCGGCTGGGGAAAAAAAAATCGCTCTCGTACAACGTGCAATCGGTAAAAGATAAATCACACTCTATTTTTTTCTGTCCCACTTCCGGGGTTTAACCAAAATACAAATTTAAAAAAAAAAATGGGGGTCTAAAGTGGTTAGACCCATATTTCTATGTATACTGTATTCTGAAAAAAAAAAAAGTGTGGGGCCGAGCAAGCTCCACCTATTCCACCGGGTCTCTACAGACCTATTTTTTTTTTCAATGCTGTCCCCTGTCGCCACCGCAGGACCAGGTTTGGGTGGCAGTCGCCGTCTCCGTCGTGACGGGAGTCCGCTGGAATACAGCTCCTATCTTCGGGGCCCTCATATCTTGATCGCAGTCCGGCTTTCTCTTCTCCTTTCCAAAATAGTGAATTTCTCACTTGGTCAAGTATGGCAATAAAAATCTTGAAATTGGGGGAATTCGCCTATATGGAGAATTAGATTGGAGAAAAAAAAGTGCAGCAAATATTGCAGTATTTCATTCATTCGTTCATTCATTCATTTTTTTTTTCGTTTCAAACAGAAACATATAAATATATTACAGAAATTAAATACATAGATATCATCAAAATACAGAATAGAGGATAAATTTACAAAAAAAAAGTAAGCATACGGAGATGTTAAAAATGGGGATTTAGGATTACTGCCCGCTATGCCGATCGGCATGTAAGGCATCAACGAAGGTTCTCCACCTCTTGGGCTTGGGCTAGTTTGCAGGCACAAACCCTTGTTGGTCGTAAAGGAGTCTGCGCCAAGACTTGTTGTTTAATTATGAATTTATTCAAGTTCAAGAAAGTGTGAGAATAACAAGTATACAAAAGAACCAGGTCCACCGTTTCATTCAAAACGAATGGCAGGTTTAGACACGTACATGGGGGTACAAAACAACAATATTAGAGTTTACATTATTGCAACCCATATCACACATAAAATATCAAATATTACCGGTGATCAATCAATAAAACAGAATCAATACATATACTATTTCTGTGTTACAATAACAGCAGTGATGTAGTTATTGCAATAATCCGCATTGAAATATAATATAATAAATTATACAAATACACATATAGCCCTATATAAATGCACCACTTTGGCACTGTCCCATAGGCCCTGTGTTGTAGCTTCTCCCTGCAGTGCAGTGGTTCGTGTATTAGTCTTGGCACGTGCAGACTCCTGATACGACCAACAAGGGTTTGTGCCAGCAAACTAGTCTTGGGCCATCCTTGTCATCGTTCCCAAATTTTGGGTTAAGGTCTTCAGCTCATTCTCAACTGTCCTCCGCCATGTGTTTCTGGGCCGTCCTCTCCTACGTTTCCCTTCAGGTGTCCAGTGGAGGGCTGTGCGGGCAATGTTATCCTTTTCCTTTCTAAGGACATGCCCTATCCATCTCCATCGTCTTCTCTTGATAATAGTTCCGATGTTTTCTATATTGTACTGTGTTAATAACTTTTCATTGGAGATCATGTTTGGCCAATGCATACGGAGAATTCTCCGAAGGTTTTTTGGGTGGAATGTTGAGAGCTTGGTAAGATCACTATCAGTCACCCTCCAACATTCTGATCCGTAAAGGAGAGTGGATAATACACAGCTTTGATACAATTTCAGTTTGATCTTTTCACTGTACTGAGATGACTGCCACACCTTGTTAAGTGTCCTAAACACATTTCTGGCTTTGTTAAGGCGATTCTGAATGTCAATGCCTGCTCCTCCATCACATCTAACTGTACTCCCCAGGTACTAAGTACGTTGAAAGTTTTTTTATGAACATTGTTGGATGGGTGAAGGGTTTGGAACATTTAGCGTCATTACCTCAGTTTTCTTTTGATTTATTTGCAGCCCAACTTGTGCATGTCTACTGAGCCGTGTTGTCTTCTCTTGCATGTGTCTGTGCGTGTGTGAGAGCAGTGCAGAAATGGGGAGGAATGCTAAAAAGCAGTGCTTGTAGGGTGAATCCCCCTCCCCCCCCCACACACACACACACACACGTAATACAAGAAATTATGATTATGATCGATTGACTGATTTACAAAAAAAAAGGGGGAGGAAACAAAAGAAACTGATATTGAAAGACAAAAATACCCATAACTAACCTAACTCATCCGAAACAAAGACCCGAAACAAGGGCGGTGAGTTGGCTCAGTCGGTAGCGCGTCTGCCTCACGATCACGCGGCCCGGGTTCGAACCCGAGTCTGGACTGAGCAATGTTGGGTGTAAACATACCGTCCCCTCCAGCAAGAGGCGAAACACTCTGTCTTTCCACCTCCCTGGTCCCTCGGATAGGACATAAAATGGAGGTCCCGTGTATGAGCAGGGAGGTGGAACCACCTCCCTGGTATGAGAGAGTCACAGCTCATGCACGTAAAAGATCCCGCTTCATTCATTCATCGCAAAGAGCAGGGTGTTTAAACCCGTTGAAGTGGTCCCACCTCAAATCCAACTGGACCCCATCATTGCCCATGGAAGACCAGCTTAGTGTAGCTGAATATGGGCTATCCAGCCATCTTCACAGATGGAAAATGAACAACAGCAACAACAACCCTGAACAAATCCCTACACTGAGTCGCTGTCATGCCGGAAGAGAGAGAGAGAGAGAGAGAGAGAGAGAGTGTGTGTGTGTGTGTGTGTGTGTGTGTGTGTGTGAAACTAATTGCGTTGAGTGAAGATGAAAGACAAAAAAAAAGACAGAAGAAGACTACATGTATAACAAGACGAGAGGTAGTGAATGGATGGAGCCGCTTAGCCGTGATTTTTACAGAATATGGCTCTTCTTTTCCATGTTCTACTTGTGCTTACGCGTGTGGCATTTAAATTAGTTGATCACTGGAATTCAGCGATCTGGCGCACACTATAGCTTTTGATGGAATATTCGAAAATTTGTATCGGATGAAGAGAGAGTCCAAGCAGGGGAAGGATGTGTGAGTATCGACTCTCCCAAGAGAGGGCGCTTTTGCATCTTCTCCCACCTCGCGATACCGATATCTGATCGACAGAGACCCCAACTCTCCCGCTTTCGACGGGAGGTCTCCCGCCTAAAGCCTATTTTTGCAAAATCTCCTGTTCTCCCGCTTGAGATTTAATTTTTTCAGCTTGAAATGATTTCTAACTTTGTGTCATCGTATGTTGAAAAATAAGCCTTATAACACGAGATAACATCAAGAACTCTAAAGCTGGACCCCGGCCACAAGGAACTTCGCGCACATCAAGTTGGAGTCTCCCGTCGCTAGGGGTTTCAGGCGGGAGAATCTCCAGATCAGAAGGTGCTTGGGGTTGGAGTCTCTGGATCGATCGCTTCTGGGACGTATTCTTCCGGTTTTGCGGTTCTGGAAAATGGTACCCGAAGACCCTACGTAGTGCAGAATCTTCGATCGTACATTCCTTCCTGTAAATGTCTTGGACAAATACGCGAGTTTGAATTCAGGTCGAAGTGGTCTTTCCTGCATAGCAGATTTTTCCACGCTCTCCGCTGAACTTTGTCTGTTGGGAACTTCAAATGTGGATGTTTTCAATAATTTCGTCGTTTGGCATTATCGGCACAGCATTGGGCCGCTCCGCAGAATCCCATATATGAATGTAAAGCTGCAGATTAGAAAATAATTATATTTTTTGCGAGATTATAATATAGAATTTGATAGGATCTATGAATACTAGCTGCGTTCAATGTACATAAAAGCGTACGTTAAACACATCGCGCGTTCATTACCGGAAGTTTATATTCCGAGAGTTTAAGGTAAAAAAAATTTTATGGCACATCGACATGCGTTCAGATTCGTAGAGCTATATGCGATATGGAGAATTCAACGATCTAGTCCATACTCTTGGTTGAAGAAGGAAATGTACGTTAGTGTTGCGGGGGGGGGGGTGTGAAAAGGGGTTGTCCCTCAACCCCTCCCTCCTGAGGGAGCATTTGAATGTTCAGAATTGACAAGGACATTGACATGGGCATAACACAATGTATTATGCCAGGGTCCCTTGGCACTGGTACATTACACTTACTTTGCTTTCCCTGTTATTTACCCAAGGGTATGACTTTTACATTCAGATTCAGATTCACATTGATTTTCTGTCCATTTAGGAAATTCTTTTTTAAAATTCCACTTTCTGCTTGGTATCTAGGAACAAAAATACATTCTATTCCCTCCCCACTCTCTCTATTCTTGTATTTTGGGGAAAATGTAGTTAATATATTTGAGAAATGAAAGATGTGATCTCTTTGTAACACAAGCTGTCGCTCTCAGCAAACGGAGCGCCCGTATTGCGATGATACTACTCTAAAAGTTTGCAAACAAGGACTGCTGACGTATCAAGGACCCCATGTCTGTTCCTATCTATGTTACAATCAACTCTTAGGAATTTTGTATCAAATGAGAAATTAGAATACAGAATCTTTTAGGACCACGCAAGCTTGGTATCCGTATGGTGCCATTGACTTTGTATTTAATTCACGTATGAAAAAGGAATTCAGAAATGAAATAGAATAAATCAATCAAAAACAATCAATAAATCAATCATCGTAAGTGTACTAAGCGTGAAATTCCGTCGTAGAAATATCGCCGCACATTTAATCTAATAGCTAATCATGTAACCGACCATGACCTGCAACTGTTCACCTGTACCTCGGTGAGAAAATATTATTTTGTCATGCCTTGCTGACCAGTGATACAGCTGATCTAACTTTGTGTAAACCCTTTGTAGCGAAAGCAGACAGACCTCTCGTTCCTTTTTCCTATCTGATATCCTATCTCTGTGTAAGTCCTTCCCGCCTGTTTTTTTTTTCCTGATATGTAGACCTATGTACCACAGCTGCATGCAAGTCAAGTTACAGGTAAACCGTAGCCCTTTCTGTGTTATTCGTCGTATTGCTGGTACGTTTTGCTGTATATTGTAAAGGCAGTGAAGCAAAAATACATTGTTAACAGTTTATGTTAATGTACATAATTTTATGTACGGCACCAACATTGTAAGTATTCATAGACGGGTATGCATACACCGGTATTGTTCAATGATAATACAGGAACCAATAAATGCATTCATATCAAGAACTGACACCGTTTCTGGACCACAAAGAATGCACCCAATTTTTACATAGATATCCGAAATTGCAATTTAACATGTATAACAAATGTCTAATACGAAATCACGTTTTGTTACAGCATGTGGTAACACATTCTCGGAAAATGGTCGGTTATTTTTGCGCCATGTGACAGGGTTGGTTTCGTACAGCACGACTACAATCTGTGTCAGGTCAATCATTTTAATTTGAATCACAAAGCATACGGTCTATACTGCGTGTACGAGTGTGGAAATGTTAGCATTGCGAGTATTTAAATTCCCGTGCATTTATGACATGATATCACTAGCAGACTGTTTAATTTATCTTAACACAAGATAGATGCGGCACTCTTAAGCACTAAACTCTAACTGCATTTAAAGGAGACCTCAAGATGATTTTCAGACTTTAGTTTTATTTTGAACGACTATGAATTAGTTATACTAAGAATAGAGTTTCAAAATTTACAGTGATTGGGATGAGGAATAAGAATGTTTTCAAAATGTATACCAAATTTCAATGGACTAGGATGATGCAATACCAGTCTCACCATAAGAATGCATGAATTTGAAACTCAAGGAAGGAAAAAGAAGAAGTCATGCATAAAAGATTACACACAGGACAGTGAACTTGTTAAGCATCCAGACGCTATTGCAATGGAATTACGCTCCTTCATTTCTGAAATACTATGTGATGCTCCTATGTCATCAACACTGTTCAGGAAAGGCCTAATTTGTTTAAGGTTTTCCAGAGTATTGGTTTCTCTGCTCAAGGATCACAGGTTCCATAAATCTAAATAATATGGAGCTGACGATTTATGTACTACGTGATGTAAAATTATGAAATCTTCTTGACTGCTCCTTTAAACCACTCAGTCAATGACTGCATTTCGGCTTTTGTGTGCGGATATAGAAAATTGTACCTTGTCCATGTTTATGTGCTCATTCGTGATCATGATTGTGCCCTCTTCGTATACCAGTGACCTGGCATGTTCATTCCTTACTTATTAATGATCTATGTTTCCAAGAAAGAATAATATAAATGATAATGTGACAATAATAAATTCATTTGAGGACTTGAACATTGATCCATTACTAACAAATCAAACAATGCTTCGGTAGGGGGTGGTAAGCGACGCAATCAATCTACATATTTTTTTTTTCTGGTACAGAAAACCAGTGGGATCTTGTGCCTGTTGTTTGCTTTGTGCTCGACTATCACACCTTTTGAGAACTCTAATTACATAGAGGAGAGCGGGGAGAAGTTGGATATAATTTCAAGTTCGCCGACTTTCTTATCATATCTTTATGGAAGAGATGATTACATTTCCTTTCGGGCTTGCATGAAGGTTCATATGGTAGGTTACATAAAGAGCCAAAAGCTGGGGGTGGCACTGTTCTCAATTTTCTGCAGTTAATGAAAAAAAAAAAAAAATTGGAGGGGGGGGGGGGGGCAGTTGACCCACCCGTGGGTAAAGTGGGACAACGGCAAGGGAGAAATGGGACGGTGGGGGTAAAGAGAGACATCCTACAGAAATGTCTAAGTTGGAAGGTGTAATGAAACATTGGTAATGAAAAAAGTCAAACATGCTTTAAAATGATCTTTATTTCAACAAAACAAGTTTGAACAACATGTTTGAAAATCTGAACTGCTTTTGTCTCCTGAACAAATTATGCCCAGTAGTTAATAAATATAAAGTTAGGCCTGCTGCATCTCCATTATCTTTATTGGTCTTTGCATTCTCTTTTCAGAGTACATCAACTGTCAATTTGGGTAATAAATATTGTTTTATTCAACATTCATCTTAATATTTCTGTTTATTTGTATGAATTCAATATACATGTAATGGTATTATGAGGGACACATGGGACACGTTGTCCCAACTGTCCCTCACTTGACATATACATAAATATTATAGGACTACTCAGTAACCATGCAGGCATAATTTGTCAAAAACAAGTTATATTACTTGCATATTCATAAGGCTCACCGCCAGCTTAAATCGTGCCCTTGAATTCATGCTTACGAAGACAGCAGGTTAATTAACCTGATTTAAAAATATATATATATCATATTTTGGGGAAAATGTTCAATAGCAATTTATACTTTTGCCGAACTGCATGGCTTTCTTAGTGTGATGTATGGTTGCTAGGGGCTTATTGTAGATATAAGCCTATCGCTGATTGGTTGAACAGTTTTTGATTCAGAGAACGTGTCCCACTAAGTTGACCCGCGTCCCAACTCACCCCGCTCTCCCCTACCATGCCTACTGTGCTTTACCTCAAAGGCTTGCTGGGTGGTAGATCAGGGCGTGTACTCACTTAAGTCGATCTTAACTCGCATTGTTTGACTTCTTGCTACCTGTCAAGAGTAGAAGGAACGACTTCGCACGGCTACCCAAACTTTCCACAACTGTGTTCTGTCCCATTGGAAAATGTAAGTGTACATAATGTACATTATGATATAGCAGGCCTAAGCTCTATCTTCCGGAACGTGTGAAATCTCTTACCAATTAACGCAGCCCTATTCAATACACTAGTAATACGACAGAAGGGTGTGTTTATAATGACAGAATTCATTATCAGGAATGCACCGAATATTAGAATTGTCACACCTTTAGTTATTGGCTGTCAGAAATTTTGAATGATTCGATTTTTTGAAAAAAGCTTCTATGTAGCCTCAAGAGTTATGATGTGACGAAGAAGAAAAGGGATATCCTTTTTACAGTAGGCCCTAGTTGTGAGGCATCATTTTCCTCCCGTACTTGTAAATTTGTCTTTTTTTAATTCAATTCAATTCAATTTATTTTCATATTCCTCATTGAAGGAATTTACATCAAATATGATAAAACATAGTGAATCATAATATCCGGCTTGGATGCACAGTAAATTAATGTAAACATATAAAACATAGCGGTCAGTCATTGTGTAGGTTTGGCTCTATGTATAGTGCTAAAGAAATGATGAAACCTACTTAAAAGCGAGCTTGTTAAGCGCAGGTCCCAAATTCTGAACAGAGTGTAAGATACAGATGAGGAGCACAGATGCAACGTAGGACCAAAATAAAGAAAAACAAAAATGAAAGGCCAAAATACCCGGGGCAATAACTGAATCTTCTCAATACAAATAGTGATATACAGACAACCACTTTCTGCGGACGTAAGAACAGTTGATTTAGCAATGTTGACAATATATATATTTTTAGAGTTTGAACAATGCTGGAAAAGAACAACTCGACATGCGAGTCCTCGGAAGAGACATGGGAAGCCTAAAGAGTGAACATACATGTACTAACATTCAAAAAAGATTTAAAATTAGAATTATCATTTATGATAATGAATCAAAGTTTAGGTCTGTTTAGACTACGGCTTGGACAAAATGACTTATTGGGATTATTATTTTCAGAATTGTGGAATTCAGTGAAGCAAATAGCAAAATTGCTTAATTAGCATGTTAAGTTTTCACGCTGCTACGGTTTGCCACAAGAACGTTACCGTAAGAAGTTCGCGAAATATTGTGATGCAGCTATGGCTAGTCCGTCCCTAGGGGCCAGGAGCGAAATGTACAGTATATGTCCCAAAATAATACAATCGGATTTTCGCGCTAATAACTACCAATAATATGATTAAACTGTCTAAATGCTACATTAGGGTCAAAAGATATAACATCTTAGCTATATTTTGAAGGAAAAAAACAAACAAACATCGAATTTGGTTAAGTGGTCACAGAGAAATGTTCATTCATTGTAAATTATGGCATGGGCCTGATTCTTCCAAGTTTGGCACTTGGAACTACTTAATGTGTGAACACAATGGACAAAATTTGCAGGTAAGGAATTCCTGACATGCTTTCCAAAACTCCACATTTCTCATTGACCTCAGAAGCAAATCGGAGGGGTTTTCTGTAAAATGTCAGTACATGTAATAAGTCATATATAGTTGTGTACCCTGAAATTGTATTTGGATTGATTCACTATCTTTAAAGTTATCATTGCGGAGGGTCCTGTCGCAATTTTTTTCGGGGACATACGGTGCTGCCATTTGAAAGGGGCTATAGAGCCACGTCATAATTCTTGCAGCCTGCAAAAGACTATGAATGCAATCTGTACCATGCCAAAATTATGTTAAAAATGGTTCTAAATTTCATCAGCGGCCTCACCAGTCACCAGTCATGGTCACCATGGCCCCACTTTAGGACCCACTTACGGAGAACCACCAAATAGTAACATATTTGGAAAAAAAAAATCACGCCATCATATTTATGTCAAAAGTTGCTCTTAATTCCATCAACCATCAACAGACTATGCTGCATTTTGAAAAGAAAGCTGAACAGGCCAACAACAAAGTCGCGATATTTTCCAAATGCTGAAAGTGGGTTTTCTTTTATCTAGATAATTTTTTTTGTGTGTGTTTGACATAGAATGTTGGTAAGTCTATCCCTGTTTACTCCTTTGTTTCTATGAAAAAAAATAATGCATTATATCCAGCTACAAAATGAAATATTGCCTTTACATGATATCAAGCTCGGATGCATACGTAGAATATTGAAGACATATAAAACATAGTGGTCGATCTATGAAGTTGGAATATTAGAATGAATGCTAAAGAAATATGAAGGAACCTACTAAAAAGCAAGCTTGTGGAGCGTAGACCCCAATTAGATTCGAGCCACAGATTGAAAAGAGGAGCACGGGTACAACAAATGATCGAAACATAAAGAAAAAGAATACAAAAAATATATACAGGGATATTGCAAATTCTTCTTTCATACATGTCTGGGGGTCGGATAAGCCACTTGCTGTAGGCGGATGAGTCGTTATCATTTTTGCAGTAATAACAATATTGTCACGGTCGGTCTCTCTTTGGAACATAGTCGTATGTGGCATAGTTATTAGGAGATTGTGAGTGTGAAGTACTGGGTCGGAGAAGTGTGAGAAGACATGTATTGTTCCTGTGAGATTCCGTGATAGATGAGGTTGGTAGCGGGCCTCACGGACTGTAGAGTGGATGTTGAAGCATGACAGACTGCACTAAGACTCGAGATTCCGGTTCACAATAACTTTATTAAGGCGACAATACACTCGCCTGCTCCACATGACATTCAATACATGTACACGGTATAACATTGTCGTTCTTGTGATCTGCCGAAGTCTGACACTAACAGAGTAATCTTATCCCAATCTCAATGTAATCTGCCTAACAAAGAGAAACCCTGCTCTATTTATAGTGGACATGACAGTGACCGTCAGTGTGGCTAGCTGTCAATCACGTTTACAAAGCAGACGGTCAAATTAGACACACCAGAACCAGCGTAAACAAGAAACAAAGAACAAGAAGGGAGAAGAGGAGAGAGAGAGACTAGACGGGGAACAAAGAACAACATAGGAGAGGGGAAGAGAGGAGGACCGGACGGGAACAAAGAACAACATAAGGGAGGGAGAGAGGGAGACGAGGCGAGAGACAAAGAACAACATAAGAGACAATGGACGAGCTAATTAAGGCGAAGAGAAGAGAAGAGACAGAGAAGACGCTGAGCTGGCAGTGTACCTCGCTTACACAACAGAAACACACAGAGCATAATAATTACCTAGCTTACATAACAAAAACACAACAGAGTACTGAACGCTATACTTAATCATATACGCATAAATATAAAACCGTTACACTATCCCCCTTCCACGAAAAATCGCTGCCCTCAGCGATGAGGAACAGTAAGGTGAAAGATATAAATCTAATATACACACTTTGTATAAACCGAGCTAGAGCGGGCAAAAACACATCATCAAGATCAATTGAAACGCATGAAGTAGCAATGAACATAATTATGTACCGTACAAGTTAACAAAATGCGTATACGGGTAGTAAGACGGAAGGCGCAAGAGAAGAAAAGAAAGAATGGAAGATAGAGAATAGGAAAAAGGCGTAAGAAGATGTAAAAGACAGAAGGACAGAGAAGAAAAAGGAACGCATTACTCTCAGTACAAATCTCTCTAAAACAACGTAATTAGTCATAAATGATCCGCAGATACCGTCTTTATAAAAACTCTTCAAAAAAACAACTATAAAAGGCATACATTAATTTATATAAAATGGCAAGACCAAACTCGGCAAGATCATGATGGCAAGATCGACCTCAGTAAGAAGCACAAAAAGGTGTTTATATAAAAACGTGTGACTGAACAGTCCCAGTATAAGACACTTCATTATTAAGGGAACTGTCATATATTATTAAACAAAGTGAAACAGAACTGCCATAAGACTCTTAAATCAAGCGGTCCATCGAACGCGACAAAATCAAGGGCAATGAACTTGACGATCTATGTACACATTGTTATTGCAACAGAGCTGAGGTAATCTGTGCAAATAAAGAGACACCTGGCGAAAGAGAGGGAGAGGGATTAGCGAAAGAATAGGAGAGCGAGCAGGAGGAAAGAAGAAGAGTGTCTTAAGAAGATTAAAACAGCGTGAGAAGGAGTGAGAAAAGCCAGGGCCACACAAAAATAAGCTTTACAACAACGATACAAGCAGCCGCTTATACAATGTACATAATAAACAGCGAGCAGTTGCTTTAAATCGGTGACAACAGAAATCTGTAGTATCCAATGCCAGATATAGTATGTGGTACATTCGTAACAAAATACCGAATGAAACATCATGCGATCAAATGTAAGAGCATGAATCTTAACAGCAAGTAAAACAGTTATCAAACACGGACTGTCGACTATTTAAATAAAAAAACGCCATGTAGCATTATACACTGTATTTCCGTTACGCTTATATACTGCTTGACACGACGCAAAACATAATCAAAACAAACCTCTAAACCGAAAGAAAGTATTTCATGATAGGAAAGGAAAGTCGAAGAGACATGAAATATATGTATATGAGTGCAGCGAAGAAACTTAGAAAAAAAACTCTCGTGTCATGAGGTAGATAAAAGCACTCAGACAATGTGTTGTCAATCCATGTTGTATGCTCCAGAACGCTCAGTTAAAAGCAGTGTTGTAAATCCATGAGGTATGATCCACAATGCTCGATGAAAAGCACAGAAAAAAAAAACCAGTATCAAGCATGTCAGATGAAGATCAACGAAACAAACGCACGGTTAAAAGCATAGAAAAATATATAAACACAGTATCTACAGTCCTCCATTTGCAAACAGAGTTCATTGTCCATGGAGTGATATCGATGTCATAATTATCATAATATGCAATTAGTCATAGTTCACAGAAAGACTTGCTTTCGCGGTCCACATGTCACAGAGTTGGCTATAAATGAACGAACCGAGGTTTTCATGTCATACCAGTAGAAGCTTCTTTGCAATCTGCTAAGCGTCTTTTTGATACCGAGATGTCCTGAAAGCTTTGTGGCATGATTCAAATGTAGCACGTATTCACGAAGTTTGAGGGGGACTACCAATTGAAGCGTGGTCGTTAGCTTATTGTTAGTGTCATGTCGTTTGTACAAAAGTCCGTCAACCATTTGCAGTTGCGACCACGATAACCACAGGTTACGCGTAGCGGGACTTTTGTTGTGCACTAGTTCGCGATTAGGTCTCTGGTCTGAGGCTGACATCCACCTAATGATGGGCCCGACGTCGGGGTCGTTTCGTTGCAGTTTGCTGATTTCCTCTCGGCTAAAGTTGCTAAATAAGACACCCTGCTGCCCGGAAGAATTTCCAGCGGAGGTACCTTTGTCTGAGGCACAGGACAGGTTGTCGTCTTCACCAACGTCGGCCGCGCGATCACGATGTCGTAACTTATTCCGCAATATCGACTTCACACGAAAAACACGTACGGGAAATGGCCACTTTTCCCATCGCAATGTTCTCACAACACAATACACACAGTAGATTCCAATAACTACACTCGCGAAAACTCCAATTACATCAAACATTGTGATCAATAAATCCAACTGCAACTGTCCGCAAACGATGACCATGACGAGTAGGGCAACGATCACCACAAATGTCACAAGACCAGATACAAGTCCATAATTGTTAGTGTCCGAATTATTCACACGTTCGCCGGATTCAGTGGAGCAGCGTGGTTGTTCTTTCGAGTCATGTGGTGGTCGTACAGCTTTCGCAGTCAAGGGAACGACGTCGTCCTCGTCAAGAAACGTCGACCACTCGCGATGTCGCTTCCGACATGTCGAGCATCCACCACAGGGTAATTCGTCCAAGATAGTGTTCTTGTCATAGCAGGTACACGAGTCTGGATCACACGGCAATCTTGACATAGCGTCTGCGTTGCTATGCCGAGCTCCTTTTCGATGCTCGATTCGGAAGTCGAATTGAGACAGGATTTCAATCCAACGAGCTATTTGATCAGTAGGCTCACGGAAAGCCATGATCCATCTCAGCGAAGAATGGTCAGTCCGTATCAGAAATTGTCGTCCCAGTAGAAAGTGACGGAACTGGCGTACAAATGCGACGACGGCAAGCAACTCTCGTCTCGTGGTACAGTATCGACGTTGAGCACGGGTCAGGGATCGGCTAGCGAAGGCGATCGGGCGTTCCACCTCCCGCTGTGCGATATCATCCCATTGGACCTGAGACAATACTGCACCAATGCCAGTCGAAGAAGCGTCAGTGTCAAGAATAAACAGTCCGTGGTCGTCGGGGTACGCCATGACCTGGTCGCTAACGAGAACGCGTTTCAGCTCTTGAAAGGCATGCTGACATTGTTCGTTCCATGCAAAGCTCGTTGTCTTCTCTAACAGCTTGTTGTGAGGCGCCGCGATAGTCGAAAACCCTCGGATGAATCGACGGTAGTACGAACACAAACCGAGAAATGAACGTACTTCGCTCACTGACGTCGGAGTGGGCCAGATTCGCACTCTCTCAACTTTCTCGGGATCGGGCTTGATACCAGAAGCGCTCACCACATGTCCTAGATATGCGACCTCAGATTTGAACAGATGACATTTACTCGGCTTGAGTTTGAGACCTGCCTGTCCAAGTCGACTAAACACTTCCCCTAAGCGTTCGATGTGTTGCTCGAATGATGAACTCATCACAATAATATCGTCCAGGTAGAGAATCAATGTTCGCCACTGCAACCCCTTCATGATCAGCTCCATTGCACGCTCGAATGTACTCGGGGCATTGCATAACCCGAAAGGCATTGTTACGTACTCATAATGCCCGCTGCGTGTGCTAAATGCAGTCTTTGCCCGGTCCTCCTCCTCAATGTCTATCTGCCAATATCCTGATTGGAGATCTAATGTCGAGAACAGCTTAGCACCACCCAAACAATCGAGGCAGTCCTCTATCCGAGGCAGAGGATACGCGTCCTTTTTAGTGACATTATTCAGTTTCCGATAGTCCACGCATGGCCTTGTCGAACCGTCACGCTTCTTGACATAGACAAGCGGGCTCGACCACGGGCTCGTAGATTCTCTGATAATGCCGCCTTTTAGCTGGTTCTCGATAATTTTCTCCTCTTCGTCGATGAAGGCACGGGGAAGGCGACGAGGGCGTTGCTTTATGGGCGTTGCATCTCCCGTATCAATCGTATGCTTAACAATTGATGTCCTGCCGAGGTCAGTTGGCGAGCTGGCGAAGGTAGATTTATGCTTCTCCAACAAAGAAAACAATTGCTCTTTTTCATCAGAGTCTAAGGCAGCACAAGAACGCTCATACAAGTGATTCAAATCCGGCGACCATGTGTTATCTGTGTCATTTGATGAGTGTGAAGTGCACGTTACTCTATCTACTTTCACAGTTTGACGAACACATGTGTCACTCCTTTGTACAGGTTCACATAATTCATCAACAATGTTCAAAGTCGCTATTCGCGTGCCTGCATGCAAAGTGATTTCTTCCTGAGACACATTTACTACACGCACGGGCAAGTCTGCGTCCTTTCGCGTTGTATCCACGAGGCAAGAGGCAACATGAAGATTAATCGTCTCGTGTGAAGGAGGCTCGATGATAGCGAATGGCATAAAATCACAGATAAGTTCCCCATCAACTTTTCCTGGAACAATGAACTCAGAGCGAGGAGGAACAACAACTTCAGTCTTAACATAAACAGCACTCTGTACAAAAGCGTTTGTGAACTCAACTGGATGGAGACGATTGTTTATGCAAAGTCCACGTCTCGCTTCAAAAGTACAGTTGAAATGATGTAAGAAGTCGAAACCAAGTAGGCCACTATCGCTCACATCTGCAAAATAAGCATGCCAGTTTAAAGTGTCGTCTCCAATAACTATAGTTACAGGTATAACTCCATGCACAGTTAGAAGTCCATTATCCGCTGCTTCGAGTTGAATGTTTTGAGACGGAACACTTAGTTCGGGACGGAGTTCGGCAGGCATTTGTTCGTATAGATCCTTAGAAATAATCGTCACCGCCGCTCCCGAATCGACCAGTAGTTTACATGCAGCACCGCTTACTTTGGCATTAACATAGGCAGTTATTCCAGCATATTCGTTGACTCGAATAATCCTCGGTGTAGCTTCACGATCAAGGGCAGGGCTCTGGTCGACTAACCCGCCCGCTGCTAGTTTCCCGGCGCACTCGCGTGAGATGGCGGATGTGGAGGGGGCTGGTGCTGCGCCTGCGACGACGATGACGGCTGTTGATACGGTTGCGGCATCCAGTTCGGCACGGCATTACGCTGACTCGATTGCCATGTAGGGACGAATTCATGCGGAGGGCGGTAGGTTGCCGTGTTGCTGCGCTCGTAGTACTGGCGACGAGGGCAATTCCTGGCGATATGCCCGACTTCGCGACATTCATAGCATCGTGGTGGCGTTGGCTGTCGACCCTGTGGTTGACCACGTTCTTGACTGGGCCGCGAGTCCATTGTGTCAGCTCGAAGATGCTTAATTTCCTCTGAAAGAGCCGCAATTCTGGAATCAATGTTCGCCATCAGCCGACGCTCGAAGGTGACCAGCTGCTCCGTTGACAGCGATGTGGAGTCGGACGCAGTCGAGACAGATCGAACACCACTGCGATGACTATTTCGTGCCGCTTCTTCGCGTAAGTGATGATAACGCTCAGCAATATCGCGGGCCTCCTGAAGCGTTTGGGGCTCCTTCATCCCGATGGCCATGGACATATTTGCGTCCCCCAGACCCCGGAGAAAATGCCTGGTCGCTATCGTATCAAGCGTCGCGGCGTCCGCTGTAGGATAACCAAAGGTGGCGAGGCGACGAATGTCAGCTGCATACTCCGCAATAGACTCCCTCGCTCCAAGGCGACGCGATTCCAGCTGCGACACGAAAGCAGACGGCGATTTCCTTCCCCCGAATCTATTTTCGAGAGCATCGACCAGCTTGTCGAAGTCGTTAACAACATCGTCACCGAGCTGTTGAAACACGAAATCAGCTGCATCCCCTCGAAGACATGCAAGGAGACGAAACCGTTGCTCCTGTTCACTCCACTTGCAAGCCTCAGCTAGACTCCGAAATGAAGAAATGAAGCTCTCCCACGGCCGTCCTTGTCCGTTGAAGTTTTCCTGAAGCGGCAGATTAACGGTGACCGAGGGCTTCGTTGGCACGGCAGATTCCTCACGCTCAAGATCGGCATGCACGTCATCGCGAGAGCTCTGCTCCTGGCTTTCCTGGGCGTCGTGAACTCGCCGAGTCGCGTATTTCAACTCCTGCTCGAGACGGCGTATTTCCTGCTCGAGCTCTGCTTTCTTTCGTCTTGGAGCCATGGTTATTACGCAGTCAGGCACGTGTTGAAGTACAGCATCCCACCGCTGCCACCAGTGTCACGGTCGGTCTCTCTTTGGAACATAGTCGTATGTGGCATAGTTATTAGGAGATTGTGAGTGTGAAGTACTGGGTCGGAGAAGTGTGAGAAGACATGTATTGTTCCTGTGAGATTCCGTGATAGATGAGGTTGGTAGCGGGCCTCACGGACTGTAGAGTGGATGTTGAAGCATGACAGACTGCACTAAGACTCGAGATTCCGGTTCACAATAACTTTATTAAGGCGACAATACACTCGCCTGCTCCACATGACATTCAATACATGTACACGGTATAACATTGTCGTTCTTGTGATCTGCCGAAGTCTGACACTAACAGAGTAATCTTATCCCAATCTCAATGTAATCTGCCTAACAAAGAGAAACCCTGCTCTATTTATAGTGGACATGACAGTGACCGTCAGTGTGGCTAGCTGTCAATCACGTTTACAAAGCAGACGGTCAAATTAGACACACCAGAACCAGCGTAAACAAGAAACAAAGAACAAGAAGGGAGAAGAGGAGAGAGAGAGACTAGACGGGGAACAAAGAACAACATAGGAGAGGGGAAGAGAGGAGGACCGGATTACAAACAAAGAACAACATAGGAGAGGGGAAGAGAGGAGGACCGGACGGGAACAAAGAACAACATAAGGGAGGGAGAGAGGGAGACGAGGCGAGAGACAAAGAACAACATAAGAGACAATGGACGAGCTAATTAAGGCGAAGAGAAGAGAAGAGACAGAGAAGACGCTGAGCTGGCAGTGTACCTCGCTTACACAACAGAAACACACAGAGCATAATAATTACCTAGCTTACATAACAAAAACACAACAGAGTACTGAACGCTATACTTAATCATATACGCATAAATATAAAACCGTTACAATATGAATCAATGTATCAGGACAATGGTATACGATTTAGACAGTTTTTAGAGAATTATACATCTCGTGTCTTCAGAAGAGACGTGGAAGTGTTGAGAAGAGAACACATGCATCTGCAAATCAGGAAAAGAAAAAAAATCAAAAATCCATTTGCAGTGCATTAAAAATATAAAATACCAGCTTTTACCGCGCCACAAACTCTTTATAGAGAAGGAAGAATTCTGATCACTCTGGCAGAAATTGAGAGCGCAAACAGCCATTGACAGCTGGATTCAATGAAATGGATTTCGATGAACTTAATTGATGTAGTTATTCAATAATAATTTGCAATTGAAGGATGATAGTGATGAACAACCTGTGAGTTCTGGGGGAGATCGTTCCAGTATTTCGGCCTCGTATAGAAAATCATTTGTATGAGATAAATATCCGGCGTTGTTGACTATTCTGACAGCGCATTTTGAAGAAAGAGAAGCGAATCAAGCAGAAATCCTGACGAATTACCCCATGCTACAATTCCATTGTTGAGGTAAGGGAAATCATTGATGCGTGTATGATTTGTAGTATATGTATGGGAAAATGATATTTCAGCTTAAAATTCCTGTGTTTCTGGATATTTTTACTTAAATAGTTAATGTGCGTATTCCAGGATAGATCACTACCAATATAAAATCCGAGAAACTTAATACTATCGACCTGGTTTGAATTAATACCATTAATCTTGACATGACCAGGAACAAAGTGCAGAGAGTTGCTGAACAGCATGATGGGTCTTATAAGTTATTGGCGTGGATCCAGGACTGAACAAATTTCATTTTATTATTTAACGTATGTACAAGCATGTTCGGATTACGATGTGAAAGAAATATATTTGTATCATTCGCAGAGCTTATGAAAGAAAGAATCTGTGACGAATTTTTGAGGTCGTTCATATGCAAAATGAATGAATAATTACAACGAGCCAAGCAGAGAACCTTGGGGGACACCACAAGAAATTGTTTAAAAAAAAGACTCATGAATATTCAGATAAACATATTGCTTTCTATAAGGTAGTCTATAAGCCACTCTAGAGCTGTCCCACGAATGTCGTAATGGCTCACCTTGTATAAACCAAAATATCATGGTCGATCGTATCAAAAGCTTTCGAAAAATCGAGAAAACACCGATGGTATGGGAAGCGTCGTCGAAAACATGTGATACTTTATCAATGAAAGCTAACAAAGCATGGATTGTGCTATGCTGTTTTCTGAATCCAAACTGAAAATTTGAAAGAATTTTTGCAGTTGATAGGAAATCTAAAATTTCGTTTGTGTACAAGCTTTTCCATTTTTTTTTTTCAATTGAAGTTAAAAGCCATGTTGATATCATTTACTGAACTGAACGCTAAACCTTTAATCACTGACCATGTTTTGCCTGTTTGGTACATAATTATGAAATCATTTATCTTGTTGGTAATGTTCAGATAATCTTCACGGCTTTCTTTTTTCTTTCAATGTCTTACACTTCAGAAATCATCGTCATGGCCACTATTCACCAGACCATTAGGCACAATCTGGAGTGTCCTGTGTGTCTGACACTCTTCAACCAACCCAAATCACTGGCGTGTTCTCACACCTTCTGCAAAGACTGCCTAGAACGCATCTCTCAAACTCAAACAAACCAACATACTATACCATGTCCTGTGTGCAGGAAAGAGACTTCTGTACCGAACGGAGATGTGGGGAATTTACAAACAATTGTAGCGCTGAGTTCTCTGGTGGACGAAGTAGAGACCAAGAGCCCCACATGCACAGTTTGTGACAAGGACGAAAAACCGCCAGCTGTGTCCTACTGTCAGGACTGCATGGAAAACATGTGTTTATCCTGCGAGAAAGACCATTCTGTCTGGAAAAGGTTCTCCAACCACGTAGTGGTGGCCATGAGCGAAGTGGTCTCTGGGAAAGTTCCGCATAAGAGGCAACGAAAGTGTAAGGAACACCCTAACGAGGATGAAGACTGTTTCTGCACAGGATGTAGGAAGTATGTCTGCTTCAAATGCGGTATGCTGGAGCACTCGAAAGAAGAACATGAGATGGTAAAGGCATCCAAACATGAGAAAGGGTTATTGCAAAATATCAAGGAATTGCAAAAGAGAGCAAACGCGAAGAAAGTAATTATTGAAGGACACATTGACTTTATAGAGACACAACGAAAGGAAATATCAGACTTGATGAAAAAGGTCAACGATGATATAGACAAGACGTACGAGGAAAACATGCAACTCTTGTCAGCCAGAAGAGAGACGCTTAAGTGTGAAGTGCGGCAATTATCTGAACTTTTTGAGAAGGAATTGCACTTCATGGCGGAAAGGAGTCATGGAACTCTCAATCGAATGAACGCTGCGGAAAAGCTGGTAGCTAGCGGTATGAAGGTACCGTTAGAGAAGGATGCATTGATTACACACGACACACTGTGCGAAAAGTTAAAGAACATTTTGGAACGAAATTATCCTAACGACCAAGTACCTAGAAGTGTAAAAGAAAGAGCTCAGAAGATTTCATTCCGTAGACACGTGACTTTCAATGAACCTTGTCTTGGAGAGCTGAGATGTCATACGTGGGATGTCAAAAGATCGCTGCATGTCAACAGCTTATCCGTGAGGTGTATCACTCGCGCACCAGACAACAAGATGGCGGTGGCAGGGATTCCTGGAATCCTTCTCTACTCCCATGATGGTGAGTTACAGGACAGGGTACTGCAGGATCGTCGTATTTATGCCATTGCATTCCTGTCTGATGGTCGAAGTGTCATAAGTAATAACAACAAGATTTTACTCTACACTCGACAGTGGGAGAAACTCGATGTCGAATTTGAGCCAGATAACATTTCTGGTGAGTACTCTGCTAATCTCTCTACTGATGCAAGCGATAACATCTACGTGGGTTTTGAGTGGTCCAAAAGCATCGAGGTATTTACCCCACATGGTGGTAAATCAGTCAGGAAAATAATGTGTCATGGATATTCACCGTGGCAATTATTCTCCTTTAAATCCACGGAAAACATGATACTGACAGACAGAGAAACCGTCGTGTGCATTGATAGTGAAGGGAGAGAGGTACATACCATGCAGAAGGAGAACAAATTGGCATTCCCAGCTGTTTGTCGAGATGATTCGGTCATTGTAGCCTGGTTGAATGAAGAGGAGAGTCTCCTCAGTATCGATCGATACACGAGTGATCTCGAGCACCTTCATAATCTCATCAGTGATTTCAGAACAAGTGAGTCAGACTACTACGGTCTACAAGAGTTTGAGAGTGGCGAGATAGCATTCTGTCTGGATGATGAACTCTTCATATTCCATACAACATAACATGAGTCAGGTTCAACGTTATTGGTTCTGTAGGATCAATGAGGGGTCAGCCGAAGTGGCATCGCCGAACTGACTTGCAGTCGAGTCGACGTGTATTTCCGCTATGTCGCCTTCATGTGCGTCGCTACAAATTGTATTATGTCTTTATGTTTTCTTTCAAATTTCTAATGGAATTGTTTCCAGAATATGTATTGCGAAATTTTGAAGAACCCAGAACAAATAACTTTTTTGAGAAATATTTTTTGTGTAAGGTAAAAACAGAATTTTTTGGGGAAAAAAATCTCTATTAGAGGGGTGAAGAGTTGGAATCGGCTAGCGCATGATTTGAAATATAAGCTTTCTTTGCCCGATTTTAAACGAGCTTAATGATGCAGTATCTCTAGTTTGAGCAACTGTCTAGCATTTTGTTTTCTTCGATATTCTTCAACGTTAGCTTACATTTTTTTCCCTTTTCTATTGTACGTTTTATTTGTTACTTGAGTTATGACACTCACTCTGTTATTGTATGCACTTTGAATGTATTTTTTTTTTGTTCTTTTAATCTTGTTCACGGATCTGCAGAAAAGCACATTGCCGTGAATAACATTAACCGAAACTAATCTGAAACTGTATGTCTTCGTCAACACTTGTAACTTCCCTTTGATTCCCTTTTACAACCTCATATGTTTCATGCATTACGATCTATTTGCAGTCAATCTGGCATTTAGTGATATGAACGAGTGGACGATAGGCAGAGAGCCGTAGGAGATGAGAGATACTTTACACACAAGTAAGGGTTTGCTATGACATTTTTTTTTAATCAATTATCACCCTGTGTTACAATGTGCTTATAAGATTGCAAATGTTGATCTGTTTTAAGCGAACACGTTGGAAATAGGAAACAATGGGATTCGAAAATATCATCTGGGTTACAGTTTTCTGGGCAACGATGCAGCCACTAGGCTATACTTGGTTACTGGCAGTGACACGATAAACTTCTAACAAATATACCCATGGTCAGGAGTTCCGGCATTGTTATATTGAACAGTCAAAGGCGGAGAAATAGTGTTACGGAATGGAAGAAAAAAATCACTGCCAATGCAGGGGATGCATGAACGTAGGCTATGGCAGAATTTTAACAACTATCATCCTCTGTACAAAATGTACGCCATTTTGTAAGATTGTGACTGCTAATCTACATTTTTGGGACCAAATTATTAAAGCCCAATTTCCCCACTTTGATCTTCTTTTGCAAACGCAATTTCTACAAACTTGGCAGGTATTATTAACATGCTTCTCCGGAAGTCCCCCGAAGCTCCCTAATTTTGGATTGTTCTTTTTTTCTTCTTCTTCTTCAAAAGTCTGGAAAAAAAAAATGTTTGGAAGGTGAACTTGCGGTACTCGGGTGATCCCAAAACCCACGGTTCTCTTGTTTTTCTGTAAGTTTACATAATATTTTTTACATATATGACTGATGTGTTTTATATTCAAATCAATTGCAACTGGTGAACCACAAGCGCCGTATATAAAGCAATATCTATTGTATAGATATCGACACATACATGTAGCGACATTTATCATGTCTTTGTATGTATAAACTCTGTTTGAGATGCTGTACAGGATCATTTACCTTATCTATCCAACTTACTCAGCTTGACGATACAATGTGTTATCCAGTGCAATCCATCTCAAAAAATGCACGTTCGAAATACAAAGGAGTATCACACCCGAGTGCGTATAGATATTGGTGTGATAATAGCCTCAGTTGAAGCAAACTATTGAATTGCTTAACATTCGACGTTCAACAAGCCAAGTATTGACAATATAAATTCACTCGAGACAGAAAAAAAAAAGGACTATCTTTTGTTCAAGGCAATGTCAATCAGGGTGAGTTTGATATTACATCAATTTTGGGGTTTGTGTAGGTTCTTCAAACAAATACATGCAATAGCCCTGTCACTTCTAAGTAATCTATTTTTTATAGAGATGTACGTCTACACGAGTGTAATGCATCATTAGTATACAGCACTAATTAGTCAGTTGCATGATCAGTATAGAGGACGACTTAATCTTTGAGTAATCGTAGACGTGTCCACTGTGGTAAGCATTTTTAACATCAAGGGCTTCAGTGTACTTCAGATGTTGTTATTTTGGAATATGTGAATATTTTTTCCTGTTGATTTACATATATAAGTAAGATTTCATTCAACGAGAAAGAAAATAACCAGAAAGAGGATTTTATATTGAAGGTCTCATGCCAGTGACAGATAAATTACGCATTTACTCAATTATCAAATCGCCCAGAGACATTAGACAATGTTTCCACTAAACAGGAAAATAAAATGTGCAGATGGCATACAGGACTGGTGATTAAAGATCTTAACTGATTTTGGAATGCATGGTCCTTTGTTGATTTTATGTACTATTTATGTTGATATAAAAGTTAGCCTAGTTTAAACTATTCTATTGCGTGTTACAAAGAGTACTGATGTTAAGCTTCATTGTATCATATACATTGTAATAAGTTTATTGTCAAGTATCGTTTCGTCTTTCTTCGCTTTTTTCTTTTCTGGTTTGTTCAGTAGAAGTACCTATATTGGAGGGCAAAGGCAAAGCATTTAAGTTCTTATTCAAACTATGATTCGTAGTCCTCAGCCAAACCTCGTGCTCTACCATGGTCTGAAATGATACAACGCTATTTTTTTTTTTTTCAGGAGAAATTATTGAACGGTCAATATGAATATGAAAATGGCAAAGTGAACATGTCATCCTCTTACAACTTGCCATATACAATGATATAGTTTGTACATAAAATTTTAAAATTTCCAGATTTTCATTCAAACGCAATTAAGCCCGAGGTTTAAATCCTGGTATATCTAACTGATTACTATTCTGAAGGTATTCAACCTGGAATAACATCATGTTTCAGACTTCAATGACAGAAACATTGAATTTACATAATTTTTTTTTTTTTAATACACGATCAATGGAAAATTGCGAGGTTATGACATGCAGTTTAGCTCACCCATTTGCATATTCATATCCACTGTGCAAGAACTGTTTTGCAGAAATTACCCAAACTTCAAAATGTCGCAACTTCCTCATTTTTCATCCGATTTCAGTCAAATTTCAACCGTTGAACTCGTTAGATTTTACTCTCTTTTTTTATCAGACTAATTTGTATATAGACTGGATTTTCACTTTAACATTATGAATTTCAGTTCATCTGAATATTGCCATAAGCTACACTCAAATACACGTGTACAAATTACCATACAACTACATGTATTTCAGTATTAAACCTATGGTAATGTCAGGTAGGATGGGGAAACAGTTAATTGTCTGAAAGATTGCGTCACTATAATGTTATTCATCTACTATTCAAGATTGCAATATCATAATGCATATTGCTAATTAATAAATTGTCTTTGCATTGTCGTGCAAACACTACGAACAATGTCCACGAGTTCTACACTCAGATCACGCGGGCCTTAACCCTAGCAGGACTCCCCCTCCCCCTCCCCCTCCGGTAATTTTGCGATTACTTCCAGAATTCGTAAGATCTCACCCCGAGACTTCATGACTTTTTTTCGGTCTCAATCATAGGCCTTTTTGCCAAGTGTTGGACTCATGGGCTTTCTTTACCTATTGTCAAGCTCATGGGCTGTATGACTCGTGGACCTTGTTTCTATGTCGAACTCATGGGCCGTATATCTTGAGGGTGTCTCGTGGGATGACCCCATATAAAGGAAGTAGGGCTTATAGTTATCTCTAGAGATTCCACTCATGTGTGAGGGCCATGAATCCCAGTGCATTTAATTCATTTCAATAAAAATCAAAAGCAGTAATACGTTGCCACATACTCCGTCTTTTATCCATTTTTTTTTCTTATAACGTCTCCACTTTTTTAACCCCTTTTCCCTCTGTTGTAGTTTTCATTTTCTCTTTATTAAAGGTTAATTTCTCTTGGTGGATAAGTCAGATGTGTTCATTGTGAAAATGATAACAATGATCAGGCCGTGAGGTTGCCATTTATCATAATGGTACTGTAATAGATTCCAGGTTGTTTTGTCATACACACAGCAATAGGAAATCACACATACTATACACAAGGAAGAAATGAAGAAATGCTACAAATACAAACAATGTCATATTTTCCATTTATATCTATTTCCATAGTAGTTTTTTTTTTTAGATTTTTTTCCTTTTCTCATAATTTGACAATAAACATAATCGCTCTTCTTGTACTTGTCTACGTAAAATATTTTTTTTTAATGATCATTTTTAGACGATTCAAGATTGACATTTTTTTTTCCACCAGTATGCAACATTGTACAAATGACGACGATATACAGCATGTAAAATGTAACACCACTCTTTCCCCATGTCTTTTTATCCAGCACATATCAAGACATTGTGGTATGACAATCATTTATCTTAGCATATGACATGCCTCTAATAATCCTTTGTCTGCTTGATGTGCCAATAGGTATAAAAAAAAACAACCTCAAAGCCTTGTTCACGCTGTCCAAAGTCCCTTGCACACACAAAGACAAAAAGAGCTAAGCATACAGTTCAAACCAGTAATTTTTGCCTACCCCCCCCCCCTCAAAGAAAAAGCTTCATGAAGAACACAACATTACAAACAATTACAAAGCTTACATTATAATCATTCATCAGAGAATTGAGTTTTGATTGTGCTGCCATGTACAAGTACATGTATATCAACGAGGGAAGTCACAGAACAAACATATCTGTCTAAGCCTCAGTATACACTTGTTTAACTGTGCAGAAACCAAAGAGACCCTTCATTTTTCTTTTTTTCCGTTGATGTGAAAGAAAACATCTAAGTGAGATAATGAAGTGTGGGAAATTATAGACATTAAACTCCATAACAACGATATTTTTGACAACTTTACACTAAATAGGCCTATTTTTGTCATGACGTTGTACTAGAATGTACTCTCAAAACAACTGATCAATAAATACATGGCTAGCAAGTACCAAGCCCACTTATGCATTTCTGTGTTGGCAGTGTCTCAAGTTACACAAACTGCAGTGAATTTTGTTACTTTCTTGGAATATACAAGTCAAGCTCGCACAAGCAAGAAAACACAGAATCTTTGCACTGTCGACTATTGAGAACAAACACTTCGTACTTTTCCCTCTAAAACTGTAGTTTTACTACAAAATCTACCCAGGGGCTTCGAGGGCCAAGCAATCGTCCCTTCAAATAATTCTAAATTGGCGACACCTGCAAGTAACCACATGAGCTGATACACTGCGCATACACAGAATGTTAAGCGTGCATAAACAGGAGGTACTTTCCAGCGATAGTCTCGATGATGACAAAAGCATCGAATTTACAGGATAAAAGAATGAATTGAAATAAAGCTGGCTAAAACATGCTCGTGACGATACGCAATGATAAAACCAACAGTACCAAGCAAATGAACATATGAAGAACTTTACACCCATTGTGTCACTATCCTCTTGATCTCTCTGTTCTAGAAATTAATTAGAAAAGTGAAGGGTTACACAGAACTTTGATGTTGGATGCCCCATTTGTTTTTGTTTTTTGTCTTACATGATATGTTATTATGTTCCATGTAATGATCACATTCGTGTTATTACACTCAACAACTTTGCCAAATGGCAAAAACACTTTGGATACAGAGCATATAGGCCATGTCAATATTCAACATTCCTGGGTCCTGTGTTATCAAAAGATAAAATTGATTATAAATTTCCGTAACACACAAGCTGCCATCGACTTATGATACAAATCAACTTTATAATCATTAATAACTCTTCATAAAACAGGGCCCTGGTGTGTTACATTTGCTTATTTGTACTTGTACATTAGCATAACTATGAGCTACATCATATTTGACAAAACTTTATATTTCTGTTTTTGTTTACTCTGATATCTTTTTTTATACAAATATGTTACAAATCTGTACATACAACTGTCCTGCATGTAAGTCATGTTCAGGTTGTTCAATTGGAATCCTGCTTCTACTTTCAACCATGTTATATCTTTACTGAGACTAATCCCCACATTCAATTCTATCACACAAAATGCCTGTTTTCTTCTTGTCAATCTCAGTATCTTTATGCAGGTAAGTCAACAATGTCCACATAATCCTTTGACTCCAGCGTAGACATCTAAAACTTGTTTCTAGCATTGATTTCCATTTCTTTGTAGAAACTTTTAGGTAATTGAGGTCCAAATTCACAACAAAAGTACAAATAAACTGATACCACAATCATAACTTTTGATTACTCCACTGGCTTGAAAACTCCAAAATGCACATACACACATATAAAACAGTTTTCACTGAATAACGAATATGGAAAGATTTGATACACTGTCCACCTATGAAAAAAAAAAAAGGTGGATTCGTGATGCTGTCTTGACACAAAGGGAAAATGGTACAACAATCATATATCAAAACTGAATACAATCTAGATGACATTGGGTTAGACAAGAATAACCAACTCACATCAAACATACACAAACAATATCTGCAAAAATGTACATAATCAGTTTGTAGTGTTTGTTGTTCTATTCAAACTCAAGTCATTCTATTTCAATACGACTAGGCATGCTACAATCTTCTGCCACATTACATAACACATCACACACTATGCAGAAAAGATAAATACTCCTGAAGCACGAAAAGAATATGATATAATCCATTGGGACAATTTGGGCTGGCTTTGATATGATATATACAAATATCGATATAAATACATGCTTCCATAGAACTATCTATACAATTGTGTTTTGTTTTGTGAAAGGTTTTACCCCACTTTTGTAATGGCAGTTTATGGGACGAGGGGGAATTCTGCACAAGTTTACGTGGAATTCAATTGATGGCTGTACGTGATGAGGGAGCCATGCATTGCAAGAAATCTGCTGAAGAGTCTTCAATTGATGCATTCAGTCATTCACTGTACAGCTCATCAAATAAAGCCGTACAATGCTAGTCCATAATCAAAACACAGAACGTTAAATTCTAAAAACTCAATTCAAAATCTCAATTACCGCTTTCAACAGCTGAGCAGATGCAAGCTGTTATTGATTTGTTTTATAGACTGTTTTTCAAGTATCCCAAATAAGCTACCATGAATGCATCTCTTCAGACCAGAGATGCACACATTGCTTGGAATTTTTCCCTATCTTTTATAATCTTTTTTGTTCACTTTGCAAGGAAAAATGCATAGAGACAAAATATCTATATATACATCATTCATTGTTGTCCTCAAAGGAGACGAAGGATTGCATGTATCAGGATAGCTAGCGCAGCACAAACATGAAAGTACATGGCAATACAAGTACCGTAGTACCAAATAAGACTCAGCTGGGAATATTCACAGCTGTAACTACAGTAATTATTGTAACTAATTATCATCAAATGAACACATTTTTTTTCTGTTCCAGATTAAAAGATAAATAGACACTATGCAGAATCTATTTTACTCATGTTGCCTCAGTTGCACAGCTAGAAATCTGTAGTGAAACCAAAATTATTTCTTACAGACCACACAAATTAGCTGAAATTTGGACTAGCACACACAAAAAAGGAGAGGTCTACTGTATACATCATGGCCCTGTTTCATAAAGCTGTTTGTAAAGTTACGCACAATTTTACGGATGACTTAAATATGGCAAGCCAAGTGGGTTTCCTAATCATTGTTAATTCCAATAGATAATAGTTGAAATTTGCAGATGATAATGATTATTCTTTACATGTTAACACAAGTTTTTAGTTGAAAGTGTATTTTTGCCCCAATGTAGATGAAATATTGACATACAGTCATACTTTGTTAAAACGGAAGGAAAAAAAAAAAAGAGCACATATTGGCGATTCATATTTCAGCCGTTCAAAAGTCATGCGTAACTTTACAAACAGCTTTATGAAACAGGGCCCATGTTATTTACCATACCATGGGGCTGCAATCATTGAATAATACTGTTTAGCAGTCTGGATTTCCCTCATAATTCAGAGGATGATACCTACAATTGTCGGATGAAGTCTACACTTGTCATAATATTTCAGGGTCATATACGTCTCAAATACTGTGAGCTGAGTTACCGAGTAGCAAGGCAATGTATGAGATACTTGTAGCAGAAATATCATTACAGCAACAATGCAAATGATTTGACATTCTAAGGAAAAAACATCCACAACAACAAGCGTAATAATATCACATGCTGCATGAATTCATCACATCTTGCACTGGTAAAAAACTACATTGCAGTAGCATTTATTAGGAGAATAATTTAAATAGGCTGATCTCAGTACATCAAGGATTTCAGTTTGAATCTTTAGAAATGTCATTCAAGTTCAATAAAATCAGAAAGGGGAAGGCTAGGAGGTTTAAAAATGCAATATACAAATTTTGTACACCATAAAATGTTCATCTATGAACGGAACAGACAAGATTTTGATAAATCATGTGAAGTATAGAAATGACCAAGAAAAACTGGAATTCAAATTCAGCTTCACCTCTTCTATGCAGTACATATACTACAAATCTGATGAGGTTCTTGCATGAATTAAGAAAAAAAAATCAAACCATGATCAGATATCATCTTGCTTTGGAAAGGACATATTTCCATTTTGCTGACAAATATCCCTGCAAGTTAGATTTGATAGACAATGTATACCTTACTAGGAACACCACAGTAACTTTATTATCAAATTAAATTTGCAAAAGCTAAAAACTGTTAACCCGTTGAGGACAGGCTGATTTTGCTACGACAGCATTTCTCATAGACCACAGCCCGAGCATACTTAGGACTCGTCCTCAATGGGCTAAGAAAAGTAGGCATAAGATACATTAGTCCAGTCAGTTTTTAATCATCAGTCAAGTAAACTTTGCTTTCCCTTAAAAACAAACACAAATGATGCTGGATTGCATTATTCATGACATTGGAACTTGAATCTTGGAAACAAAAAGTAAAAGACGTAGGGCGCATACATTGTATAAAAAGTATACAGCATACAACAGGCATGGTAGGCCAGAAAATGTAAGACAAGAATATCAGTTATTTCTAAAATTATATCTCCATAATAATAATGCTGGGATCTAGGGATTGTTCAGCCTCCACCACTATTGGAGATTCTTGCCGGGCTTCGGGTGCTCCCTGACGTGCATCACAATATGTCCAACAGCCTGTTAAAAACCAATCCATGGTTATATTACGGCTGGGTTGTTGATATTACCAGTACCACTGATATCTTGAGAGAATTCTTCAACTTCACGGAACACACACTACTTCTAGACCCATATGAAAAGCACTGTTAAAACAAGCAGAGACTGAATCACATACATAATGAACATCTAAAGAATACAAGCATAAGTGAGATGAACTGAAATGCATGTATCTGATTTACTGTGCATTCATCGCACTTGCAAAATTTCAGTCAGAAGTACGTTGAAAATAATGGGAGTTTCTTATACTTACTTGGCAATTATTTAGTATTTCCTACTGCCAGAAGTGTATTTGTCTGTATTGCAATTGATAGTGGAAACATTCTTTTGCTGATTTTATCATTTATTGAGTTTTGGTTGTTGGGTTGTTGTTTTCACGTCTTTTTTGCATTACTGGTAATTTTTTCACAAACATATCGACAAAGGTATTTCTGCAGCCATCAATGTTTGTGCGGTCATGGATAACAAAAGAAAAAGGAAGAGTCCACTGGACACGGAGGTAAGATCATGGTAAACTTCATGGGTGGTAATACTTTTGAGTCACTAATACTACATTGTATACCTTACTTGCATATAAATATATCTCACAATTGTGAGAATGTTACTGAAAGCATTTGCAAAAGATACACATGCTGCGTGTTACATGCCACTGAGACAAAGTAACATGAACATGGTATACAAAAATGACTATACACAAGTAAATCTTGAAACCAAGAATGCCATGAACAATCTTCATTTTGTGACATTTCCATGCCCATTGACATTTCATTATCTTAGCCAAGAACGAAATGGCATTGATTGAATTTAACCTCTATCAGGTCGGCCTTGTCAAAGCATATTTTGTTGTACACAAGTGTACAGGGCACTCACAAGTTGCTAGTGCTGAAATTCATGACAAAAACATAACATCCCACATTATATTAAAGCTCATCAGTTCTTTTTATCTATACATACGATGAATGGCAGAGATGGGCACATACAAAATGTTGCATCCAAAAGGTTTGAAGCGCTGTTGAGTCAAATTATGAGTTCTGACAGAGAATTGATTTGATTGATTGATGTATCTTTTCTCCAAACTTATGTGAATGGACAGCCCTTTCAGCCACAGGCTGGTTTTAGAAGGGACTAATCACCTCACTGTGAAACAGCACAGCAAATGTACAGGTTAGAACATTGTGCGCATTCCCAACAGCAATAGTCACCATCTGTTACGCATCAGCGAACTTTAGAAATGTTACGCTAAATGTTCACGATACGTCTCCACCTGGGTCGGACAATGGCAACAGCTGTGACATGGCATTCCTAAAGCATTCCTAAAGCATTCCTAAAGCTCGCTAACATGGGTTTGAAAAAGAACTTTGTGAATGCGAATCTGCAACCTGATTTTACCGTGGTTGCCATTCTTGCAACACTGACTCCAAAGCCCACAGCATGCACAGCACAACCTGTGTCCATCATGCGTATCAAGTGCTATTTTGCACTGTTACCCTAAATTGCATTTCAAGTTGCATTACATTGGTCCCTCAGTTGTTGTTGTTTTTTAGCATTTTACAGAATATAAACACTTATTCGAATGATTGCACTATACAATAGTAGATATCATGGCTCCACTATATGGCATCTTCTGCCACTTCTTCTAAAATGAATATCTTACTGAAGAATGAAACAAAACAAACAGTCAGTCCAGTAACTAAACACATGATCATGTTTGTCCAATTGCCAAATTGCTGATAATTTACTGACCAGTAAATATGACATGTAAAGTTTCAGTGTTACATGTTTGAACTGGATCACGAAAATGTAGGACATGATTCATCTTACATGACTGTTAAAGAATCACTTCTTAACATTATGAAGTATGAATTGATAGGAAAGAAAGTCAAAACAATAGTTGACATGCACAGTCTAGACAATTAGTAGTTGCTGCTTTTGCAGAGCAAATTTCACACTACTTTACTACTTGCTGCACTTTTATCCTAAAAATAGCATCTCCAAATAGGTATAGACACTGACTACATGTACTTGGAATGTTTGTCTTTGTGTGTGAATATGTTTTGTGTTCTTGTAAACAGGTTCAATAGGGGATATCATTGTAGTGTTTCACTCCAGGCAGCTGGGGACTTGAGACATTTCACACTGGGCATATGCTCGTTTGTTCCGAGTATTTAAAACAAATGAAAAAGCACCCTCTTCTGGCCTTAGGGGTACCCTAGGGCTATACCATACATATATGTATTACATACCATATATTATAGGACCTGTGGGAAGGCAAATAGTACTTCACACTATTTGAATTGGGAGATTCTCAAATTTTTGCACATATCTTTGATTGCTGTGTGTGCACCTTTACACTACATAGAGCCTAATTTTTACTAACTAACTGAATTTGAATATCAGTTTTGATTGTTTTCAATTCCAATTCGTCAATTTGTTGGAATAAGGATTTTTTTTTCCAAAAACAAGTGATGGAATATGCCCAGTTACCTTGAGCAAGTAATCATATCCCCGGTTGGAGCATCTTACGAGAATGTATACATGTGTACATGAGTGTTGGTCTGGGCAGATGGAGAAATAAAGCATTTGGACGTCACAGCAGACAAACGATCTATCTGAAATACTTACTTTCTCTCTTTCTTTTTGTCTTCACATCTTTCTGATCTTATTTCTGAACTTGAAATGTCATTTGCCTCAAACAACAGTTAGGGGGAACAAAAATGTTCAAAAGAGTAATTGTTACTGAAACATTCACATGTAATCATTAATTTAAAATGTGAAAGGATTACTGATGTTAGTGAAAAAAATATGCAATACTTGTCTTTTCTTCAAACCAGAAGCACCAGACATTCTAAACAATGTCAATGAGATATCTGAAACTAAAGGTATTTTCAGAGATGAAATTACTTTTTCATCAAATGATAAAAGCTTCTATCTGCTATACCACTTTAAAAATACACAACCAAAAACACAAACACAAATACATCCACACCGATACACAACTTTCTGTGCACCTTGTGCCTAATGCCCTCCACTACAAATTATTTCTTTTGAGAGAGATCGAATTTTCAAAAGAATGTCCATTTTTCAAGTGCAGGACCACAGGATTAGGGAGGAATACATGCAGATTTCCTAAAATCAAGTCATGATGATGATGATGATGATGATGATGAATGTAACAATAAGCTTTTGAAATTAAAACAAGACGGAGAATATAAATACCAATCACAGCAGCACTGAAGCACAAATCTGTGACTGCTTGAGTTAAGTTGTGTTAGTATTTTTTGAGTTGGCGGCGGGCTTTGAAGAGGTCATAAAGCGGTTTGGCAAAATATGCAATGGGCGGTATGGCAGCCCAGAAGCGGCAGAGGTAGGCAGAGGAACAATATGGAGGGGGTTAAAAATTTCTTCCAGAACTGCCACAGTCTTAATAGATACAGAGCACAATTTGTGACTACAGAACTAGGCCTACAGTAGATAACTACTTGCAGAGATGACCAGTGACAGAGAAAAAGCTGATCATGACAGATGCACTGATGTGAAATCCCTGCTACCATCACCCTCGGGTCCATAGAGGCGGAAGGGCAAAATCGTTTTTCAGCCGCATTGCGTCCACAGTGGCGACGGAGCCGGGAGGTTCCGACATGGCGGAGGCAAACGCCACCTCTGTCATGAACACTGCTGCAGATTTGCGGCTGACTGATCATTATGCACCACCGGAGATGCAGCAGCAGAAGCTGTTGGTGAGTAATGTCCAAATCACGCAGACAGCAGCTATGATGCACACATATTATCTACACGTATAGATCCATGCTGTCACAATTCTACTCTAGGAAGATCACTGTCTCTCCACAGTTCACATCCCCCCTCAAAAAAAAAAAATATATATATAAATAAGAAACACCTACGTAAGTTTCGACACAGACGAGCTCAAAGTTTCAGAAGACGGAGGTATCATGGACCTAATCCAAAGTCTGTATACACCCTCCTATACTCCACAAACTCACGAATACCATGTTGATTTAGAAGCATTGCCAACAATCAATCCACAGCTATTTTCCCCTTCTTTTGAGTTGACAGAGCTCCTTGATCATTCCGTTCCATCCGCAGGCAGGACAACACAAGCAGCACTTTTCTTTTCCGTCCCTTGTTCGCAGAAAAAGAAAAAGGAAAAAAAAACCTCTCTCAAAGTTTCTGGCGTTCTTTCGCTCTACAAATCAGCGGTTAATCCACCTGCGGACGTGGTCGTCATGTCGTTTGCCATGGTTCCCCTCATCGTCTGTTCGTCTGTTTCCCTCATCGTCCGTGGTTGTCCGGATGAGGCCGTCGTTCTCTGGGGGTCCCCTGTTTACATCTAGCTGGAAGAAAACGACATGAATATCATTGCTGGAGAGTATGCAATGGAGGTACATTGTGCTCTCTACTTTTATTTGTTTGTTTATGTTTATCCATTATACCCCCACAAAAAAAAAAATTGCTCCACACATGTTTTATTGCAGCATTTCATGGTCAGAAACTAACAATTCAAAGCGAAAGTTGAACTCTTGTAGATTTAGAGTTTAGACAAAAAAAAAATGTTCCTTTGAATTTTCCATTATTTCTTTGAATGCTTCCAGTATTGTGTACAAATGTAGTTGTCTTCACAAAATAGATACTAATGAGGCATTTTTATGACATGATTTTTTTTATTCTTTTTCCAGATTTGAGCCATTGAGAAGTGTCTATAACCCCGTGGAGAACAAGTCCCGAGTAAACTCAGGCAAGCGTCTATGGAAAATACATGTTGTAGCAAAATCAGCCCGTCCTCAACGAGTTAAACACAAAGGCATGTTAAGGACACCTGAGGAGGCCTCTAGTACTGGCTCATTATGTGATGGAATCTTGAGATCATAAAAATACACTTTCCTCTGCACCTGGCCTGGCAAGTCTCCTGATAATTTCATTTATTGTAACAATTCCCTGATTTCTTTGTAAACAGTGCATGCATTGCATGAAAACCTACATCTATTCTCCGTGGTACCTCTCAGAATTGTGTTTTGTTGATATGCTTATAAATGATATCCACGGATTGCAACCTTATAAATAGCAGTGCAATATTCTAAGGACCGAAAAGACATTCTTTTATGTGGAAAAACAATACCTTTTCTGCAATAGACACGTGTAGTATACAATTTGAGAAAAACAGTACTTCCCCTGAAATCTGCAGTATTTCTTGAAAAAGAAAGTACAAAATACAAAAAAAAAAGATACAGTTGGAAACTCTGAATATCTTTTTCATCCAATCACACACACACACACACACACACACACACACACACACAAAGAGAGAAGCAAAAGTTGTAAATCAGCTCAAAGTCTCACCCTTGTTGAGTCCCGTAACTCATCATCCGTCACCGACCGCTGGAACTCGTCGTCCGTCCTCATCAACGCTTCATCGTCTGTCCTGACGTACGAGTCAGCGTCATCTGTTGTCGCCACGTAACTCTCGTCATCTGTCCTTCCATAAGATTCCCCTTCATCTGTGTGCCCATATCTGCAAAGAAAAAGACGGAAATACAGCATTCATACACGGTATGTATGTATCTATCTATTGCCTCAATAAATAGCTTTTATCTCTCGATAAAGATATTTATTCGTTAACTGACATGTCTTCGGTACAATTGAATGATTCTTGTGTCAAGTCGATTTTCAATGCAACTGATTGAAAAATTGCCCTACGTTGATGTACATAAATACTAATTATTCAGTGATTGATACTGTATAAACCATGTATCTAGCGAGTCTAATTTTTTCCTAATCAGGATACAAACTGTATGACTACGAACTGTTTTTCTATTAAATGCCCAGTAGCTACATGATTGTAAAGGCATGACTTTTGCACAAAACACAGTGAAAAAAATTAGAATTGACACGCAAATCCAGACGGAAACACCGTTTGCTAGCCAATCACCACATAGAATGCAAGCTATTTTATGAGAGGAACGGAATCGCCAGGAACACTTTTATTGTACTGTTGCATTTGGAGATTTATCAATCAGTTTGGGCGGATTTGTGCATTTGAGCAGAATATGCAAAGTTGGCACGCCATCGACTGAGTCAGGCGTGCGAACATGGCACATAAAGAGTTTATACAGACTCAAACTAGATATATCGCTACGGCGACTGATATGCCTCCGCCATAATGCATGGTTCTCCTAATATGTCTATAGTACAATGTCTTGACAGTGTGAGATGACAGTTTCAAACAATTGGCAAAATATTAAAATGACAGGTTTGACACAAATGTGGTGAATGTTCACTTTCCTAGAACTAGGTTCAATTGGATGAATGAATGTCAGAGTGCAGGTATTTGGGGAACTGATGATTTTTACTTGACTTTTGACCCTTTTATAAGTTTATGCATTGAGTAATTTTTCGAGGTATTGAGAATATGTATAATTTCAGTATCAAATGGGAAAATAGCATTATCTAAACCTGGCCTTTGACCTTTGACCTCACAGTTCCAAAGAGAATTACTGTCAGGTTGAACATGCATAAATATGTAAGTTTCATGATGATACCTTGAGTTACTTTTGAGATATGGAGGAAAAAGTGTAATTCAGCACTTTCACTTGACCTTTGACCTTTTGACCTTTGACCTTTTGGCAAGAAACTTCCCACAAAATATATATTGGGTAATACATGTATACATCAAGTTTTAAAAAAAAAAACCCTTCATTCATTGCATAAATATAAGGAAAGTAGTGATATTTTGAGGAGTTGACCTTGACCTTTGAACCCCTGACCTTTGACCCATGACCCCCAACTTCCCTAGATAATCACTGCCCATCGGTACAAGCATATATACTAAGTTCCATGAAGATACCTTGAACCATTTGCGAGATATGGAGAAAAACATGAAATTTCAAATTTTTTTCACAAAATAACCTGTGACCTTTGACCTTTGACCCTGTGACCCTAAAATCCACACAAAGTATTATCCCCCAAGGATATACCCTCATACCAAGTTTGATGTAAAACTACCAAACGGTTCTTGAGATATCGACAGAAACAAAACGGGACGGACGGACGGACAGACGGACGGACGACCCGAAACTTAATGCCTCCGGCCACTTCGTCGCGGAGGCATAAAAAGTGCTTTGATCAAGAGTCACACTCACATGTCGTGGGCAAGTCGCACCCGTCCGTCTTTCCTCGCCGTCAGCTCTGCGATGAAGTCCTGGTCTGACATCCCTCTATTCCTGCTGGGCTTCTTCCCCCGGATGAGTATGGGCTCCCCCGAGGCATTCTTGCCTTCTACCACAAGTACAGCACCATCTACTCAACAGGCAGGGGTGAGGGAAAAATCACACACATGCAAGAAAATCCTCTTATAGATACATGCAAAACAGCCGTAAAGTACACCCGTACATAAACTACAAAATCAAACAGAGAGATGTTAAGTCTTTTACTAAAAAGGCAAAAAAAAAAAGAAAAGAAAAGTGAAATGTTAGAAATGAAGTAATGAAGCCATTAGGGAATTGCAAGTTAACATGACATATTTCTGGAAAAACACCGAAAATACATCAGTGCTCCCTGTTCAACAGTGTACATGTATACCAGTATTGTAACATGCAGTTGTAGCTGTGTGGTTAGTTCACATGTCAGACATTCACACATGTATAAAGTAGTGCTGTTTTCTTATGTCGTCTACCTCAACCTATTCAGAATGATTCTGGCGTCTGCACAGGCCATCAATTTGCCAATGAAATAGTAGGTGAGTCTAGTCTTCTATTTGATCTCAAGTAACATTCAACGAATCAATTTGATAGTTACACGCTAACTCTAACTGTGCAATAATTATTCCTTGTGCAATAATTATTCCTGAATGTGCAATAATTATTCCTGAATGTGCAATAATTATTCCTGAATGTTATGATATTGTAATATTTTCTGTGAGTTTTTGGAATCTTTTTTTTTTTCTGATCCATATATTTTGTGTGTATTTCACATCTGCATTCATAAGATTGATATTTTATATCTATTATACGATTTATATGGATAAGATATTTTGGTTTTTATCTAATTTTGATCAATAATGATGTACAGTATTGTTAAAAAGATAGCAAAGTTAAGAGATTATATGGATTGAAATGATGATTTTGATAGAAATATAAGATGAAAACAAATATATTTATCTTTTTGCATATCTCTTCCCTAGTATTCTCTTCTGTCTCTTTCTATCTTTCTTGCTATCTCCTTTTTACAAGTACCCCTTCTGTGTTTCTCTCTCTCCGTCTCCATACACAAGTGTTTGATATCTCTTGTTATCACTGCCCCCTTAAATTATTTTTCAGCACATGTATAAACAAAATATAAAAGTTGTTGCAGAAGTATAATGATTTGTGTGTTTTTATATATATATATCTCTCTCCGTTTCCATACATGAGTGTTTGACATCTCTTATATGTTATCACTTCCGGCCTAATTTTTTTTTTTCAGCACATGTATTTGATGTAAACAAAATTTGAAAGTTGTCGGAGAAGTGTAATGATTTGTGTATTTTTGATATATTTTAGTCTATGCGTTTGTGTATGTATATGATGGTGATATGAAGATTATGTATAACTTTCCAAGCAGATTTCTCAATGTGTGTGTATAAGTGTATTTGATTAATTCTGCTATTATGGTTATCAGGTGGCTTTCTATATGTATGTATATAATTGTGTAGTTTTATCTTTTAATCGTAGACTGATTGTATGATTATGTATGTTACCATAAAATGAAATATTACACTGTACAAAATTCTGCAATTCAGCCATGTTCATGGTTGCAAATGAATTTTTTAATTAATAAACCATTACCATTACCATTACCATAAACTCATACACCCATCATTATTTATTTATTCCTAGTCGGAGGCATCAAAACAGCAGCAAGATCTAATGAATGGTCCATCATACCTCTTCATGTCTTGAGACTACCACGGTATAGTCTTCAAAGGGTTTTGAAGAGATAAAAAAAGGAGGCATCACTTCTTCATTTCAGCGTCAAAATCACAGATGTGCCTCAACCAGAACAGAGCCCGGTTTCATAAAGCTGTTCGTAAAGTTAAGCATGACTTTACAAGTGACTGGAATATGAAGTGCCAATATGTGTGCCCATCTTTTTTTTCTCCTTATTTTATAACAAAGTATGACTGTATGTCAATATTTCATCTACACTGGGGCAAAAATACACTTTCAATCAAAAAAAAAAATGTGTGCTAACATGTAAAAATAATCATTATTATATGCAAATTTCAATTTTAGCTATTGAAATTAGCAATGATTAGGAAACCCACTTGGCCTGCAATATTTAAGTCATGCGTAAAGTCATGCATAACTTAATGAACAGCTTTATGAAACAGGGCCCAGGTCAGCCAATTATAGTAGTGCAACTTGACCGACTCACCATTACTTGTGTTCAAATTGTTCCCTTCCTCTTCATCATCATCGTTTTGGTCATCTTCTGTGATGGGGTTGCGAGAGCAAATAAATCTTGACAATGATTATGTGGTAGAGTGTTAAGACATGATTAGAATTAACTTCATACGCATTGTCATTCATCATTTGCAACCTTTTCATCGCAAAACTCACAAAAATGTTGTAAGGTACTGTAAGATTTCTTAGCAGTTAAGGTCATATTCTAAAAGGAGATGTTTTTGACTTCAAAATCAATCATTACTCATCAAAACTGGATGTTCCTCATTAAATGGAGTAGAACAAGGAAAGTCCAACCTTTAGACACATTATTGTGCACAAGGGTTCAAAGGGTGTACTGAGTCACACTGACTATCCCTACATAATGTGCACACCACTATGGACCTCAAACTCCATCTATAGAAAGAGTTATGAAGGATTTATCAGCCTTTTGAAGGTTTCCATGTTTATTTAAAGCTTGCGCCTCCCAGGCAGATGAAAAGGGCATAAAAATCTGATTGTATAGAAAAAATAATAAAATGATAGAAATGACAACAACAACAACAACAACAAAAATTGCTTTCACTAAATTCTATGCTTAGATTCAAATGAATACCTAGCTTGAAACCCCCCCCCCAAAAAAAAAAAAAAAAAAAGAGAGAAAGAAAAGCATGCTTGAACTACAGCATAAGCTTCCAGGCCTAAAACAAGTAACCTCCATCAGATGCCTTTTCATGGGTTTACTGATGCACTTCCAACTTGTTTGCCATACATGAGGCAATTAATATTAGTTTCATGTAGATGGCAAATGTTCTGATTTATACAATATACATGAAGATTTCTAATACATGAGAAGTGATATGGAAAGCCACAGCATTTATTCATTTTTTGAAAGCAATTAGTTTTAGAAGAAAAATCCTGCTGGAAAGAAATCTGAAAAAAAAAAATGCCCATACCGGAGTTCAGTTCTCTGACAAGCGATGACATGGCATTTGTCACCGAGTCTGCTGCCACCAAGAGGTCATTCCGTAGACTCCGCGAGCCAGTCGTCGTGCTCGTCTGTTCTCCGTTCCTCACTGTGTCATTGCTGCTGACAGCCCTGGAGGGTTGCGTTGTGGAGCCTGGGGTGTGAGGCTGGTTGGGCTTTGGGCTGTGGTTGGGACTGTTGCGGGGTGAGCCATGGTTCTGCTTACGTCATGACAACATATTAAAAGAATTAAAGTGTTGCGATACAGCATTTCTCAGTGAAACGCTACGGTGCTCTATTTGGTCTTCTAAGCACAATACAAGTTTCATAAGAACAAACGTGACACAAAATTGACAAAAGCCGTGGTCAAAAGCCGTGGTCATACTATGCAAAAGTATGCATACATGTGCATGTAGCTTCTCTTCATGGTATTCTACTCCGGTAGTTTGGGCAGTCTGACTACAATCTTCTCGAGAAGCTACCAGCGAAACTTCCCGAGACACTGCCTGCATGCGTATGGAAACTTCTCACTTATTCTCACTTACTTCTCACTGCAAAATTATACATAGTTTTGGGCAGGGCAGTGCAGTCATGTATGGCTGAAACTTTGAGAAGTTTGTCATGTGATTTGATCCACTTTGTGTTCTTTATGCGCATTATTTTACAAGCTATTACATATTTTGTGTAGCCTGACTGCCGCTAATGATGCTACTTAAATTATCACTGAAATAATCCCATAAAATATCATTCTGCCACAAGACAATCAAATTAAGCTACCATAAAGGAACCTTACCAAAGAAAATAATAACAATAAAAAAAAAAATATGTGCCCAAGGAAGCTTGGCACCTGCATAAAGCTTCAAGATAAATGCAAGATTGATGCAACTTTCCTGAGGTACCAATCAAGGGTAAGTCTCAAAATAAATTGTGTAAATAACCTCTCTACGCGCCACACAGACAAATATCATCCTTCACCAATCACGGTTCTGATTCAGATTACAAATTACCTATGCTGTATATTAACTACCATTACACAGATAAAAGTTGATGCTTGATAGGTAATGTGTCCATGCCACCAAGTCCTGCACCTTTTAAACAACTCTACAAGCCCAATCAAGAAAAAAAAAACCTGCTAATACATTGATTTCAGCTTTGTTTAAAACCATCAAATTTTGACAGTAGGTACAGAAAAGATTACTTTGCCAGGAAAAAGACATACTCAAAAAATTTGAGTTGGTCAATTCAAATGCCATATTTTGCTCCACTGCAAAGAATCCAAAATCTGTGACTTTTTGTGGGTTTTTGACAGTAGGTAAGCTGATGCAAAAGCTAGGCAAGTTAAAGGACAAGTTCACCTTCATAGACATGTGGGTTGAGTGAATGCAGCAATATTAGTAGAACACATCAGTGAGAGTTTGAGGAAAATCCGACAATCCGTTCAAAAGTTATGAATTTTTAGAGTTTATGCTTAGTCATGGCTGGATGAGAAGACTACTATAGCTTGTGATGTCACATGAGTACAACGGTATAAAGAAAGTATAAAGAAAATCCACCTTATTTTCACTTTTCTCGCATAACAAAAGAACGCTCGACTTTTCTCTTTCAGAAGGCAAGGGGAATAATATTATCCTTAACATACATCAGTAACAAGTCCAAGAAATGTGCACTTTATTCAAAAAGTAAAATTTTGTGAAATTCTCCTTTTATTTTTATTATATCGTTGTACGCATGTGACATCACACACTGTAGTAATCTTCTCATCCAGCAGTAATTGTGCAGATACTTAAGAAATTCATAACTTTTGAATGGATTGTCGGATTTTCCTCAAACTTTCGCTGATGTGTTCTACTAATATTGTTGCATTCACTCAATCCACATGTACATGAAGGTGGACTTGTCCTTCAAGAATAGTGCCTGGGCACCAAAAGGCTTAACCCTATTCTAACTGGGGGGGGGGGGGGTTTAATTTGACCCCCCCCCCTCGACATTTCGCGCCGCGATTCCGCAACGCGCAAAGATTTTGCCGCATTGTTTCATGACTTTTTTCCTTGAAGTCTCCCGCATATTTTGAGACCAAATTTGCGATGTCCGGGTACACCGTTCTGAAGTTACATAATGTTTTGCGTATGCATGTCAACACGAAAACAGCTCAAATTCATGATATCGTGTGCAAATCCAATGAAAATTGTGTTTTTTGGTTAAATTGACATAAATTAGATTATTTCAACTTTTAACCATTGAAATTAATCAATTTTAATGTAGATAAGCTTGAAAAAGTGCCTGCAACAAATTTTGGCCAAAAAACAATAGAAAACAAAAGGTAAAAAAAAACAATGAAATACATAAGAAATTAACAAAACAATAAAAAACAAAAGAAACTGATTTTGATTGTGCTATTTTTTTACAAGAAAATTGTTCAATGTGTCTTGAGGAACTCTTACACAAAAATTTAGCACTCATTCAGTCTTTTTAATGGAGTTATAGGTGAAAATATGATTTCATGCGTAAATTTGCATAATTAATTAACTAAAAATAGAAAATCAAATTTTTTTTTTGAATGACCATGTAATCTTGTAGTTGACATCCGGCTCTATGTTCGGGCAAAATTTTGCGGCGATCGCGCGATCGGCGGCCGAGATCTGAATGGGGGGGGGTCAAATTGAGCCCCCCTCAGTAAAAACTTGGTCTCAAATAGCCCAGTTAGAATAGGGTTAAAGGGGAAATTCAGTCCAAATATACGTCAGTCTGATAAAAAAGAATTTAAAAAAAAAAGCGATAAAAAAGAAAAAAAAAACATTACGAATTCAACAGTAGAATTTTGATCAAGCAGGTGAAAAATAAGGAAGTTACATGTATATGACATTTTGAATTTGAAAATTCAAATATGATTATGCAAATAGCAAAGTGAGCATGTCATCCCCACACCTCACAACTTGCCATATAGTTTGTCCATAAAATTTGCAATTTTCAGTTTTTCATTCAAACGCAATTATGCCTGAGGTTTAAATCCTGGTATATATTGTATCTAATTGATCAGTCACTATTCTGAAGTTTATTCATCCAGGAATAACATTAACGTTTCAGACTTCAATGACAGAAAAATTGAATTTTCATAAGTTTTTGTACATGATCAATGGAAAATTGTGAGGTTATGACATGGCTAGCTCACTCATTTGCATTTTCATATTCCCTGCACAAGAACTGTTTTGCAGAAATTAGCAAAATTTCCAAATGCCATTAACTTCCTTATTTTTAATCCGACTTCAGTCAGATTTTTCACTGTCGAACTCGTAAGATTTGACTCTTCATTATCGGACTAACTTATACATACATGTGTTTGGACTGGATTTCCCCTTTAAGAGCTAGACCACTGAACCTCTCCAGGAGGCCACTGACCTTCAAGAGCTTCATGAGTCCCTCCAGCTGCACCATCAGCTCCCGCCGACTCTCCTGCAGGGCTGCCATTCTGAGCTCCAGCTCGTCCTTGCGCTGTCTCAGCAGTCGCAGCTCCGCCAGGAGGGTCGGGTTCCGCTGGGAGTGTGACGACTTCACCGCCTCGTCGTGCTCCTGCCGCAGCCGCTGGATCTCCCGCATGATCTCCCTGTCGGGTGGAGAAAGACACAGAAGAAGAGGAAGAAGAAAGAAGATGATGAGTGAGAGTAAGACCAGTGGTGGACAAGCAAGAGGAGATGGAAGTTGAGGAGGATACAGATGAGAAGGATGATAAAGTGAGGAAGAGGAAGAGAAGATGGAGAGAAGGAGGAGAAAGATTAAGTGCGAGAGGAACAAGATATTGAAGACAGAAGATGAGGAGGTGGAAAAGGAAGATGATGACAAGCAACAGGAGGAAGATAGCAGGTGGGAGGAGGAGGAGAAGGAGAAGGGAGAGGAGGAAGAGGAGAAGAAGGAGGAGGATAGCAAGCAACATGAAAGTGGTAACAGGCAGGGGAAGAAGAAGATAAAGAAAGAGAAGGAGGAAGAGGAGGAGGAGGAGGAAAAGAAGGAGGAGAAGGAAAAGGAAAGGGTATCAGGCAGGGGGAGGAGAAGAAGACAAATGGAAAGAGATGTAGGTGAAAAAGGAGAACAAGGAGGAGGAGGTCTTGGAATAGCACAGTAGTGAGTATGCCGATTCCCAGTTCCAGAGGACGTAGGAGGCAAAGGAACACGACTTGATCTGAAGGCAGTATCAAGACCAATGTGTAAGTATGCAACCTGACCCGCCTGATACACTAAAAAGAGTTGCATGGAGAGTACATGTAGGTGTTAGACATTCTAGCCACCTGCTGCCTACCCCAGAACCTGGGACACCCGCAGCAGAAAACAAAAATCAGGATCTTCTACTACTACTACTACTACTACTACTACTACTACTACTACTACTACTACTACTACTACTACTACTACTACTACTACTACTACTACTGCTGCTGCTGCTGCTGCTGCTGCTGCTGCTACTACTACTACTACTACTACTACTACTATTACTACTACTACTACTACTACTACTACTACTACCACTACTACTACTTCTGCTACTACTACTACTACTACTACAACTATTACTAATACTACTACTACTACTACAACCATGACTGCAAAACCCACCTGTTTTTGGCTTCCAGCTGTAAGATGAGTTCCCTCTGCTCCCTGTTGGCATCCAGGCCAGGGGGAATCTCGGGGCCCGCATTCTGCAAGACAAAACCAGACATGTCTGCACTGGACTCTCGAAAGTCGACCGACTGAGCAGCAGCCACCAGGGTGTGGCACATCTGATGATAATGTACAGTACGTGCAACACTGCTCCCCCACTCCCCATTACCCCCAACCCCCCCCCCCCCCCCATCACACATCGTTATTAATGTAATCATCTCGGCTGCAATCATTAATTACTAATCAAGCTTCAGCTAATTTAGAGAACAAACGCTTGCACAGAGTATGCCAGAAATAACCATTATCATCATTACACTTCACTGACACCATATCTGTACTTCTCTGCACATCCCATTCATAGCAAAGATGAAAGTGACTCACGTTACGTTTAACCCATTGAGGACAGACTGATTTTGCTACAACACGCATTTCCCATAGACACCTGCTCGAGTATACTCGGGACTCGTCCTCAACGGGTTAATACACTTATACCCTTCAGAGGTTATAACGACAGCCAAGTAACTGAGGGGCAGTGTCATCAATATCCCTACAGAGTACACAGAAACACACGAAAATATGGTTATGGTTGATAAATTCCACTGGTATTGTTGTTACCACAACTGATTTTCCTTTCCACCACCACAAAGGACGATTCTTGCAGTGATACAATGCCATGCCTACGGCCAAATTAGGGTACGGCTCAGGAAATCACAAAGAAGTATCTGATGGATTCGATGACGAATTACCGCAGCACACTTCCTAACACCTAAACCTGCTGAAGTTGTCGCTGCACAATGCTGCGCACGTAATATTTTTCTCTCCCTGTGAGATGGATGACCTTGTTTAGGGACATGCTGATCATATTCATTTGCTCGTTGATGCGTGGCGGGAGCATTGCGTTCAAGGTATGCAAAATGCATTCGTTGGCGGCTCCAAGGCTCCGGTGATATTGAAATCAAGAGCAGTGCATGACAATACCACCAGTCAATCATTAATAATCCATTAAGTCAACCTTCCCCAACAATATGTTTTTTTCTCCCGAGCGCGTTAATAGTGCAGTTAAAGTGGCGATGTGATGGTGACGATGATGATGAATGCCAGATGATTACTAATTCATCCTTTCCGGCCATGAAAAGGACAGATCTTTTCAACTGATGGCAAATGCGCAAATCGCACCAACCCATTTCGTGCTCTGTTCGTGTAATGGCATATTAGATGACCTTTTCCATTTGATGATTGACACAATACAGAATCCATTGTGATCAATATGCTGCACTTTTCCCTGTGTCACTGTAGATTTCCTGTGTGTCCCATCTACGTAGACTACAGATGACAGCCACAAATGGCTGAGTAGGCCTACTGAGGGGTAGTTTGGGGTTAAGAGCTTAAAAAAAAAAAACTTCATGGTGCCTCTAACCATGGACCTTCTACACATGGACGTACATCGCTCGATAATTAATTCAAACACCTGTTTTTGTCAAAAGCGTCACAATAACGTTCTAAAGATGCTTTCTTGCTTTGATCCGGTCTTATCCACCGACAGCCAGCCAGGATAAAAAAACAAGACGACGCTTTGAGAAATCTAACAACCTCATGCGCAGAAGATAATAACTCTCTCAAATCAAGAAAAATGCAGGTGCAGTTGTAGCGTACATTGCAAAATCATCGCTAAAGCAATTTCATTTGCGAAATACAAGTACTTTACAAGAAAAAGCAAATGATTAGGCAGGTTGACTGTGCTTTGTAATCTATTTTTCCCCATTTGTCACACATTGTTTCACAGTAAAGATGGACAGTAACAGTAGACGACATGCTTGTCTCGCCATTCAGGGATGTTACATGCATGGCCGCAAGTGTCCGCTTCAGTAATTACCAATTTTGCGACACAAAATTTGTCCTTGTAGGAGGTTTGCTGCTCCCCATCATTGGTGTTTATTCAAAGGCAGTTGAGTCTGAGAAGGCACCTCAGCCAAATAGGACCAAAATGAGGAAAACGGTTCTTTTGTCAGTGCCGATGCACAATTACACAATCGTCATTGTCCAAACGTCTGAACATACTCATTCAGATGCACATAATCAGGTGGCGACGGTGATGATGGGATCAAAGAGAGACCTCCGTTCATAGTCCATGCGTGTGGTAGGTCCATGCTTTAACTTTGTGTGTGCCACGTCCATACCACGACTCAGTTGAAGGCTTGCCAACTGAGTAATTGCAACACACTGTCAAAGTACATTAAAATCATCACACACTCTTTCATTTCTAACACATATTCACATCAAGGTAAAGCTTTCAAATTTCTTTACAATTTGCGGGCATAAACGCATCTTACATGATTTATGTTGTGTGTGTGTGTCTGTTTTTTTTTTTCCAAGAGCGCTCATGCGGTGTAGTCTCCGGTGCGGTGTAGCCTGTACGGATAACCATGAATCTTAAGACTCCACACCAGACTTTTTTTTTTCTTTCTTTCTTCATTATTTGTATGAATATGATTGGAAAAGACTTGGAAAGCAATGTGAACAAAAGACAGGAAGACACATGTGGGTGTGACTTACAGGGTTTGCACTGGCATTGGCAAGTCTTGCAGCATATCTGGCTATCAACCTGTGCTCATCGTCCAGTCTAGCACTGTCCAAGCTATTATTCATCCTGTGAAAAAGGAAACCAGTTAGATATAAGATACTCAGTGCTTTTTCAAATTGATGTCATACTTTCATAGCTATCTACATCTATGGCACTGTGGCATAGTGATTAAGACTCCCGACTCCCAATCGGAGGACCCGAGTTTGATTCTTGCCCAGTGCTTACAAGATGTTTTTGCCTACCGTGTCCCTCTCGACCCAAGTGTATAAATGGGTACCTGGCAACACTGTAGGGTAGTAATAATGGCAGGGTCCTCTGATAAAGCAGTGGCAACACTGAAGAGGCTAACTTGGGAAAAGAAGACATCATTATCATTGTCATTATCACTATCATTATCATTATCATTATTGTCGTCATTGTCGTCACCATCAGCACCATCATAATCGTTATTATTACTATTACAGATCTATCCATCCATCTATGCACTCATCTGATTAATCCACCTAGTTTAATACAGTACTGAATCTTTCTATCCACATCGTCTGTGGGATGGCATGACCTTGTGCCTCGAAATCATAAATTGTGAACACAACTGCAATATTTTGAAGGGCGATTTAAGGTGTATTCTTAGCGGCAAACATTATTTCTATCTTCCTGCAATCAGCATGTGTTTGAATTCAGTTTTGGAAAAATAGTAATATTCCATGAAATCAGCCACATATATTGACCAAAAAAAGGAACTAAAAATGCACCAAAAAAGAGAGAAATATAATCATTATTTCTGTACAACCAATGAAACTGAAAAGAATACAAAGGACTATTAAAGAAAGACGTATGTCTCACCTCTTGAAATCCTCCTCTGTGCGGAGAATTCTTGTGCTGTCTGGACTGTCATAGGTCAATATGGTGATTGGGGAGGGTGGCCTGTAGGAGAAAATAATAGACCAAGATTGTAAGAAAGTTCTTCTTCACTGCACTTCACTACATGCAAAACATGGATTAGCAAATGACAATTAAAACGTTGCGCTTAATTCCTGGCATAGGTGTATCAGTCCCTGCAAACCAACCAAGAGTGTCATAGAAATCAATCTGCTAGCCATGTTGCCATCCTAGTTTTCTCATATGGCAGAAAGTGCTATTAAATTAAAGTTGACACCATGTGGCTCACTATTGCTAATCACCGCAGACAAACTTTGAGGGGCTGGCATCATTCACCCATTTTGGGGTGTGGGTTTGTGGGATGGGCCACTCAACCAGATTAGCACCCTGCTCTTGTGGAGGAAGCAAAAGAAGGGTGTTTTTTATATTATTATGTGACCTCCTTTAGGGCCAAAATACCACGTGTTTCTGGTTGTGTGAGATTAAAGATTTTAAATGTTAAAAGCACTTGTTGGATGAAAGCCATGTCAAAAGAGACCATGCACCATCACAGATGTAGATATGTGGGACTCCGAAACTTCTTAGAATGGAAATAACAAGCTTAAGTATCATGAGGATGTAATATTCATCACGAGGATGTAATATTCATCACATATGAATGATGTCTAAATGATATGAAAGCACAAGTGAAGAAAAAAAATGCCTCTGCTGACACTCTATATGGCAGAGGCACTAAAAAAGAAATGTTGTAAGAGCAAGTTATTCATATTTCACATAAGAAAGAACGAAGTCCCTGACAACTGAACCCTGACAGTTCTGCTTCTTAGTCACTGTTATAGCTGTAAGAGTCAAGGGAGACTCACACGATGTGTGAGAGATCTAGCGGCCTCTCTGGTTCCTCAGGGTAGTGAGGTACTCTTGGCTGCTTGGAGGGAGACTTGAACGGCTTCTTCAGCGCCTTGCCCATCTTTTTAGCGGGCGATTTCTGGAAAAACAAATGTTAGGGATCAGGATGGTCGATATCATAATTGTGACTATGAAAAGTTCACAGTGTCAATTTTTTCATATTCCCAAAAAAAAAAAATAATTATAACAATTGAAGATAGAAATCGAGTAAAAGTGTATAGATTACTTTGAAACCTTAAATGCAGTGTCATTATCTGTAATATCTGTAACATGATAAAATGCTGATCAGCAAACTAAGAGCCCCTCTTGAAAGTAATGTATCATCCTCTAGATTAGCATTCCACCACTCGTACCAGTATATCATCAGGTTAAGATTATCCCATTTTGGTTGCCATATGTATAGTGTATTATAAAGCTGAGAATCTCTGCTCCCAAGAATTCAGCTTTACACAGCAAATCCTATCTGGTGTTTTTTGTTCTGTTGGTTTTGTGATGCAAAGTTATGATTAGAAGGTAATGGTAAACATGAATACAAATTTACAGGAAATGCACATTTTCTTTCCTACAAAACTTGTAGAGTGGATGCCCAATCATAAAGAATCATACAAAGATCTACACATCAGTATACTTAGACATGGAAACCGACCAAAATTAAAATATGGTTGTGAATGCGTGCAATGACCAGCTGCCTGAAGCAAAACAAATCAAAAGACTCCATATCAGAGGCATTTGAATATACAAATTGAATAAGAGAATGAATAATACAGAAATGTAATAATAAAAGTTTAAGTACATAAACTTACAAGATATAAGGAGAGAAAAGAAAATATGCAATTGTGATGCTTCTTGGCCATATTCACATACCTGTACATAGGAGGAATATTCCTTCATCTCGTGTTCTGTCGTGTGGTTGCCGGACGTGTAGCCGCGCCAGAAGCAGTTCTGACATAGCTGGTAGTTGGAGCAGCGCTGGCACTTGTACCGGAACCCCATCATGCTGTCGCTATGGCAATGGCTGCACTCAACGGGGTGGAACACTAACCCAACAGATTTGATGGGTGAATAGAAAGGGAATTTGATTAGTTTGTGGATACGTGAGAGTCAAAATGGCATATCACAGCCACAATCAGTGTGACATAAAGCAGGGCTTAACACTAACCTTTTCTCTGATGTCCCATTTGGGCCACTAAAATCTTTGAATGTGAAACTTTGTGGTCTGAAAGAGAAATTAAGAGGCCCGATATAAACAGAAATTGGAAATTATTTTTGAATTTGAGCTACCTGAAAGGACCACCAAAAAATAACCTTATTGGAAGTTTGGTATTAACCCAAGTTCAATTCTTAGTGGCCCCGAGCCAAGGGGAGTCACCCGTTATATCGAGCTCTGCATACAGGGCAGCATTTGTGGACAGGTGGTCATAAGAGACAGGTTGGCATTTGTTTGCATTTGTTTGCATTTTATCATGCAATATCAGCAGTATGTGTCAAGCACATGTCTTCCCAATATGCAAATGAAAGCCAAGAAAGTAATAAGGCGTTTATACTGATAGTCATTTTTCAGAAAGCAATATCATACACGCAATAAAACCAGCTTAGTGCTTAAATCGTTCATTCAGCTCTAGGTCAGTGGCCGCCACGTTCATTGAAATATTGGCAAATGGTGGCTACTTTGTACAGTAGTGGGTGGCCCTTCTTGCTCTCTACAGATGGCCACTACATACAAAGTCTGTCACATATATTTTATCACTGGGGGAATTTGCAGTAGCTGCATATCATACATGTACATTGTACAACTGAACACTATACACAGTTGGCTGTGATCAGTTTGACTGTATTTTAAGCATCTTATTTTGAGGGGTTTTTTCTCTATGAGAAAGGAAACTTAGTTTGGCTCTATCACAACTCATTTTGTTTAGTTTTGTTTCATGTCAAAGCTCACAGTAGCCAGCTGGCAGCCTCACCATTCTCTACGTTGGCCATCCGGTGCATGAGGGGCAGCCACATGAGGCTCTGGGGGCCGGGTTCCGCCAGGACCGTGTCTAGGAAGTCATTTAGGGTTACTCGTCGGTTAGCAGTCTGTAGTTTGGGGGGAGGGGTGGAGGGTGGAGTGAGTGGGAGAGAAAGGGACAGAACAGTCAATTGCAAAGAATATATTCTTTCCCTAGGAGGATGACTATGGTGCTGATACTTAAACAGGCAAAGGTTCTACAATTCAAAGATGTTTATACAGGTAAGAGAGTTAGCTGTCTGAAATGAAGGCCACCCGCAGCATGAGGGAGCTGCCATTGCCATCATGAGCACTTGATATGCCTGGATACTGTACTGTCATTGAACAGTAGATGGCAGCACACAGTTTTCATTTGCCATGCTAAATGCATTCACCTGCATTACATGTCAAATCGAATGTGCTACATTAGAGTTACATATAAAATCTATGGTGGTGCTAAAAAAATTTGCGATTAATTGTTTACTATGTGAACAAAAGATAATAAGAAATCTCTAGTCTCTCAGCATTTGTTTATACAATATGACTTTGTAAGAATAAATATCTCAACAATAAATTTGTTATTGGGTTTGTGAAAATTGAGACATTTCAGAAATTAGCAGAAATCAAAAGATCAAAATTTATGACTGTGATGCTCCCCTCCCCCCCCCCCCCCCCAAAAAAAAAAATGAACAAATTGGACAGGTTGACTTTGCAGCCTAGAGCCTAGAAAAGAATGGTCTCTGTGCTCTTCAAAACCTTACACATACAATTGTAAGCCTTGGAAAAAATAAAGAAAAAACTGCACACAAAAAGGAATTATTATCCAAAGCTACATGTGTTAAAGTGATTTCAAGCAAGAGAAAATCTTTATTGGAATACAATTGGAATGAAGATTGTTATTTGTTCTTAGAATGATCGGACCATAAATGTGATACCTCCGACATAGGACACTTAATCTTTGATGTTAATTAAAATATCGAGTTCCACAGTGCCAAAGCACCTACTGTACATGTATATAATACATGTATCTATCTACCAGCAGTTCTACATGCTTTAACTATTTATGCTATTGTGGTGCGCAGTTTATTAGCGGAAGTGGTTTGAAGGTCACATACACATAGGCTCTACCTCCCAAATCAGGTTTTAGAGGTCAAGCAAGCCATACAGTACAAGAGAATCTGTACTGTGATGAGAGATTTGAGAGATCCTCCCCCCCCCCCCCCCCCCCCCAACTAGAATTCACCTCTGCATCAGTGTAATTTGAACTCATGATTCTAGTTTGGTAACAAATGCCTGAAAATATCATAATTTGGGTAGCTTTCTTTTTCCATTAAAATCACTATTTACCTTTTATGACAAAATTTCTCTCGTCTGAGATATGTTGCCTGAGAGTACAGTTTGGTGAACACATCTAAAGATATCACAATTTGGGTCATTTCTTGGTCAGTAGAATCGTCATTCAAATGACAAATTTTCTCTCATCTGAGATCTGCCGCCTAGGAGCACAGTTTGTTATGAAACACATGTCTAAGAATATCATAATTTGGGTAATTATATTTTTTCATTAGAATCATCATTTATACGACAAATTTTCTCTCATCTGACATCTTCTGTCTCACAGTACAGTTTGGTAACACATGTCTAAAAATATCATAATTTGGGTGATTTTTTTTTTTTCAGTAGAGTCATCATTCATATGACAGATTTGCGCTCATCTGAGATCTGCTGCCTGAGAGTACAGTATGGTATGAAACACAAGTCTAAAAATATCATAATTTGTTTGTTGTTGTTTTTTCAACAGAATTATCATTTACATAACAAATTGAGATCTGCTGCCTCAGAGTAAAGTTTGGTAACACATGTGTAGAAATATCCTTATTTGGGTGAGTTTGTTTTTTTTTTCAGTAGAATCATCATTCACAAGACAAATTTGCTCTCATCTGAGATCTGCTGCCTGAGAGTAGAGTTTTGTAACACATTTCTCAAAATATCACAATTTGGGTGATTTTTTTTTTTTCAAAGAATCATCATTCATATGACAAATTTGCTCTCATCTGAGATCTGCTGCCTGAGAGTGCAGCGTGAGGATGCTTACCGGTCCTTGACCAAAGCAGGCCTTGGCCGTGTTCTCATCATAGCCAAAGGAGGGGCCCTCGAAGACTGCTGTTGGAAGCTGGAGCACTAGCTTGAGGTACTCGTCGAATTTGGAGTGGATCAAAATGCCGTTGCTGTCCGAAATCTGTGAGAAGATATCTGCGGGAAAAAAAAAAGAAGAGAGCATGAACTGATATAATTGACTTGACCCCGACTGCACCTCCTGTCCCGACCAGCACGTTTAATGGTTTGTTTCTTCTAACATTAACATATAGGCATCTCCATGCATCAACTTTTCAACATGTTTTCATTCATCCCTTTTATTGTACCACAACAGTCTTCAAGTGAGACTAGCTCATTTACACTTGAACGCAAATGAGGAAAACTACTCCCATCATCATCATCTGCATCTCAGCCCGTTGAAGACTAGTCCCCAGCATACTCGGGCAGGTGCCTATGGGAAATGCGTGTAATAGCAAAATCAATCTGCACTCAATGGGTTAAAATGTCATTCACACCTGTGTTACAAATAATCAACCTGCTTGCATTTTATTGCATGCTTATACTTCCATATCAAACTCAATTTCAGATCCGGTATGTTTATTGCGGGAAAAAAAAAATCCTTCCTAAGATTACGTAATAGCAAGCAGTAATGAGTGGATCATGTGCACTTTACACAGCTGAGCTCAGGGTGGCTGACTGCTTGGTATAATCACAAGGTTGGCATGCGAAGGCTCTCAAAGAGGTCTCTTCCGGGCTCAATTATAGAATGCACCATTTTACCTCAACAAATTAGGGAGCACGAATGCAATTACTGGATCATCACCACACTCCTGCACTCTTGGAGTTACACTATAAACTGTTACTTGTCCCATTCTGCTGGTCTGTAATTTTTGATGTACATTTAACCCTTTGTGTTTTTTGAGTGCTGATGAGCACAAACAAAACTCATAGCATAGCACACTGTTCAAAGTCTCTGGCACAGAAAAGGTTAAACTTTACTGAGTGTCATGACCTTCTACAGGGATTTCTGCTTGCATTATATATCCTCATGAATGCCATCAAACAATTTTTACTTGAAATCTGTAGAACAGTGTTCTGTGATTAGTATTTTTATGTACGTTAATGGCATTATTAATATCATTACCTGTGTCATTACAATTGTAATTGAAGTTATCTTCATACTCTACTCTTGTATACTATGTTCTGATCAAGTAAAGAAATCAAGGACTATCATCCACTCACATTGGTTGAAAACAACTACCAAGATAAAAATAATCCTACTTCAGGCCTACTGTAAAAGTGGAAATATTTGCTGTGTTGAAATTTTTCGCGTATTTCGCGCAACCAGAAACTAGCGCGAGAAAATTAAAGCACGCAAATATTTTTGCTTGCCGTATGTTCCAGTAATTGATGTCTTGAGTCCGCGGAATTAAAAACATGCGAAAGTCTACTTGCCAAGCCATGTGCGAAAAATTAGTCGCGCAAAAATATTCACTTTTACAGTATATAAAGTAAGTCAAACTAATACCTTTACTACTTTTCCATCTCAATTTGCGGTACAAAAATGTCGTGCCTAACATGTACAAGTTGACACCACAAAAATATTTCACATACAGTTTATACGCTGGAATATAAAAAGTTTGGCTGTTTTCTGATAAATGGATCTTTACATCAAATTTAGATAAGAACGATTACTACAAAAAAGAAAGAATTATCAATTGATGTGACAGCATAAGCCGGGGGGGGGGGGGGGGGGGGGGGGGGGGGGAGTAGAATCCTATTCACAGAAAAAAGATATATATGAAACACATACAATGTACATTCATAAACACACATATATGGATACAGTAGATATGATGCACAGGGCAATTCATCAACTAATGCGTGTACGGTTGGGAGAAAAGAGGAGAGTTGCAACTATGCCAAAAATGCATCTGGTTCATCCTAGGGGACAAGGTTCTGGCGTCTATACTTACACCTCAATTTGTCGGAGAGTTTGCCGGCGCATAACGTGGAGAGAGCCACCTTGAGGGCAAACACGGTCATCTTTCCCGTTGCACCACTGCAAGGAGACAGACACAATAAGAAAAGAAAAAAAAAAACAGATGAAGACAAGCAGGTTAAGCACAAGAGACAAGGATCATATCTTGTATTCACACACATCATTGAGACAAGAGAAGGAAGAGAGAGAGAGAGGGGGGTGGAGAGAGAGGGGAGAGAGGGAGGATGAAAGGAATGACGAGACAGGAGGAAGAGAAGAGGAAGGAGACAAAGAAGGAATGGATGAGGATGATGATGATGATGATGATGATGATGATGAGAATGATGAAGATGAGGATGATGAGGATGAGGATAATGAGGATGATGATGATGATGATTTGTGATGATGACGAGTTTGATGATGATGATGATGACGAGAATGATGATGATGATGATGATGATGATTTGTGATGATGATGATGCCGATGATGATGAGAATGATGATGAGGATGATGATGATTTTGATGATGATGATACTTTAAAGCAAAGTTCTAAGTAGAAGTAAAGAGGATGATGATGAAGAAAAAAGAAGAAAAAGCAAATGACGCTGAAGACAGGCAAAAAAGGAAGAACATAAAAAGGGTGATGGTGATGATGATGATGATGACAAAATAGAAGAAGCAGAAGTACCTAGTAAAGATGATGATGATGATGGTGAAGAAGAACAAAGGAGAATTCACAAACAATGATGGAGACGACAAGTGAAGAAAAGACCAAACCAGAAAAGGAGGATTGGAAGGAGAAGAAAAAAAGAAGAAGGAAAAGGAGAACTGGACGATAAACAGATTTGCTGAGAGACAAAAAAAAATGTATCATTTTGATAAAAAATAAAAAAAGAAACATTAAATTCTGAGCCAATTAGAGTACAATGCCAGAACTATAAAAGAGCAATGACAAGAGCAAAATGAATGGCAAAAACAGACAAGACAACAAAACAAAAATATTTTTAAAGAACTTTCTGTAGAGCCCATTAGAACCTCTATACACAGGTCTATCGCTGTATATTTATAGCATTTGAAAAGACTACTTCACCAACATGTGACATGGATGGCCAACTTTTCAAGAACGACTACATGTATAGTGTCATCACCATAACATCATATGCACCATTATCGCTAATTCTAATCTTTATAAAATAAAAAGGAAGTTTTGTCAAATAATGTATTCTTGAGGAGCGTATGCACTGGAGGTCACTGCCCACAGCAAGTGGCCAGTGGCATCACCACTTCACTGGCCTAGAAACATTGATCGACCCTGCCGAGAAATTACAGCATGCTACGGTTCCCTCATCACGTGGGGAAAAAAAAAAGAGTAGTGCTGCTCATTAGACCGAGTGCCACAGGAAATGTGTAACATCATGGAGAGCCATGCACTGATGGAAAAAAAAAAAAAAACGACTTTCTTCGGTGGAGTTAGGGGTGGGGTTGCCTGGTACCACATTTAGCAACAAGAAAGATCAGCCCAAGGACATTTTGTACAAAAAGGAAGACATTTACATACCGGCACTTCCAAAAAAAAAGGGGGGGGATAGCTCACAGTATGTATCATCAAATGACCTGAGCCTTTACTCTGGAGGTCACTGCCCAGAGCAATGGCCAGTGGCATTACAACCTCGCTGGCCCAGAAACATTTCAACCCTGCCGAGAAATTACGGTTCCCTCATCGGGCAAAATAGAAAAAAAAAAGAAGAAGATTGTTGCTCATTAGACCGAGTAAATCAGAAAGAGCACAACAGCTTGATGGAGAGCCAAGCACCGGGCTGACTTTTTTCGTTCGTCTTTCTTCCATAATTTTTTTTTTTTTTTTTTTTTGGGGGGGGTGGTTGCATGGTAACTTGTACAAGGTTTTGAAAATAGCAACACCAGGGAGAAAACCTATGTGTAGGCTGGTTTTAAAAAAAACATGGTACACAACTGTCCAGATTCTACCCGAGTTGTAGTTTTTCGTGGCCAAAAATGCACAAGTATTTTTAGAGGAGTAGCCCAGGGTAGCATTTCAGCTAGTGTTTAGTCAGATATCTTCACTGACAAATTTGCTCTCAGTAAGTCAGATACAAGGATTTCAGTAGCTTCAGAAAAATAAGGGACCCGGGGGTCACGCACTCACCTGAGTATCGCAATTTCACCTTCCATGCATTCTTGTACACTCTTACCTGAGAACATTGGAAACTTAGGTCTGCATATGGATCCCCCCCCCCTCAACTCCAGGGAGTAGGGGGGGGGGGGGCAGGCAGCCCTGGATCTGCAATGAACAAACTTGGAACTAAAGTCATCAATGTGCAAACTCATGGTATTAACTTTGCTTTATCATTTCTGGTTCTAGAGTAGAAGATTTTAAATATTCCTTAATGTGGGGGGGGGGGTGGGCCCTCTAGGGGCCCCCCAAGAGGGATATGGTGCCCATTTGAAGTAATTGAGATTCTATATCCCCCTAGGGATGCTACCTGCTAAGTTTGGTCAAAATTCATCATGAGGTTTTCAAGAAGAAGATGAACATGTACAATTCAGGCCCTTTTGGACCCATCCCAATCCCCTCTCCTAAGTCCCAAAGGGGGGGGGGGGGGGCACCCCTGATTCCGCCAATCCAATGAACAAACTTGAAACTACAGTCATCAATGCACTAACTCATAGTATTATCTAAGCCCTATCACTTCTGGTTCTCGAGAAGATTTTTAAAGATTCCTTAATTTTAGGGGGTTTGGGGCCCCCCTGGGGGCCCCCCTGGGGGCCCCCAGGTGGACCATGGTGCCCATTTGAACAAATTGAGATCCTATCCTCCTAGGGATGCTACCTATATACTGTACCAAGTTTGGTGAAAATCAGACATGGGGATCTCAAAGTGAAGATGAAAATGTACATTTTAGGCCCCATTAGGACCCCTCCAAACCCCCCTCCCCTGGGTCCCAAGGGGGGCACCCCTGATTCCCCCATGAACAAACTTGAAACTACAGTCATCAATGTACTAACTCATAGTATTAACTAAGCCCTATCACTTCTGGTTCTAGAGAAGAAGATTTTTAAAGATTCCTTAATTTTAGGGGTTTTGGGCCCCCCTGGGGCCCCCCAGGTGGGCCACGGTGCCCATATGATCAAATTGAGATCCTATCCCCCTAGGGATGCTACCTGCCAAGTTTGGTGAAAATCGGTCATGGGGTTCTCAAGAAGAAGATGAAAATGTAAAAAGTTTACGCACGACACACGACACACGACGGACGATGCATGACGGACGCCGGACGAAGAACGATCGCAATAGCTCACTTGAGCCTTCGGCTCAGGTGAGCTAAAAAGTTGTCACTCTCTGACAAGTTTCATAAAATGCTGCCCAGATGGTGTACATGAGTGTAGAAGGTTTACGTGTACATTCTACACAGTAATGCAATCCAGCAAGCATGCAACTACAAGTAGCTGCTAGGGAAAATGGTCAAGCGCCCATTGCACAGACTACAGAACGTTTTGCTCGTTATGATATTCTGCATATATCACTCAGTTTGTCAATTCCACAAGGAACTTTAGCGTGACACAAACATCACCTTTGGTTGTGAAGGTGCGATCTACACTGCATGCTTAACACAATGGGTAAAGAGGGCCATCTGCCACTCTTCAAGAAAACACCAAGTAACAATGACAACAACAAAGCATCAGTGTGTCTGTCTGTCTATGTGTCTGTGTGTGTGTGTGGAAGGGTGTGTGTGAGGTGATATTCGGCTGCGAACTGTTGATTCTTCCAGTGAAACACCTCCTGAGGCATCACCTCTGGATATGACGTGGGAAAGGGGGGGGGGATCTTTTAGGAAGGCGACATAAAAAGGAGGGGCTTGCTCGATCCCCTTTTACACGTAGTTGACACATCACGGTATGTGGTGCGAATTCATAGTCATACGCAATGATGTATCCATCCAGCTGATGAAACAAAGGCACACTTCGCAGGCTGCATGAAGCGGTATGTGTGCTGGGCCCAGATAACGCTTTTCTACACACATGTGTACAAATGCCCCCCCCCCCCCAATGTGGACAGTTACAACCAAATGCGAGTATGTGTAGTTGTATCCACACTATGTTTTATTCTATCATCAAAACTCTCCATTCATACTTGAAATTTAAACTTTTGATACCAGCATTCATTTGAATATGAGGACAAGGCACAGCAAAATACTCAAAACACAGATTTGCTTTAATGGAATTCCACATGACACTTTTGACTTCTTGTGTTGATCTCTGTCTGGCTTTTGATCACTGAAATGCAATTTCTGTGGTTAAAAATTGTTAAAGAGTTCACATCTACCAAAGACGACATACAGAATCCAACACCATTCTACAACTCATAGCTTCTGAACAGATTGCCTGATTTTCCTCACATTGTCAACTGACTATTGTGCGGGTGTTTCTGCACTCTGAGAATTAATGTACATGCTTGGAGAAAACTCCTTTGAAAAGGGAAACCCCCTTTAAAGGGGGCAACCTCCTCTAAAGGTGTTTTGTTGTTATGTTTTTTAAATGAAAGGAAAAGCCTTTACACGAAGTACTTGTGATCTGTTCTAACTCTTGTACTCTAACATTGCTTCTAAACCTTTCTCAACCCCACGCCCACTTTGGCTTCTACAAATTTTTTTGAGGCCCAGTTGGATCATTTTTTGTATATCAATCTTTTTTGTTTCATTTTTGACTGATATCATGGCCAACATGCAAGAGCTTTACTGCCCACCGGTTGAGAAGTGAAGGTCTAACACATACCTGCCTCAATGTAATCAATTACAAACAGATCTGTTTGGTGCTGCAAGGCATGCAATCATTAACTTTGGAAGAAGTCTATAACTCAATCACATTTGCATCTGGGGAGGGTCTACAACCGTTGCAAGTAAACAGGACTCCATTCTCACTGATCAATTACGCATTAAATGTACTCCACATTAGTGGTAGTCTGGTGGCTTGTGGCCATTAGATATTGGTACCAGGCCACAAAATTTACTTTTTTGGTGGCTTGATAGGGCAAATTAAACTAAAAATGGATTGTTACTTTGGGGTTTATTTCGGGTCACTACAGATCTTTTTCGGGCCACCAAAATTTCGCATTTACAGATTTTAGTGGCGCATTTGGCCACCAGAGGAAAAAGTTAGCATCAAGCCCTGACTCCTGACTGGCATCATGTTCAGAATACCAAAGTTATGACCCTAAAATCTTGTGTTAGCTTCAATAGTGCTAGGTCTAAACAAAATACCCTTGCACATGACTTCAGACAGTGGGTTGGTTACAGGGGTGAGCATTGTGAGTGACCATTGTGTTCACAGATATCCGGGCCATGTGAGGTTGTTTTAAACCAAGTTGCCATGGCAACAAATGGCCATGACATCACACTTTGGTACTCTAGAATGGATAAGAACGGAGCACAGAGTGGGTCCAGCTCTGGACCAGGCCAGGAACTCACTCGTCGTAGGCCATCTGGAGGAAGTTGCAGAGCAGGCTGAGGAACTGGTCCACGTTGATCTGGTGCAGGGCCGGCAGCCGCTTGTTGAGCTGGTAGTAGATGCTGGAGAGGATCGTCTCCACCCGGCTCATCGAGAGCTCATCGGCGAGGCTCATCGTGTTCAGCCCGTTCTCCCTGAAAGCCTCGATCATGTTCCAGATGTCTACCAGGTGTACTGAAAAGAACAGAAGAGACAGAGAATACAGTATATGAATGAAATTAACACTTTACAGTGTTATTGCACATGCCCAGCTGTACAGAGCTTCAGACTTTCGCGATGCAGACGTTCAGAGGAAAAAAAAAACATGTTCTGCTCATGCGCATGTTTGCTTTAATATAAAAATCGACCTTGCGTTGTCTGAATTTCTGGGCCATATTTGTGTCCACTCAAATTCACACTGCAGAGCGCTACTTGATGTACCGTAATGATCTTACGGGGGCACCACTTTACTTAGGATAGTCTGCGTTCTCACATAATCTAAAGCTACTACTTTACAACATGATGCAGGGAGAGAGGAGAACAGCCGATGAAATTATCATCTTGAACATTTGTATCGCAAATCTTAAAGCTCCCTATTAATAGCTGTTTTTAAGGTGCAAAGTCCCGGTGGGTGTGGGGGCGCTGTTGATGATACCGCCAATCACCATTAGCATTGATACGAAGATTGCCGAAGTTGAGCTGTCATCAAAAGTAAAGCGCATAGGTGTTGCTAGGTAACGTTGCCTTTGTTATCTTCTCTGCGCATCACGCAGTCTGTAGTAATGCCGGGGTGCGTGCATACAGTATGTGCTTCTTAGTATGGCATCACAAAAGAAGTTAACTAAAGCTGTCATCCCCCTCAGCCGACTCATGAGTTGAACTGTGATCGGACCACTGACTACAGTGGATCGGACTTCTTTGGACTCGGGGAAATGGGTCAAAGCGTAAGTGCTATAAAGAGGAGTCGATAGCATACATTGTAGGTCTCTATAGGAAACGTGCGCCATGCGCCCGCGTACGCATTCGACTATAAAACCACCAGGACCACGTGCCTTTAATAATTTACCATGGATGCTTTCTCAAAAGCTTTCAGTAAATTCTTCCGATCATGATCTACATTTGTGATATATACCACTCAAGGGCAACAATGCATCCAGGTCCATCAGGAATGCCATGGTGACATGATGGGGATTACAGAGATTAGCTAATCTCTTTTTATTGCCAGTTAGTTTCCAAGCATCTGCTTCAAATGGAAAAGAAAGCACCCCTTGTATTCTCTGTAGGTTTCCATGGTGGTGAAACCACCTGCTACCAAAGCACTCTGGGGATGTGCAAGTTCATGAACAGAGCACAATAAATGTTACACAATTACAATGACAGGGGTGGAGATATTTTGGCCAATATGCCTCCAGATCATGATCACCGATATTAGTCTGAATGTTCTGGCTGACAAACCTGTGAGTTATTCGACTAGTTTCAAGTGAATCAGCTTAAAGGGGCATTTGTGCTTAATTTTTCACATGTCATTTCTTCTTTTTGAGTTGTTTGTTTTTGATCTCTCTATATTAGAATTAGGCATGGTTTACAAGCCCTAAGCTCTCCAGAACACCAAACTTGCAATACAAAACCATTATTGATAAAAAAATGTAGAGCTTCCAAGCAAGCTAATTAAACTGTATATCATGATGCAGTCTTTCAAAATTCACAGACATAAAAATCAAGCATCATGGATATTTCACTGCAGTCGATACACACCAAACTTGATGAGATAATACCGTCAACTGTGCTGTACTGCTTCGCATACCCAATGATGCACCCTAGATATAAAACGTGTGCACACACACACACAAACAAACAAACATACACAGAAATATGTCTGGCAATAAAAAACAGTCACACTCACACAGAACATCATGCATATAAATTGGATACACACTGAAATTTATGGAAGCCACAACAGTATCTCAACAGTGACAGCTAATTAGACCAGAACATGTACAAGTTGTATTAAAGGTCCTGTTTACCTTTGGAGCAGTGATTTAAAAAATTGTCAAGATATCACATTTGATGCATTATATGTACAAAATGTGTAGGTCTGTTGTATCACAAAACATCCTATCATATAAAATTTTTGCAATAAAGCTTAAAATATTTAAAAGGAGATATATCAGTATTTTTCTCAATAAACCATAACTGTAGACGGTTTAATCTGGAAACATTTTTATCATAACTATTGTTCACATTTTGTGTATTTAACAATACTTAACATTGATATACGGATTCAAATTTTTAAATTGGTTGTTTCTATCCCTAACTCACATTCTAGAACTATTTTAAAACACAAATGCTGGTTTTGTTTTTCATCTGCAAATGGTAAATTATGCCTTTAATGCAAGATGTAAGAGAGGGAGAGAAAGAGAGAGAGAGAAAAAAAAGAGAAAGGGACAGAGAGAGATATATAAAAAAGACTTGATGCTACATTGATGTAGCACACTTCTCTAATTTTTTTTTTCCCTTGCCCTTTTACTTCCGTCAGAGCGTGATATGCGGGGCCTTAACACGTTGGTGTATATATTAGCTGCAGGGTCCACCTTTAATTAACCATCAAATGCGGCTTGCCGGGTTGTTGGCGCTGTGAGGAAAAACACACACGTGTCTGCTCCGATGCATCAGAGACCAGCCAAGGAGGAAAAAAAGGTCAAGCGAAATTTCTCCATGCGAGTTTCTTTTCTGCCTGAACCATCTACAATGCATGCACAAGTATATTGACCTCATGGTGCACATTAAAAGGTGTTTTGGTTATTTCACAGGGGCTATTTCTGGATTGGTGGGAATGGGGAGAAAACAGTATTATGGGGATAGAGGGACAGCTACATGTATCACAATACACCTTGGCTGCCTACTGATACCTTTTGATTTTCAAAGTGGGGAAAATGGAGTCTGACAGAAATCACACAAAAATATTGTTATTGGACTTTGACAAAAAAAAGATACCCTTATATAAAGATATTCAATGTGATATGCTAAGTTTTTGTTGTTGTTTTTAATTCTTATATATATTAATGACAGGTCTTGCATTTGTCAAGGTTTATATCAATCACACTAAAATTTTTCCGAACACAAGTATAGCACATCTCCCTACCCCCTCTCCCCCCCCAAAAAAACACACATACACACACACACACACACACACAATAACCAATTGTTCAAAATTAAGCTGAGAAGCACTAGGACACTGATTCTCCCAACAACAAAATACACAAAATTATCTGTCTTTATTTAGGACTGAGTCTAGTAAACAATGCTAATCTTTCCATCAATAAACATGCAACATTTGAAACTCATCATCATTACTCATGAGAAATGTGTGAAAAATAGAGAATGTGTCTGTAGTATCCTCTGTACCCAAGACATCCAGTGACTTGGGGAAAAATTAAAGGGAAAGTCTGAACCCTAACATCAATGTAAAGTCAATGAGGACAGGAGGTCTAGTGTAAAACACTTAAGTAATACATCTTAGATTGTTCCAGAAAATAAAAGAATATTGAAATAAATATGATTTTCTAGAATATCACGAGAGCACACCATCTAGCCCCCTACAAGACATGAACATTATATTGAATGACATTTGCCATAACACATCTTACTTACAAATTGATGACATTGTGCAGTTTTCATAGAGCAATGAAAATTTGTGAAATTCCTTTTATTTTTCTTACATCCATTTGCTTTGACTGCATTATGGCAAAAGACTGTACAGTTCTCATTCTATAATGAAAGAAAAAATATTTTAAAAAGGCAGTGCCATTAATCCTTTATAGCAAAACCTTACATATTACTTTGGCATGTAATTTAATCATTCAAATCCATTCATTATTTTCCCTTTCTATGTGTATGTGGAACTGGGGATGCATTACAATAATACAAGTACCAGCATTTGCACATTTGTGTACAGTCAACAGTCTCATTGTGGTGAGTAAAAAAATATAAGTTGAAAATGTGTTTACACTTTTCAAGCTGCAGAGACATCAAACTCATTGTAGCTGTGACATCATGGCATCTTTGTCTTCCCCTCCTCCACCCCCTCCCCCCCCCCCCCCCAAAAAAAAAAAAAAAAGAAGAGAGAGAAAATGTGATGTTGTACTTGTTTCATTACTCCTTCAGGCCATCAGCGATGCTGACAGATGCTCACACCCCAATTTCATACTAATTCCCAAACGGAAATGGAGACATTTTGCTCTGCAATTTGTTTCTGATTGGGAGCCACCTCAATCAATACAGCACTTGAAGACTCTGAAATCTTCCATTTTATTACTATCATCATTTCCAAAGAAAATGAAAAGCAAAAACAAAAACAAAGCATTGACAGGTGAAATAGTGATATTGGATTAGAAGTAAGACGTGAAAGAGAGTTTAAGAAGGTGGAGAAGCTCAAACAAGGAAGAGGAGATAGAGTAGGAAGAGCTGTCTCATAGGGGCAGAAAAAAAAGCGTTAAGCTGAGACAAGAAAAGAATAGCAGCTATAAAGAATAAGAGAAAGGAGAGGATGAAAGCAAAACTAAGCAGGATGCAGGCAGAAATGAAGATGATGATGATAATGGTAATGATAGTGATGTCGGTGATATTGGTGATGATGTTGATCATGACGGTTATGATGTTGATGATGGTGATGATGATGATAATGATGATTATGATGATAATGTTGATGATGGTGATGGTGATGGTGATGGTGATGGTGATGGTGATGGTGATGGTGATGGTGATGGTGATGGTGATGGTAATGGTGATGGTGATGGTGATGGTGATGGTGATGGTGATGGTGATGGTGATGGTGATGGTGATGGTGATGGTGATGGTGATGGTGATGGTGATGGTGATGGTGATGGTGATGGTGATGGTGATGAGGAAGGAGGAGAAAGGAGAAATATACAGAAAAGAAAATGAAGAGTTAAGAGAGAAGTAAGGAACAAAATAAGATGAAAGGGAATACTGTAAAAGTGGATATTTTCGTGCGTCTACTTTTTCGCGCTTGGCCGGGTAAGAAGAGTTTCGCGTGTTTTTAATTCCGCGGAATCAAGATATTAAGTACAGGAGCATATGGCACGCAAAAATATTTGCATGCTTTTATTTTCGTGCTAGTTTCTGGTTGCACGAAATGCACGAAAATTTCAACACCGCGAAAATTTCCACTTTTACAGGGTTAGGAGAATCTGAGTAGGGAGAAGAGAAGGAGTTTGGAAATGGAAGAGATGAATTGAAGAGGAATAGTGAGATGAGTGCATAGATGCAAGGCAATAATGGAACGCAAATGAGGTATAGGTAATAAGAGAGGGCAGGAGATTCAAAGGATGAGAAATGGTCCTGTAAATCAGCCTAGCACAGAGAAATAACTCAACAAATGACGAGCAATACGTAGCACAAGCTGAAGAATAGAGAGGACAATAAAATCCATGCATGTATAAGATCAAAACAATTTGCTGACAGTGTTTTTGTATAGACACAAACAGAAAAACAAAACTATGACCTGATGTGGAGAAAATGCTAACAGCACTATAGGGATAATAAAGTGCATGTGAAATGAAATGAAATGCCAATTTTTCACCACACCCTCAATACTGATAAATATAGATTTATATCCAAGTCATTTCTGCACTTTTTATAAGGAGAGATATTCTTTTTAAGCCGGGGGTGTGGTTCAAGTAAACAATCAGATTATGATGCAGAAGTAGAAGGAAGAGAAGGATATTCTGAGTATAATGCATTTGACACCAACCTGTCAGATAGGACCTGTTGCCCACAATGTGCTTCAAAAACCAGTTCACCAAAAGGGCATCTTTTCGAGCTCCCCCGCCCCCATTAAAATTTCCTCGAGCAAGAATTCAAATATTTCACTTTAATTCTTTCAGATGAAGACTTTTGTTGTTGTTTTTTTTTCTCATCTCAGTTTCACCATTGCAAACATTTGGCTTGCATCCTAAAAAGCACTCAGTTTTGGGTGCCATACAGTGTACTTTCCTGTTGCTCTTTCGAGGTCGCTATGGAATCTTAGCGATATGTGCACTGACAAACGTGTGATGGCACCGTAAAAACAAAAACAACAACAAAATTTGAACAACCTCTAGAGAGTACAGAGCACCAAATGAAGATATCTCCTTCTCCCTCTCCTATCTCTCTCTGTATACATACTGTATATCATCTATCTATCTCTCTCTCTTTGCATTGATCTCTTTTAGTTTTTATCTCTTCGCATCTGTCTGTACATGTTGTATGTTTCTCTCTCTCTCCTTCTCTATCTCATGTCATCTCCATCTCTGTCTCTCTCTGCCCCTAGATCTCTATGCATCTCTCTCTCCCTATATCTATCTGTCTATCTATCTATCTTTCTATCTTTTTACATCTATCTCTTTCTCTCTGTCTATTGGTCTTTCTGGCTACTCTGTTTTGTCTCCATACTGTTGATACTTGGCAAACACTGACAGGCCTTGGGCATGGAAGGCCAATCTTATGGCTGCACATGAGCACAAAAAAAAAAAATGAACATGGTCTGCAAGTTTTTCTGCAAACATTTAAACATTGCCTTGTGACCTTGTTTCACATGGATCCACCTTTCTTTGCATCAGCAAGTCTACATGTTGGGAAAGCAAACAGCTAGCGGGCCAGATGATACCCTATTCTTGAATGCCTTTAAAGGGCTTGTAAAGTTTTGGCTGAGACCTAGCTTCAGGTTTCTAACATTTTTTGGTTTCAAGAGATAATGATAAACCTCTTCTGAAATGTGAAAGAGAATGTAACTCCAAGAGGAAATCAATGTTTATTTGATGAAAATTGGTTTTGAAATGGCTGAGATATCCAAAACAGAGCAATCTAATACAAGGTGGGACCCATCTTTTACTACAATCGCTTTGTATTACTTTGTTTTTGGATGTCTAAACCATTCCAAAACCAATTTTCATCCAATAAACGTTGAACTCCTCTTAGAATGGTATGCTCTATTACGACTGCTTTCTTGATATGTCGCAAAAAAGGTAAAGGCCCAATCCTCATCCCCACCAATTGGTCATCCCTTTAAAATCATGGAATCCAGCGACCAAAGATGTCTGCAGTGTGCCAGCAAGAATGGCACTGAACCGTATCACCGCTCTATTAAATGAAGAATTGCTCACATAGGCAGGAAAGCATATTCTACAGAAAAAATAAAAATGAAATTACTGGGGTTCATGGCTTTATAGTCAGGATGCAAGTGGACCAAATCAGAGATGTTTTCAGAGCAGTTTTTCTGAACCTCAATTATACAAGTACATATGTAGGCATCCCAACAAAAAATGGGGAATGTTCACATGCATTATAATCTCATGACTTTCGCAAGAGCCAAGATTTGCACAGTTAAAGTGCACACGAAAGACATTGTCTACAATTTATGCATTGAATGCGAGTGGCAATTCGCAAAAAATTTCACGCCACCAAAAAGGCCATCTGTTCCAATCTGCGAAAATTTCATGCCACAAAAAATATCTTCAAATTCATGAAATTCTTCCGTCAAGATGTTTTCATTGCAACTGATTGACAAATTGCCCTACATCGATGTAAATAAGCACTGAATTGATCAGTGTTTTAGTAGTAGCCATGATCAGTCATGGCTACTACTGATTTTTTTACTACTACCGTTAGTAGCCATTTACCGTGGCTACTACTACAACACTGATCAATTCAATGTTTATTTATGTCGATGAAGGGCAATTTGTCAATCAGTTGCACAAAAAAAAAAAATATATCTTGCTTTACAGTGATGCCAGGTGAGGAAAGGAGAGTCCTTGTAGAGAACAGCAGTGCTCTTTATCAAAGGGCCACACGGTTTGTTTGTTTGTTTGTTTGTTTGTTTGTGTGTGTGTGTGTGTTTCTGACAAGCAAGACAAAGTGAGTAAGCATCATGCACTGACAGCAGACATCTTGATAGGAGTTTTGTGGGACAGCAGCAGATATTAAATTTCACCTGTTGCACCTCGGGCTAATTAGGGACTGTCCGGCAACTGGACTGGTTGAATTCCATTACTCAAACAACCTTCATCGCTCTGTCCTGGTCTGATCAATAGCATATGATTACATACATGAGACGCTGCCCTATCAATTTCTAGGATCGAACTTGCATGGGTAGCGGGCGATATATTGCAGAAAGCCCTACGGTGCTGCTGTTTGCTGGGAGCAAAAAGATGGTCGATACTGCCAAAAATACAATATGGGCAACGTGTGCTGGGTAAGTCTGTCTATACATGAGATGACGAGACGTACGCTGCGAGGACAGGTGTACGATTGTACCAAAAGGAGTGGCAATTCACCACACGTCACTTTTCACATTGCCTGTATTGCATTGCATGACCACCCTGAACAAAAAAAAAAAGAAAGTGGAACATTTTGCAGTGTAGAAACTTCTGCGCATTTTACCTTCCATTTTGAGCATGAAGATATGAAACCGGTAAAGAATGTACTTGTAAACATTACGTTTACTCTGTTTTATCCATTTCATTTCATATTATCACAAGTGTACAATATATGTACTTGCACACATTGAGTGAAATTGCAAACAAGCACATTTTGTCTTGCAAGACCTACTACTTGTGCAAAAAAACAACAACAAATAAATGCACAAATTTCCAAATTTACAGTATTTGCTACTATCACACCAAGTTTCCCACCTGAGACTCTTGATATTTATACTCACTTTTGTTCTTCACAGACACTCTCTCAATATCTGCTCAACATACAAGTAGGTGACAAACTGCGACTATAAAGGGGTTTAATACTGAAAGGCTTTGTATTTGCAGACCTGGCTTTCTTTCGTATGCCAGACAAAGGAAGCCCTAGATTTGGCAGGGTAGTGCAAAGAGCATATTACGTGTTGTACGAGCAGTAGAAACAGGAGAAGTAGAAAAAGAGTGTCTGAGGGCATCCTGTATTCATTCTCCAGAAAACCATGAACACAGAAACGGCTCCTGAACAGATTTCAGACCAAGAAATTGGTTTCACCAACATTCAGACTGAGTGCATGTACATTTTGTACTTCTAGCACTGAAGGCTGTTCCTGACAAGCATAAAGCTCACCTAAGTCCTGCCCTACATAGCAATTTTCTAACCAACCAAGTCTTTAACATGTATATATATCGAGCAAGTAACACCTTTTTACTCTAAAGTTTACAGCAAGAGGATTTTTTTTTCTTTTCTCTAGGTAACAGAATTGACAGCGATCATCATACTTACAGCTGCATCTTTTCTGGACAAAGCGGAGCTTGCAGCTGCATCTGTACGTTGCAAAGCGGATGACATCAAAATTTTGACTTCCTACAGAAAAGAAGGAAAGAAAAGGAAAAAAATTAATTACTGTGGAAACACACATTTTTGTTTGTTTTTGTCTGTATTCAAGAAACAGTAGAATCATGGGTATAGAATATTGAACATGACATAAATCAGAACAAAAATGAAACGTACAAATCATCCAAACATTTGATATTATGGCTATTGCCACTGATCATGAAAGCTCATTGCTGGCTCATAAACAACTAACTCACACTAACAAATATCATGAAACCATTGACCTGAGCTTATGCTGACAGTAAATTTTTGTACATCCTTTCCTAAAAGATGAAAGAATAAAACATATATTTATCAGTTGATTTCATTCGAATTACAGCTGGAAAGTATACGAAGTTGAAGTGTTTACCGAATGATACAGGGGTCTTTTTCACTGACTTCTCTAGATGTTTGTTTTATGTGAAAGACATTGTGTATTAAATGGAAACATTAAAATATAACACTTCCTCTTGTTAAAAAATTGAAATCCCAAACAGATGTGCTTACAATACACAAACGTTTGTCTCTTTCACTCTGAAAAGGGCCAACAATGCTCTGTTTTAATACAATGTACGTCTCTTTCTGCCTAGCATGATAAAAACATATTCCCCTTTTTAGTCAAAAGCAACAATTTAGATTAATATGGATCTTTTCAACAAAACAACCTTCTAAATAGCTTTGCCACGACCACTGTCAGTACATTCAGAGAAAAGGCATGAAAATGTATCAATGTCATTCCATACTGTCACAGCTTAGTTTCATGCCCCTTAAATGGCCTTTCTTTTCTTTTTCTTTTTTGCTTTTGTGCATTGCAGAATTTTATCACCACTTAAAAAATAAATTCAAAGTTATTATGGCTACCATACAAAATCTATTCTTTTTTTCTGCTCCTTCACTGATAGGACCTCAGACAGAGTTTGAAGATTTTGCGGCATCATTTGAATTCACCCATGTATAAAGAAAATAAGTTGAGCAGATCAAATGCAAGCAAGGGAGCATGCCGATCAGGTAAACACTTCCTTCAGCCGCAAAGGCAGCTCTGCGCAACAATAATTAGCAGAGATTATTGACCTTGTTCCGGACCATCAGGAAGCAAATTGCGTGTTTAACCATCAAAGCTCTTTAGCGCTCATTATGATATTAAAGTAAACCACAGTATTATGAGTGATGAACTTTTATATAGCTACATGGCAACGCTACTCCTGAAATTTGAATTGCAACTTAATAGTCCCATCTATGATTTTATTCTGTCATCAAACTCATGCTCACATTCTCTTGTACTTACAGTACAGTTTTGAATTCTTGTCTGGTAGAAGCATATATCCACAGATGTTTGATGTACAATACAGACAGTGTACAGTGTACATCGAACACAATCTGCACTTTATAGACTGAGCACAGTGTTTACTTACAATGTACAGCAGCTTTAAAACTGCTTTCAAATAATCACACATAGAATGCATTGCAATTTAAACACAACTGTTTCATAGATTCTCCTTGTTTATGAACGCAACACATGAAATCCAAAGTGACTTCAGATTGGCTGAATATAACAACTACACAGTGTACTTAACCCATTGAGGACGGTTTGATTTTGCTACAACACGCATTTCCCGTAAAACGCTTGCCCGAGTATACTCTGGACTCGTCCTCAACAGGTTAATATTAGATAACATGTCTGAGTATGACAGACAACAAACAAACCGACAGACAGGCAAACAATACAAAATACAGATCACCTCTGGCAAGTTAGACAAAGACAAGTAAAGATGCAGACAGAAATATAAAGAGAAACAGAGCGAGAATTAAAATGTATGCATGTGTGTGTGTGTGTGTGTGTATTTGTGTGACAGACAGACAAACAGAAAGACAGCTACAATAGAGGAGAGAAAATGTAGAGCACTGTACATGTACAGAGAGCTTCATCTCTGTAGGGAAGGGAGTGATGGAGAAAAAGATATAAACAGTGACAGGAAGAAAAATATATAATCAGTGACAGAAAGAAATTACATGTAGTTAGTCCCACAAATGACAAAAAAAGGCTATATAGGAAACAGAGTACAAAATGTATAAACTGGCTTCTACACTGCTGTGCACACTTTCATCTTGATCTTCACATAAATTACTACAGTATGTATCATTCCATATTCATATCATAATGAAGGATTTATACACAAATTTCAAAACTATATAGATACTCATGACCAGCTGAATATTATAAATAAACTATCATTTATTTATTTATCTATTGATAGATGGAAGTGTGCAGCAGTTTTGTCATGTTGAATGCCCACTTTGTAGCTTGAGTCAGTTCTTCCATTTCAGGTGCTGCATCATGCAAATGCATAAGAAAGAAAAGATTAGCTACGGTACCAAATAAATGCACTTATAAATTGTATTGTAAATAATAGCTAGCATTCTCTATGAAAAAAGCAATGTTTTTAACAACTAAGATGTATTGTTATCAATATCACAATCATACCATCTTGTGGTGGGTCTGTGTAATGGATTTTTTTTTTTTGTCTTTAAAAAAAAAGAAAGAAATATGAGTGATGAGAAAGGGATTGTCTTACACCAAATATATTTATCACAATCATAAATTGGTGCAATACTGTGCAGGAAACCTGAGAAAAAAAAATCCAAAATTTTGTAGAACATGTTCCCAAACTATGGCTTTACAATGTGCAGTATTGCTCGGCTTGAATATACCCTATTCTGCAAGGAAACGCTGACCTCCAACTTGTACGAAAATAGTCAGTGCTCTTATATCTCACCTCAATTACAGAGGGTAATTGTTCCGTTGTGGGCAGAATGGCCAAGATGCAATGTGCAGTACAACACATCTCAAGGATCTTGCCCAGCTACGGATGTGCTAAAAGCATCACTGTGCAAAGACTTCAAATGATGTTTAGTGGCATTCTATTTTCACTCATTGAAGTTTCTCCCTGAAGTTTGTATGAGATCTAGAGATATGTTCCCCCCCCCCCCCCCCCCTCCCCCAGCTTTTTAATCTTAGCTCATGGTCAAAGTGTCATATGTGTGTGAACACAGTGAACATTTGAGTTACAGAAACATTTTGGACTGCTTCATTATCAAAAATGGGATTTCAAGCATTTATGTGAAGTCTGATACAAACCTTTGAACATCCATCATAATGCTCATGAGTCAACCATCCTCACAGTATCTTTCCTTTCCCTTCACTGTTGCTCTTTTTAGAACTAGAAATTCTGCAAATCAGTTTCTGCTGTCACAATTACAAGTAGAAAGTGCCAATTAGATGGAACAAGCAAAGCTGTTTGCACTTGATATGAGAAATTTCTGCCATCCTAGAAGACTTCAGGCAAAGATGCTGGCATTTTGGCATCAACACGAAATATAACCTGCAACCATATTGTCATAAACAGCAACCGCATCATATAATGTATGTGGAGCAATGTAAGAGAATATGGGTGAAGGCTTTACTTCCATTCCCCCGGATGCGTTCAGTCACAAGTCCCTGTTTTTTCCCCTTCATCTTGTTTTCCTGTCGTCTCCTTCTTCTAATCCCGCCCAGACTGTAATAGAACTCCTCCAAAAGTTGACCTTCTGACACCGCAAAGTTCTAGCCCCGCATTAAGTTTCTATCTTCCTCCTCTCTCGCTCTTTTTATATTTCTTTCCATTTCTCTTCCCTCCACATGGTATAATGCTCATCCCTCCCCGCATCCATCCATTGCTTGCGCAGTCATGTAGGGTTGTGCTGCATAATCCATCTTTCCTGCATTAGCGGAATATTTGGGTGAGACGCATGCATCACGGTCTGGCAGCAGGGGCACAAAAAAGAGATGCGCAGAAAATTCCCTCCTCAACCCTTGCCCAATGTAGCTCATTCTTTGTCTGTTCTTTTGACCAATTTTCTCTTCCCATACTCCATTAACCCCCTCCCATTTTCCTTTCTCTTTTAAAGAGGGGGGGGGGGAGGAGGGGTGCTGGCCCTATCTTTCTCTTTCTGAGCATTCCACCCCTCCCCCACCCACTTCGCCGACGACGCAAAAGCAATTTGTGTAATGTGAGTCCAAAGTGGGATTTCCACAGATCCTGCAGGCGCAGGGGCTATTTTTATCCCTGGAGCACGGCCATGTACGTTACGTGAAATGGCCTACATGTAGTACGTGGCTTTGCTCCACGATGAAAATGCCACGTCAATACAGCAGAATGCAGACGATGTCAACAATATTTACAGACTGGTCTACTGGTCCAAAGTTCTTTTTCCTTATATATAAAAATCTCCATATCTGCACTGGACTGGTTTCTTGTACTGGAACTTATTGAGTACCAAAGGGGGAACACATTTGCTGATTGTACATCTTCACTTTGTTTCAATACAGAAAGGGAGCAGATATTCATAGCAAAAATTAAAGAGATGAGGATTGGAATCTATAGTTTCATCAGTTTTGAATTTCTTTATACAGCTTGCTCATTTCATACTGTGTAGCAATCAATTACGATCGGGAGAGCCTATTAACATCGAATGATCCTCAAATGAAAAACACATCAACTACAGTATACATACATGTACATTACAGTTTGCACCTACTCAGTGTAACCTCAAAAAGTGGCATAAAATTTCTGCTGTAATTTTTACAAAAAGTTTTACAATATGTTGCAAAACAAAATATGATTTCTAGGCAACACACTAAAGGGGAAAAAGTGGTCATGTAAGACATGTCGAGCTGCTGCTGCTTTGTGCAAAGCATTTACGCACTACTAGAGCCCCAATTTGAAAACATCCACGGGGGATACTACATCACATACGATCAGAGTAGACAGCAGAACTGAAGAAAAAAAAAAACATTCATAGAAAAACACAAGGCTGCATGTTTTGAAAGAAAGGCTGTTTTGTCAGGAAAATGTCTCGCATCGCATTTCCTATTGAGTGCGCATTACCAGGTATCCTCCAGGGGGGGAATCCTGACACTGCAATGTATGTGATAACATCAGTTGCCGTAACAACTGCATTGTTTGTAAGAAACCAGAAACCAGAAAACAATAACAAAGTTGTGTGTTGTTTTTTCATTCTTTGGTGAAAGAACTGGAAATGTCAAGTGCCGTAATGCATAAAATGAAACCTGGAATAGAGTTACAGAACTGTACATACAGTTTTATATCGCAATGTAAGTGTTTTCAAAAACAAGATCGGCGATAACATTTTTAGTAAAAACAACAGAGTTTACAGACATGAACAATGGTGCATGGTGCATAAAATGGACGTTGACTACACTTTCAATTGCCATAATAACTTTCAATCGAAATTGTACTTCTGCTTGGTTATTTTTGTTGTTGTTGTTTTGTTTTCTTTATTTCTGCCTGTTTGTCTATTAATTCTACTTTAGAATTAAACAGCAGGGATGCTTTCTCAAACATATTATAAACTCACAGAAAAGATCAAAGAAAAGGGAAATCATCAAGTTCCAACAATCCACAGTAGCTGATTACACCTACAATTAATTGTACAAGCCTGGTACTAGTTTCATATCTACTGAAGAAAGGTGCAACTTAACTTTTATGACGGTTCAGTTTGAAACTTTTTTTTTTCTTTCTTTCTATGAAAACAAATAATACACATTTTCTAGACAATAGTTCTATGATATTTCAACATCAAGGGAATACTGAAATCCTATATCAATCAATGCATAAAATTTATGCTTTGACATTCTAAAAGACTAACAAAAACCCAGAGGTCCTATGTTTGTTTGTTTGGGGTTCTTTTCCAACAATCTGAATACCAGAATGTATAGAGGGTTCAGCAAAATCTTGGTATATACAGCTGTACAGGTAGGACAAATCTGAGAGGAAATGTGTCACAGATTCACGCCTTTTGCTTTCTAAAAGGGCAAAATGCCCCCAGCCGCCTGAGCTGTGAGTGACTTTTCCCCTTTCCAGTATAATGCTAGTTGACTTCGTCAAGAGACCCCATGACTGGAGACATCAAATGCACAACAGCATTGCCTTTATAATGCACACAACTTCAATTTAGTTTTCGGAGGTACAAAAACTCACTCTTGACAGTTATCAAAAAAAAAGATAATACATACAAGTTTGACTTTCAAAACTCAATAAAAACTGGAATCTACTTGAAATAAAAGAAAAGATACAAAAATAGAGGCATCCATGCATCAGTCCTGATAAAAGTAAAATAGATTGAAAAAAAGAAATGATTTTTCACTTTACACTTGTTTTCTCAGATGGTAGATCACATAATGATCCTGATTCACCCTCTCTCACTGTAAAACAACATCATTTAAAGTTTCAATGTCTGCAAGGTCTGTTTTTCTTTAATATCATCATTCATTAAAGTATGAGTATGGAAAAGATGCATTGTAAAACTGCCCCTGTATCTTGAAACAGCAACCACACTACCAGTTATGCACAAAGTTACCCAAGGAGCTACTCTCACTTTTGTCATTTGAAATTTTCTTGAGACATAATTATTGAAAATATGATTGATACCATACCCCCCCCCCCAAAAAAAAAAATAAATAAATAAATAAATATATATATATATATATATATATATATTTCATACAGATACATAGGCTATTAAACCTCTTTTGCACAAGTTGCACATTGAAAATTTTCTATAGAATTTTATTCAAATCTACCAGTACTTCCTTTAGGACAGCTTATGGCTAAAACCAGAAATACAGAACAACATGCCTCTGCAGCCTCAGAGGTAACACATTTTTTTTTTCTTTTGATAATGATGCAAACTATGTTACCAATAAAATCTTCTAATCTTTGTCAAGTAAATAAAACCACACTGTCATGGCTATCATAGTGATTTACTGCCAGCTATCAAAATACAAAATACAAACTCCAAGAGGTTAGGACACCTCTTGCTTCTATACTAGCATTACAACTTTACAGGGCTCTTTAAAACACTTTACAAGGTACCCTGTGTTTCTTGAGGACCTATCTCGTGATTTGATTTGCAAAATGCAGGCTCCTGTCTCTTGCGGCCACGGCAAGATGGAATTTATGGAAGCTGTTTTCCAGTGCTCAGCAGTATCATGTCAAGAACAGCGACTGCCCTATTACCTCATCCCCATTTCTAGCCTTGTTTCAAGGCTTCCAGCTCATTCTTCTTCTCTTCATTTTTTTTGGCATTGTGTTTACGTGTACTGTATGTGCACCCTGTAAACATGCAGCAAACTTGACAGAAGGTCACGACCAAATATGTTCATACATTTTGTATCACTTCAGTTGACTCAGGGAAGACAGACAGTTATTTCCATGAGGAATGCTGTCTGACTTTGGTTAAACTAAGAACTTAATATCAAAATTGTCCAAATTTTCATGACTATAAGTGTCAGAACTTCGAGTGTGCTGGATTTGGCTGGGATATCAATTCATACAAGGCTAAAAAATCTTAAAATTTTCACTCTACCCTCCCGGGACCACTGTCTTCAAGTGCTACTGACGGTGTATATGTAGGGCCTACAGGTTGAAGATGTTGTTCAAGGAGAATGACACCCAACATGCGTGTGCATTGAGTGAATGCAGCAACATTGGTAGAACACAGCAGCAAAGTTTGAAGGAAATCAGACAACTCCTTCAAAAATTAGGAATTTTTATAGTTCCAGCACTGCTATCGCTGGAAAGGACTACAACATTTAGTGACAGCGCACTTGGACAACGACATACATACTGTAGAGGAAACACGAAGAACGTTCAAGCTATTTTCACTTTTCTAGCATGCTGAAAGAGCCCTTGACTAGACCACCTCTTTCAGAAAGCAAGAGGAATATTAAACATTGCGGCATTCTTTCAATCTGTATGAATACAAAATCTTGGTATTTCATTCCCCTTTAAGAAAAGAATTAATCTTCAAAACTGCATGTTTTGTCTGCACAGCACAGCATTTACCCTTTGTCTGAATGGTTTGGGGTATTTGATTGTTTGTTTGTGTATTTGTTTTTTTTTCTTTGGGAGGATCAGATACCTATTCAGATACTTTTACATAATATGCATGTGACAGAGTGCAGAGCAATTCATTCAAAGATGAAATACTATGATTACAGAGAAAGAATGTGCATTTGATGGTAAAAAGAAAAAAGAAAAAGAAAAGAATCTGCCTCCCAGGATCTGCTTTACATGTGACAACTAACAGCATGAATCCATCACTACCACAGGCAAAAATGTTTCAGGAAAAACAGGCATAGAAAGAGGGTACAGGACGTACTAAAAGACTATTTGAACAAAACAAAATAATTGATCCCCATCCTACCCTTCCCATTCAGTTTCCACCCCCAACACCCCCCCCCCCAAAAAAAAAAAAAGTAGAAGAAAAATATGAAATAAAAACAGCAGAAATCATCAACTCACTCATTTCAGCTATAAGCTGGCGTCTGTCTCCCATACTCTTCTGGGATGCGTCGTCAAGACTTCCGTCCATGGAGGCGCTCAGACCTGGCGCAGAGAAAGAGAGCGACAGATAAAATGGATTGATCTACGGGACAGAAGATGTTCACCACAGACACTCATTTAATCATGTGTGAATCACGCTAATCGCAAACCGTATGATAGTTCAGCCAACGACCAGCAAGATTACATCACGTGTGACGCAGGCTTTTGATGATGGTGTTTAAAGCACGAAGTTACTGCAAACCTATCTTCTTCATTTTAGTACATCATCAGACAAACTTTCAAACAGCACATAAGCATTCATTGCTATTCCCTCCAGCAGCATACATGTACAGGTACATGTGCTGTTTACATTGACTATACTCTCTTTTTCATAATGTACAGTATTCATTTCATCTACTTGGGGTTGGGTTGTTTTGGAGGTTCTCCTTCTTTGGAAAGGGGGGGGGGCGAGTGAGGAGGAAGCAGCAACATAAACAGGTACACCTGTAGCAATAAAGTGTGCTAAGGAAATGGTTTACAGTGTTTTGTAGATGAGTGCAATAAGGATCAGATTTCAAACCATAATTCCAGAGTTTGAGGCACTGTCATGGAAGAAGTCTTGCAGTACATGGAGGATAGGCTCACCTACCAATTATTCAGAAAACTCTTGAAATCTAAATCATTTGTGAATATTGCAAGCACTACATATTGAATTCCTTTTCTCAGTTTTCACTTGTTCAGAATATTATGTTGTCAACTGCTCTGATATTGTGTTCCACATACCACTTATGAACCAAATGAGCATTTTCTTATTCCATTTTTTTTAATAATCACACTGCCTCGTGGCTCTTTTTATTCATAAATTCAATTCAGTTCAGGCATATTCTGTTCAGCATAACATTCTATGTTTTACATTAATTGTTTTTCTGCAATATTGATTTGTTAAAATTCTGTAAATACATCTGTATGCAGTTTTCCAAACATATTATATATGTATTTCTGCCTGAGTCATCAAGTGGCATATTACCTGATATTCCGTGGAAAGAAAATCAACATTGCTACATGTCCTTTTTTAGGCATTCAAAGAAAAATATATATATTTTGCCTGCAATCATTGCCATATCTGAAAGAAACTATCAAGCAATAACAGCCCTCCATAAGGCACATGCCTACATACACATCCAGAGCTGCTGGGGTGGGTTCATGGCACATTACCAATAAACAGAACAAACTGTCATTAAACTACAAATTTAAAATCATTTTTACTCATGGCTGATGCAGAAAATGTACTTTACTTAACTGGTAGTATAATCCACTGCAAGTTGCAAGTCAGTCACATTGACTCACATTTATAATACACAAATTGCCTTTTTTTTATTACAAGGTCTAGCACAATACAGTGAATCATCACTTTATCAACAGATATTCTCTTGACAAATTTACAACCATAGTGGGCCAAGTTCACCCATTATTAAATATTTTATATTCTATTAAAAGATTACATGTTTGATGCAAAGATGAATGATCATACCTGTATCTAACAGTACCAGTACATCATAATACAATGCAGAAATTTGTAACAAAAAATGCTTTAATGTACGGTAAATCTAAAAAGCACTGTAAATAAACTAGACACTATCATGTACAGCTGTATATTTTGTGATCCCTGCACTTAATTTTGTTACAAAGCATGATATACTGCAACGTAAAAAGGTTTTTAAATGGTGGTATGCATACACTGTACAGCCTGGTACACGTATTTGATACATTGTACTCAAACTACATGCACACAAACACATACTGAGTACACACACTTGCATAACTAGCAATATATGTCTTGGTCTCCTCAGATTAGCTTCACGTTCTTGCCCTCTTTAGATTACACTCTGACCAAATATCTCAATATTAGCTCTGCATTGCACATGACATTGTACAGTGTACGATGTGCAGATCATCAATGCTGCACAGGGCAAGTTTGTTTACAAAGCCAGGTTTACGGTATGCCAGCATTGAAGATGATGAATTAGAACCATGTCAGCTGAATTGCAGGGGAGAAGGCATGCAGCCAGGGCAGGACTGTTGGCTAGCCTGACTCCCAGTCTGACAGTTGCATTTCCCACTTTGACAGCACTCGCATTCTAAAGGGGCTGCGTACAATGTATCTGCTGTCATTTTTGCATACAATACATTCATCTTCGCAAATGACGAGGACACAGACATTTTAGCAAGATGTCGAAATTGAGGCTATCGTAAATGCATTATCACACATGGAGACAATTTTGCGTCTTGTTATAAAATCTGTGGTTCAACAACACTTCATAAAGTTCACAAAAAAATTAAACCCTCGCAAAAATAACAGCTTACATTGTATACAGTAACATACCATGTGTACAATGTAGTTTTGTTTCATGAAGGGACTTGATTAGAAATTGGTTACCCTTGCTCCTAATGGTATTAAGCTGGTGCATTGTAGTTGAGGGTTCATTTTTTTCAATTTTGTCACCCATGATCGATATTTATATGCATACATGTACTTGTATATAAATTCGACCTCATACAAGTTTACACAATCTGCTCCATATTAAAGGGTGTGTACAGTTCTGGCCGAGGTGAGGATTAAGCTTTTAACGTTTTGCGAGATATTCAGAAACCACTCTATGAGATGTCAAAGAGCATGCAGTTCTAAGGGGTATCAAAAGTTTATTCTATGAAAATCGGTTTTGAAATGGCTGAGATATTCAAAAACAAGGTGAAACAAAGAGATCCTAATAAAGTTGTGGCATGTCGCCTTTTATCATTAGCACTTTTTTTGGATATCTCAGCCATTTGAAAACCAATTTTCATCAAATAAACTTCGAATCCTTCTTAAAATTACATGCTCTTTCATATTTCATTTAGAGGCTTTTCATTATCTCACTTAGGAATGTTCAAAACATGAATCCCCACCTCAACCAGTACTGTACAGTCCCTTGAATGTTGCAGCACATCCCTATCATAGAGTACAAATTGTAAAGTCATACATGTACGTACAATATGTAATATTTGCAGCAGACTGTATCTGGACCAATCAACAGTAGTTTTTGCAACATAACTACAACTGTATGAGTCCTGACTGAAATAAGTCATTGAGTATGGGTTTAACAATGTACTGAATATGCCAAATATTTCGCAAGGTTTTTATTTTTGCGAATTTCAAGAGTCCAGTGCTATTCGCGAATTCTAAAGACACGCGAAAAATAATGACTCTGATCCTGATATGAATGTGACGTACCCGTTCCGTTCAGTACTGTACTCCACGATCATGAATTTAACCATTCGCGAAATAGACTCGCTAAATATATGGCGAATACAGTCATTAACAGAAAAAAGGGGCAGAAGAAAAATCTCAAACCTTTGCAATCAAAATCACTTTACTGTAACAACAAAAAAGAAAAACTGTAAAGTACACTGTACATCGAAAGTTTAGCATCCCATAGAACTACAAGACCCGAATACTTCACATATAAAACAAAACAAACTAGAAATATCACTTAAGGTGATTAATACCCCCACCCCGTGACGACAGTCTTACCCAAGGAATGATCTTTCCTTGATCTTCTGCCATTTAAATGCCGTTACCATGGCAACGCAGCTTCCGACACGTCCGAAAAATATGTCTTGCACATCTTCCCACCAAGAATATTGTGTGCCACATTTCATATTAAGCTTTTGTCAAAAACTGAGGAAGTAGTTCAATCCACAAGATCTTTCCTTGATCTTCCACCATTAATATGCCGTTACCATGGCAACGCAGCTTCCGACACGTCAAAAAAATATGTCTTGCACATCTTCCCACCAAGACCAATGTGTGTGCCACATTTCATGAGCTTCAGTCGAATACAGAGGAAGTAGTTCAATCCGCAAGATCTTTCCTTGATCTTCTGCCATTTATATGCCGTTACCATGGCAACGCAGCTTCCGACACATCCGAAAAATATGTCTTCCACATCTTCCCACCAAGATCAAGGTGTGTGCCACATTTCATAAGCTTTGGTCAAAAAACTGAGGAAGTAGTTAAATCCGCAAGATCTTTCCTTGATCTTCTGCCATTAATATGCCGTTACCATGGCAACGTACTTTCGGGTACTGTCGAAAAATGCGTCTTGCACATCTACAACCAAAGGCACACATCTGTACCAAGTTTCATGGAAATGGGGCAAAAACTGAGGAAGTAGTTTGCAACACAAAATTTTCCATCATTTTGGCTCATAATATGTGAGCTGTTGCCATGGCAACATACTTTTTGTCACTGTCAAGAAATGTGTCATGCTGACCTATATCCTAAGACAAACATTCAATATGAATTCCATGAGAATTGGAAGAACACTGATGAAGCAGTTTTGCCATGAAGCATTTTGCCCTATATTTTACCAATAACATGCCGTTACCATGGCAACGCACTTTTTGCCACTGCGGAAATATGTGTCTTGCACATTAACATATTCAGACGAGCATCTGTACCTAATTTCATAAAAATTGATCAAAAACTGTGGGAGGAGTTCGCGACGCAAGATTTGTACCCATTTTTGCCCATAATATGCCGTTACCATGGCAACGTACTTTTGGGTACTGTCAAAAAATACGTCTTGCACATCTACAACCCAAGGCACACATCTGTGCCAAGTTTTATGGGAATCGGTTGAAAACTGAGGAAGTAGTTCGCGACGCAAGATTTGCAACGGACCGACCGCCCGACCGACCGCCCGACCGACCGCCCGACCGCCCGACCGCCCGACCGCCCGACCGTCCGCTGATTCCTATATACCCCCTTCAAACTTCGTTTGGCGGGGGTATAATAATTTTAAAAACCAAATGGAGCTGACAGCAAAAAAAAAACCAAAACATTGAGGTCAAGAGCACTACAAGTATCTTAGGACTGCCATCATGGTGAAATGACATTGTCTGCATACATGTATGAGTACAAAATCCCAATGTCCTCATACTCACACGGACACACACACACACACACACACACACACACACACAATCATCTTGTGATGTCAGTTTGAGGCATGCCCATTACTCCTAGCCAGTGACAAATTTGTCTTTTGACACCTCATTAGTTTCTACTCAGGGCTGTAGTCTTATTTCCAGACCAGGGATTCTTCAAACCCCCACAGCATACCAACGAGAAGTAGATGCATTCCTACAGATTGTAGATTCATTTAATTTACGCAGACAAAGTAGCTGGACGTCAATCACAATCCAAATACCCCCGAGATGTTTTGTGCTCGTTTAGATCATGAACAGAAATATCCCACAAATTGCAACTCTCAATAATTTCTGACCAAACTGAAATACCTACCAAAATGGCGACCCTTGTGTTCATGCACTGTTGCAACATGGGCTTTGTGTGATGGTATAAAAAAAAAACTTGAGATTTTTTGCTCTGCTTTCAAACACATGCTGCAGTGTGAGTTATCATGCTGCTCAAATTGTCACTTATAGGGTAGTTCAAAAATAATTGTAAGAATTCTTGGCAATCAGATCGCAAATTTTCTGATCATGCATACAGTGATAATTTTATATCCACACAGGCAAAAATCTTAATATTTGGATCTCGGTGCAAAGCTCAAGATTTGTATCCTGCTAATTCGCGTCATATGAATTCAACTGCATGTATTGTACATGATACGTTCATGAGAGTGACTGGATCAGACTCCTATGATATTTAATCAGGAAAACACAAATCATACAGTGTACTTGGAATAGGCTAATCCCCCAATGCCTCGAAAGTTGCTCAATTTCTCCTTCAACACAAAGACTTGGCTGACAGTGAAGTAGTAATTGACCATCAAAACTAGTACCAGGGTCTTTTGTTGCTATTGTTGTTTACAGTACGAGCTGAAATTTTCGCGCACAGATATTTTCGCGAATTGCTACAAATGTACTTGAAGGACATATTCGCGTGTTGTTAATTTCGCGGTTGCGAGGGTCTAACTGAACTTATATTTGCGCGTTGTTATTTTCGCGAGTTGTTATTTTCGCGGTTCAAAGGTGATTCGCAAAATTCGCAAAAATAAAACCACCGCGAAAATTTCAGCTCGTATAGTATTCATTTTGCACCACTATTTGATAAAGAGCTTGACACTGAGCAGTGTTGGTACTGGAACACACTGTACACTTGCAGTTGTACTTGAATTATCTGACATCACATGTAAAAACCATGATTTCTGAAGCATAAATGTTATATCGTATTTGCTAATGCAGATTTTTTTAAAATTCACAAAAAAAACTTTAGATTGTGCATTCAGTAAAAAAAATATTTCCCTTGATAACGTACTTATGTGTATACACACCTTGCTTGACACCCTCGAGCACATTCTCAGTGGGCATATTATATGTGCACTTTAAATACATGCAGCTTGAATTCCTTCGTTTGTTGGTCATATAATGTAGATGTCCCAGTGATAAGGAATCCTTCATAGATTTCTAAAAATAATAAACATCTATAGGCTTTTATATCCTGGATCCAGTCAGTGATCTGGATCAATACTAAAATTTCAACAGTGATCTATCAGGTATTCCTTGTGGATTATCAACTTTTCCTGAAAATTTAATCCAAACATTCATAACTTTGAGTTACCTTGCAAACAGACACAGAAACAAAAAACAAACAAACAAACAAACAAACAAACAAACAAAAATCACAAAAAACATCTCCTTGGCGGAGGAAACAAGCCCATGTACAATGTGGTACAAAATGTTTGTCTGCCTAGGGCGACCATAGCTTGCTGTAGAGTGGGTAAAACAAAAACCACAAAGCTTGTCTGTCATGATGACAATCAATCAATTCAGTATGTTAATTGAATATACAGTGTACAATGTACATTGTATAAAATTTGTAGTATCCTCATAATTTTTGGAGTTGATCAAGTTGCAAGTTCATTAAATCCACTGCCCATGATGTGACTTGCATACAATCATTCATACAGACCTATTCGGTTTTTAAAAGCTATCAATCAAAATCACACAGAGCCACTTCGCAAGCAGCAAGATACATACATACGGCATTACAAAGACATGCCATTGTCATGGTAAGATATTGTGTGGCACACTAATTACACTATTAACAAAGCTCTCAGATCTATATGTCTGGATCATTTGTATACTCAGTCCAGCTGCGTCAACATGTCAAACACCAGGCAATTAAGCATGAAGGCTCCTCATTCAATACCCTGATCATTGAGCAGCTATCAAACTGACAGCAATGTTTCAACAGCCTAATTGCTGCTATTAAAAAGACGCCAATGTTTCCATTAGCCTAATCATCACTTCGAAACTGATGCACTGTACATGTACATTTACATTGTAGTGTGTATGAGAATTGCTCAACCTGCTGCTTGGCTATTAATGAATTCTATTGTCCATACATCTAGTGGATTGTGTTTCTAGAAATTGACAATTTCTGCAGGTATAAAATCAAGAGGTGAAAACATACAACTCAGACACATGTCTTGATGAAATACTTGCATATCTTTTGATCTTCTATACAAGAAAAAAAAAGGCACTAAGGCAATGCTTTATCTGCATGCTATCCACATAAACAAAGAAGTTGTTGACTAAAATTACAAAATGAGTGCAAATAAACAGTACCAAGACACTATATTATTAATGTGCATGATGTATCTTGTGTCTGGACAGAAAAATCACACTAAGACAACATTAAACTTGTAACTTTACTCTAGAAAATCTGAAAGCATTGGAGGGGGGGGGGTCAAATTTGGATTCACTATTACTGGACCCACATATTCATAGCTGTGCTGGTAATTGGTATGCACGCAAACTGTTCTTGGAGTATTCAGTCTCAAATGCAAGGTTTTTAAATTGTTGTTTTTGCTCCAGTACACATACTCAGCTGTACTGCATGCAGGAATATATCAAAGGTGATTTTTATATCAAATGAGCCACGAGAGAAAATGGTACAAGTTTCTATAGGTAGTCATTGCAAGCATGTGTAGTGACATAATTACAAGAACAGTCTGGTGGCACAGTACTGTTTATTGTCATTGACACTGTAGAAAGCCCAGTTAAAACTTGGGTAATCTTTTTTGATTAGTAAACTTCCATGGCTTTTAAAGGGAACCTGAGAAAATGAATTTTACTACGCCTAACCTGGAATATATGCACAGAATTTGTAAACATCATGAAAGCAGGCTATTCAAATGTACTCTAACACGAAGCCATTCAATACCTCATCCTAAAGCACACACACACACACACACACACACACACACACACACACACACACACACAGTAAAGCAAATGATCACACACGCACAATAGGGAAGGGAGGGGGCAGACCTCCGCACAAACTTGCACACTACCCTATTTAAAGATGAATAACAATCTACACACTGTGCTTAAGATTATTTGCACATACCAGGGAGGGAGTCTTAAAAAAAGCCCTGGGTTAAAAAACAAAACAAAACAAAACAAAACACACACACACACACACTTAAAAGCAGTTGTTCACATCCAGTCTGCAGCACATAGATTGCTCTCCAGACAGACATAGGACTGAAAGAAGACCGGCATACACAATCGGCTCTAACTGGGTGAAGAATGTCTCGAGGTGAATGTGAAGCTTGGCTTGAATTGGGCAGCCAGGACTGCAGCAAAAGGTGCTAGACACTCTGTACTGTGTTAATGTCATTGTACACACTAGGTATTTCGCGAGTCTATTAAAATCATTCAAGAATCGGGACTTCCCAACCATTGGTTTTATAGTTGATTTGTTCTGTTCAAAATCAATTTAATATTTTGTTGTGCTAATAAAGAAATGAGATATTCCAGGAAGCATATTTCCCACTTCAAAAGAATAATTTGCAGGGTCTGCATCTCAAATGTTTTGCAGGGGTGCAGTTGCGTCATGCATATGTTGTACATGTGTGAATGTGTGTCTGTCTGTCTGCGTACACTGTGTATAGTTGTTAGCGATATTATGTACATTGTATGTGAATAACTACTGGTATTCTATGCCCTTCTGGCAATTTGCATCGTATCCCTAAAAGTGACACACACACGCAAAAGAAAATCTACAAGGTCAGCATGAAAATGTGAGATCTGAACTGTCACTTGAAACAGCATGTAAAGTAGCTCCAGCAGGGTGATGTGCATCGCAGACCACACACTCCATCCACACAGGCTTGTAATGTCAATTCATGTGTCTGAGTTGCATGCTTTGCCCGCCTTGCTTGTACAGGAGGTTTTGTTCGGAAAGAGAGAGAGAAAAAAATAATAATTGCCACATAACCTTGTGACCTTTCCATATACCATGTAGTTCGCCTCCCCCTCCCCCTCCCATCCTCCTCAGCATCGCTCGATGACGTTCATTATCAGGGGAGATACCGGAAATTAGACAAAACGAACATCCAGTCCAAAAACAGACTCTCTTGAAGAGGGGGAAATTAATTGGTACAAGTAGGCCTACTCTGAAGCTGATAAAAACAGGCAATGCACACCGTATTTCGACAATAGGCGTACTTTGGAGAGATAGAAGGATCGGGAGAAAGAGATTATAAAGAAAGAGAGAGAGATAGGAGAGAGATGAAAAGAGAAAGAAGAGAGAGAGTACCCGGTACCATTTTGTACTGACACAATAGCCCGGTTTCACCGACATGTTTTTAATTCTGTGATTGAATGGGTCCTCTCTCCCTTGTCAACTTGTATGCCTATATGGCGTTGTTGATTGGCTCCATAATTACTGTATGTCATACGCCGAATATTTCGCAAATTTCGCCAGTCAGGTGCTCTTCGCGAAATTAAAGACACACGAAAATATTGACTCTGATCCTGATGTGAATGTGACTTACGCATGTACACTTCTCCATCCAGTACAGGACTCCACGATCGCGAATTTAACCACTCGCGAAATTGTCAGGAATTCTTGATTCGCGAAAATTTAGACTCGCAAAATATAAATGGCGTATACAGTATACTACAGGTGCATCATACATGTACCTTACCCAAATAGCTAAGATGACTGAAATAGAAAAGAAAGCAACATTTCTAGTGTGGAGTTTTTGTAACCCAAATTTCTTCCATGTGAAAAAGTTTCTTATAGTTTGGGAAGCAGATGTACATGTACGTGGTAATGAATGAAGAGTTTAAATGCAGAAGCCCTACCTTTATCATCACAACAGACTTTAATCATGCATCAAAGTATCGATTGTAGTTAATACTGCTGATCTGATTGTAAATTTGTTTGAAAACAGCTACAATTTGAAAAAAAAAATCAGCATTTAAAATAAGCATTCAAGACACTTTAGAAAATGTGATTTCATCAGCTACAAATGTACATCATGTGTCTTCATTCCTCTATGATTGTACGTCCACATAAAATGGCATCTGGAGTTTTCAGGATAACGATGAACAATACTTGGATAAAGACAATAAAGGAAACTTTAAGGATATCAGCAGACTTTAAATGCATTTTCCTAACACTAAATCCAAAATGGCCATAGGCAACACATGTTTTACAATGTCACACCTTTAATGTGTCAATGTACAGCGTGTAGCATTATATATTAATGCACTTCATAAAACACGTGAGACCGAGAGAATTGGTAGCAAATTTACCATACAGCAGAATGCATCATATCAGCAAAATTACCGATTGAAGACATTAACATCATCATGGCTGCTTTAACATACTGTATCATCCATCATTATATCTTTACACAATTCAAAATATTTGTTTGTTGCCTGACTTGCAACAAGTATTAGAGCCAGAGCAGAAGTGTTGCAGGAGAAAATTCATCTACTGAACATACAGTGTTGTATCTGAACACAATTTCTTATTGATACAGCGTTTATGAGGCTTTCACAACTAATAAAGAAATCTTGTGTTAGCATTCCTACGCAATGTCATACTGGAGCCAAATTTACGAGCACGCCATGGTTAATCAGGCATGATCAAACTGAAAATATATTGGAAGGATATCCTATCCATACATCATCATACAATCACAGAATCTACAGTACAGTACATGTAGTATTACACTAAATTTACGGTGTGTTGTGAATTATATTGCAAAACGCTTGTAGAGATGCAACCGAAGATTAAACTTGATCAAAATTGACACCTCCATATGAGCCATACACACTGGACAAATAACATCCAATATATTATCATACATAACTTTGTAAGGACCGAGTGGGTTTAATATTTCTCCATGCATGCGAAGAAACACAACATCCCACTCTCCAGCAGTGCCTTTCATACACATAGCTTTTACCCACTTCCTTCTAAAATCATCAAGCTCCCATACATTTTGTGCAGGACCTACCATGTTCACGGTGGCAATGGATTTAATACAAAGAAGAGCCTGACCTGTATGTATGGCTGCTGGTTTATAGTTTGTAAACTGCTGGGTGTCCACAGCACATTACACCTGTGTAGGAGTCCATGGTATACAACGTATACTACATAGGGACTATGGAAGCTTTACATAGTGGCCAAAGGCGAAAAACTTGAGTACTTTCAAAAATTACTATTAACTGCCATACCTGTAATACTGTTAATCTATAAAAGTTCCATTTCAATTTCACTCAAAACTCAATGACCGCATTAGGATAAAGCTGTATGAACCTACTATTCTTATTAGCTCCATGCACAACAGGAATGTTTCATTGACCAATACCACTTTGAAATCACAGGTGATCCCTTACATGTAGGGCCTACCTTTGAAATGCGTACTCAGAATTCTGATAAGCTGACAACTTGAACAACTACTACATTCATGTGCGAACTCTGCCCTCACTCCCAGCTTGACTAGAAAGGGGGGAAAGGGAAACATTTCAAAGTTTTCTAGACGTAGCACTAATGCAACGCATCATCAAACATCTATCATAGATCTATGCACAGGTACAGGCTACTATGTACACATATGATGTACTCATAGATGTGCACCAGTGCACCATACATACAGTACAGTACTTGTCTCTGGCATTTCCTGGGCTATTAATTTCCTCTTGCCTTTAATTTGCTAACTCTCCCGATCATCCGAGGGCATCTCGCTCGCACTATGCATCCTCCTTTCTGCTCGCTCCCCGCCGAATTATTGGCATTCTTCGCTAACACTGCCCCCATCAGCTGGGGGTAATTCGGCATGTCATCACATTCTCCAACAGACCCAGCCCTGGCATTAAACAGGGTGCGTTCACATCTACTGAAGAGAAGGCTTGTGCATAACAACTCCACTGTCCTCTACATGCTACATACTGTAAAACATGATATATTTGCGGCATGAAATTTTCGCGAATTGGAGCCGACAGCCCTTTTCGTGGCATGAAATTTTCATGAATTGCCACTGGTGTTCAATGCATGTAGTGTAGACAAAAACTTTCGCGTGCATTTTAATTTCGCAAATTTTGGCGCTCGCGAAATTCGTGAAATTAAAATGCACGCGAAAATTCCTCGTTTTACAGTAATGTGCAGCTCTACATTGTACGTATGCATGTAGTGTGATAGCAAACTTTACACCATAGATTTGAAGAAACTACACTATAGTGTGCTTGATATTCTGTTATGAGTCAAACAAGGTAAAAGCAGGTATTTGTACCTTATGTATAAGATTAGGATGTAGGAATAATATGTAACAGTCAATCCTGCATATTTACTATGCAGCTCATATCATCATCATTATTCACATAATATGAGAGGCTTTTCAACTTCAAAGTTTCATTCAAATTGAGGGTTTTCAACTTGATGGGAATATCTCTATAAATCTGATGTTTTACTTATCTTGGCTTTAATAGTTGGTGCCAAAGAAATTGAAATTGTATTATGTAACAGGTTCTGATGAGAATGTTACATCCCAACCATGATAATAATCCTAACAATATACGCACAGGATTCTCAAAAGCTCATTCCACTCAATGTTCAAACAGTAATGTAGAGGATTCATTACAAATGCATATCATACATCAAAGAAGAGAATCAATCGCTGTTCTGTGGATGTGTTAGAATTGATGACAAATTATTCTCAACTTTTTCCTGACTTTGCAGACTAAGATACAAGTATTTCAGGCTGTGAAATGTTTAGGATTAGTTTATGCATTCACTGAAAATCAGTATCTCGTAGCAAATGGTAAGGACCTCCCACATCACCTCTTTCCAAAAATCTGGACAAGAAACTATAGGGTTTGGGGTTTTTTTACTTGATTTAGAAAAAGAATGCATTGATCAGTTTACACAATTGCTTTTGCTACACTTTCGGATTCTTTAAGCCAACCTTCTTTGCACATTTTTTCTCAAACACAATGATGTGTGAATGTACAACTTCAATAGGCATTTTATACAGCATGTACAGTTGTACACGTATGTGAGCTTCATAAAAAAGAAGATGATAATAGCCTACAGCCTGAAAGTGAGACTATGGTGGGGAGGGGGCGATGAGTGACACAGTTTTTGTACGAGATCAAAAAAAAAAAATCCAATCATCCATGTGGGAGCTTTGTCCTGAAATTATCAAACTCCAGTAATCCCAGTGTTTACATTGCCATGCAATTCATACCTTCAGGTGGACTGGGTACACTGATCCGTACAGCGGCAACATTGCAGGGCACAGAAAGTCATTGGGATGCTTATCTCAAGGGATTTAGACTCAGAAGGAAAGTGAAACACCAGATAGGAAAGAAACATATAAAATGAACAGAGACATAGAGATAGAGACAGATAAAGAGTATAATAGATCTTATAGAGAGAGAGAGATAGATAGATTGATAGATAGATAGATTGATAGATACAGTAGATAGATACAGTAGATAGATAGAAAGAGAGAGAGATAGATAGATAGAGAGAGATAGATAGATAGATAGACAGACAGACAGATACACGTAGATAGATAGATAGATAGATAGATAGACAGACAGACAGATTTAATAGATAGATAGGGGCAAGTCCAAGATAATGCGCACGTTACGTATGGGACATTCAGAGACTTTTATGACCTGAAAAATAGTGTTAATGGCCTTTGATCATATTGAACTTCATCATGGTGATTGATATCTAGGAGAAGTATAAACATGTAAAAAATTGAGAAAAATGACCTTGACAATTATATCCTAGAAGAAAAAATATGTGCCGTTACGTATGGGACCAGAAAACTTTTGTTTTTTTGAACATTTTTTTCAACCTCAAAACTCTCTGAAAGTATTTCATTCTACAACTTGTTACTCACTGTGATGAAAGTCACAACACTCAAGATTATCACAGGTAAGTTTCATGTCATTAGGCAAAAAGCTCTAATTACAGGTTCTAATTACAGACAGACATGACGTGTTACGTATGGGACAGTTACATATGGGACAGTTTGTCCCCCATTCATTTAGTGTGTGAAGAACCATGTTTATGGGTATTTTGCATAATTGTTGTAGTAAAATCAGTTGAAACTACTCAAATACTGATCCAGATTGTCAAGGAAACATTATTCCCCGAATATTCACCATCATAATCATATTCAATCATATTTTTATATTCTTATGACCAACCTGAGTATGCATGCCCTTTGTCCCCCATTCGTTTAGTGTGTGGAGAACCAGTTTATATCCAAGTATTTTGCAAAATAATTTTGCAAAATACCCATAAACAAATTTTTGCATAATCACTGAGGTAGAGTCAGTTGAAATTACTCAAATGCTGTTCCAGATTGACAAGGGAACAATATTCCCCATATATTTACCATCATAATCATATTTAATAATATTCTATATTTTTTATGACCAACCTGAGTATGTATGCCCTATTTTTATCAGGATACTTACTACTGAAAAATTGAATAGTTTAAAGTGTTTACTTCCATTGATGAAGGGCAGTTTGCCATTTAGTTTCAATAAAAAATGACTTGACACAAGAAATATTAATTTTGATAAATAAGCAATACCTGCTGCATGGAACCCCTACGATCGAGTAGATATATGATGTCTGTCTAGCAGTCAGGTCATTGATTCGAGTCACACCTCAGTATGTACACCCATGAATTTTGTCGTGGCTACTATTGAAACTGAATAAACTGACAATTTGTGTATCACCTGCAATAAAAAAGAATTATTTTACTTTATATATTTTTTTGTATATATCACAACCATTTCAAATTGGATCTCTGTCACATAAACTTTGAATTCCTCTAGTCTTTATAGGATTGTATGCTCTTTATAGTAATTCATATAATTGGTTTCCAATCATCTCATTAAATGTTGAAAACTGAATCCCCATTCCTACAAAAACTATACCATCCCTTTAATGCTGATTTTTCATTTTGTATTTTGCCATTTTCCCCTCCCCCTTTCTGAAAATTGTTCAGTCAAGTACATGCATTATTTCAAGTGTCTAAAACTCAAAAAGTAGCTACAATGTTGGGATGCTTACTTCAGGATGATTTACCATTTGTGTACTGAGAGACCTTCCCAGCTAGCTACATGCATTCACATGCATTATGTATATGGATGTCCCATACGTAACGCATTTGTCCCATACGTAACATTATTTCAACGCCTAATAGAATATATTTCTTTTACTGTTTTTTTCTTTTTTCTATGGTATTTAATTTCTCTAAACAATAAATTAGAACTTTCCAAAAGGGCATTAAAATATCCGAAGCAATTTCAGAAAAAACCTAAAAAAATGACCTCAATTTGTTACGTATGGGACATCTCATGATAGGACATGAGCTAATTTGCATAATCATTTGCATAATCCCTAAATTTTTATACCAAGTTAAACTATTTGATGAACTTCTTATGTCCACATATTAATCACATATCATTTGCTTTCCTTTGAATTAATATGAATTTTTATAAATGTCCCATACGTAACGCTGTGTTTCACATTTATGCAAATGAAGCCCTTGAAATTTGCATAAACTTACGTAATATCATTTTTTCCTCCATGTAAATCAAAACTTCAACTCATAAGCTTCAAAATGATACCAAGCATGTCAATATTGAGCAAAGATGAAATTTTGCCTTCTGAGGGGACCTTATCTTGGACTTGCCCATAGATAGATAGATTATAGATGTGTAGATAGATAGATCAGATAGGAAGGAATGATAAAGGGAGAGAGTGGGAGAAAGACGATCAGATTGAGCTGTGATACCATAGACCAAAACAGATCAACCAAAGACAAAAAAAAACAAACAAACAAACAAACAAAACAAATCAGGGCAATACCACAGGAATACAGAGATAATGAAAACAGGAGGTAACAAGTCCTTTGAGTACATGACGGGAAAAAAAGAACACTCGTGAGTATATTCACATATCAGAGAGAGAGAGGGGAAAAAAATAGATTGCCTCAGTTGCTGAAGAAATAAAGCAGAGCAAAACAAATTGGGAATCACAAAAGCAGCAAGGTGTGCTTAATACAGAGAGGGGGGAAAGGAAACCAAAGACCTACAACAAATTGAAAAAGGATGACCCCTTTGATGCAAAATGCACACCAAAAAAAAATGGAAGAGGTTATGTTAGAGAAAGAGTGTCTGTGTGTGCATTTGTGCAAGAAAATGGAGAGTTGTGTATATCAACAGTCATTGAAAATTTATTGCAAGCCTTATACAGTTCCAAGTATGTTTTACACACACAAACACACACAAACACACACAAACACACTCAGACACACACACATGATACACATCCCTCATACAAGGAAAAGGGAAGGGAGAAAAAGGCATGAAAAAGAAAAAAAAAAGGTCTAATACACACAAGAGAAATGTACAGCCTGTACAACTTTTAAGAAAGGAGCTGAAAGGTTTTTTTTTTGTTTTTTGTTTTTTTTTTTTTGGGGGGGGGGGGGGGGGGGGGGAGTCCCAGCAAATAAGAAGAAAGAAATACTGTGGGCAACTCAAGAATGAACCAAAGCACAGACTGCACTTACTACTGAAGAGATACTGCAGGGCAAAACATACCAATCAAGGAGAGAGAGATATCTAATTGGACACAAATAAAAGGGAGACAACAAAAACAAGGAAACAAATGTCCATGTACACATTGACAGAAAAATTTAACAAGGAAAACAAAAACAAGAGGAGAGGGGGGCAAGAGATACATCTGTACAGGGTAGTGGCACACCTTTTTCATGATTTGAAATCGCTCTGTTCGGACCCATTTCGTGAATTAAATCAAACAGTTTGAGGGGCGGCGTGCCTGCGCATACAAAACAAGGGAAGCGTCAACACCTCAAGGTGGGCTTGTTTGCGCCGAGGCCCAAATCAGCTTGGTATCTCTTCCTGGACAAATTTCACTCCCGGCTACCTCTCCGATTCAAGGAATCTGAAACGCCTCCTGTTCCGAGGTCTTTGAGACATCGCTCAGTTTCACTTCAAAGTCGTACAGCATCCACGCCATCTGTACACACTGCATTGTGGAATGGTCCTAAATTTACTTCGTTATAAAGAAAGAAAAGCAATAGACTAGTATCACTGTTTTGCCAAGTGTTTTGTGTTATTTCTTAGACTCTACCAAAAGAAACAGACTTCGTTTCATGTTTATCGTGTAACTCCTATAATCTGTACATTCATTCATCTTCGAAGATGAAGTCATTAAATACTAGAATACAAAGAATTCACATTTTTGTATAACACTGTCAATCAATGTGACTGAGAAGCATTCAACTTCGCATCAAAACTTAAGTTTCAGTAAATACCAGAATGATAAAGATACTCATCATTGTAAACCTGAATGCACAGTCTTCTGTAACCTTGAAAAAAAGGATACAAATCATTTAAGTATAAAAATCTGAAGTCTAATTTCTCAAGTCATGATGACAGGGAAGTCTCACACACAACTATACCCATTCAAATCATACAGGTCTTTAAAAAAAAAAAGAGTTTAATACTTAAGGACTGCAGAGTATCCACTAGTCTATTTGAGTTAAAAGGCACTGTATATTGAGTACAGTACAATTCGTTGAGTTATTTATTATTACAGTGAGAGAAATGCCACATACAATTACAAGGTAAGTTGCACATGTACCCATCCTGGCAGATCTGGAATTGAAATATTAGCCTTGTCACATACAATGTACGCCTCCACATTGTTGTTTAAAGAAGAACCAAAGATGGTTTACTTTTGTCTGATGAATTAAGAATTGTTATCATTTGTCATCCTCTGTATAAAACTATTTAAATTCAAGATTGCAACTGCTGATCTACAACTTTTATCAAACGTGTCGGAAAAACGAAACCAGTGCAATCTCAAACATACATTGTACAAATTTGTACGTACAGAGGGTGGCAAATAATAACAATTTCTTCCAGAATAAAATCTTGTTTACATAGTAAGCAGCTACCCTGGGTGTGGTTAAAATTGCCCCCCCCCCCCCCAAAAAAAAAAAAAAAAAAAAAAAAAAAAATATCGGTTTTCAAAGACCTGTTCCTGAAATATTTACACAAAATGAATGAGAAAAAAAAAGGGGGGAAAAAGCTGCGACACAGAGAACAATCTAGTGAAGCGTACAGTGTAGTTTCCAATCCACTCACACAAGGCAGTGTTTATCATGCGTCAATATGATGGGAGGCTATTCCAAAGGCTATATTCGGCACCATTAACAGTGTACTGCCGATGACTCATACACGATGTGACACAGTCCACATATGAGGGTGTGTGTGTGTGTGTGTGTGTGTGCTTTTAGCATTCCGTCATCTGAAACCTACATGGTACAGTTTGTATACTCTTTACATATCGATTGTGTGGTAATACGTGTAATCCTATCACATTGGATTCTCTTGCATGAGTTGTTGTCGTCAGTGCAAAAGAAATTATTTTTGGACTGACATTTTATTGCTCTCGATTATTTTCCAATGCGGGAATAAGAGCACTACAATATTGAAAGATGGTCTACGCGGATATATTTATGGATGTTCAGCCTTGAGAGAGAAAAAAAGAAGCTACAATCAAGAACAAGCCAACATCAATCATATTGACAGAATCTCTCTATTTGCTCTCTAGGAATTAATTTTCATAGCAAACAGCACTTAATTCTTGCCAAATATTTATTTCTGCAATTAAAGCTTCAAATAGTACCTGCTCAAAACCTTGGATTTTGTTTTTTCTTGTTGCTCTTTTTTTTTTTCAATTTTGGCTTTACCCAAAATATTAAAGAAAAAAATATGCAAAGCAGTATTATGTAATAGGTGTATATTTGCATTAATGAAGATTCTGTAGGAAATCATCACAATACATTGTCTTTTTAATGAGCTATCTCTTGCATCACATGCTCACACAATAAAAATAAATGCCCGTATCTTGCCATTGCATACTGAGTATCAAGAATAAATTCCACTGTTTCAATTTTGATGAAGACCTTGTCTCAACAAAGAAACATCATGGGTACATTGATTGCTACACTCAACTTTGAAATAGTTTGTACGTTGAGGTACACAAAAGGAATATTATTTTAATATACAATGCATTCTGCATTATACCAAACAAAATGTGCAATATGAAAGTCCAGGAATTGCTGAAAAATCAATTCCCCTTTCCAAACGGGACACAAACAACGACATGCATACAAATTGCAATTTCGAACAATTTCATTTTATTCCATTTTACGAAATGGCAGACACGACAGCGACTTCATTGGCCCCAAATTGGCACCACACGTCAACCACCAGAAGGCGCCAGTGTTACCACAGAAGTTAAGGCAGTGTCACGCAAGATCAATGATTTCATTTCGAGTAGCATTCTAATGAAGTGTTGACCTTATTATCATGGCCTCCTTTTCATCTATTCCCATTCCCCCTCTTCCCCCCTCCCCCCCCCCCCCCAAAAAAAAAAGAGAAAATGAAACGAAAAAACAAAACAAAACAAAACAAATAGAGGAACCAAACTAGGGAAATCATTGAAGTTCTCTTCATGGTCTTTGACAAATTGTTGGGGGGGGGGGGGGGAAGAAGTCTACACAACACTGTTAGAGCAGATAGCTCAGTGCATTATAGTACACATATGCACTGTACCAGCATTTGTATATTCCTTGATTCAGCATCACATGATTGCCATCATGGATGCAATCCGAGTGACTTTAGTTATAAATATAAATGCTTTGAACAAACAGGAATACCCCAAGAGCTCTATTGGAATTTGAACTGCAGAAGTCCAACCAACTGATCACATTCCAATGCGATTTACAAGAGTATGCATGCATACGTACAAGTGTTGTATTCTACAAATGCATACATGTGCTATAAAAGCTTTTTGCAATCGGGGCTAAAGTACAATGTACACATTAATTTGATAAAAGTTCACAGAGATGCGAGAGCATGGAGGGATGTCATACCGAAAAAAAGGCTCATTTGTAATCACATTTCTGAAGCGGATCTCCAAACGTGTCTAGAGTTTGACTACATTAAAGAAACATGCAAGAAATAACTTTGTGAGAGTTGCAATTGCTATTCCATTCAGACTGTAACACCTCATTGAGATTGACCTGCATGTAGAAACACATTTATGAACAAGCTCTTCATCAATATAAAAGCCTGGTTTGATAGCCTCGTCGGGGATTTCAGAAAGGTGACTAGAGCAACAACCATTCAGGGAGAGCCAAAAACTCCAGAGTCAGTCATAAAGCCTGCATCCATGCCAAGGGAGAAGGAGAGAGGCATCATTTCTTTTTTTTTTTTTTTTTTTTTTTTTTGCTCCAAGTTACAGTGAGTCATTACCCCCCCCCCCCCCCCCCCCACTTTCAATGACATTGGTGATGGTAGTGGAAAGAGGGAGGGGGGTGTGAGTCGTGGACATAAATTATTTAGCAGTATGTCTGCAAAAACTGACAAAATTCAGAATGAATCTTTTATGAGCATTGGCTGACTATTAATCATCTCTTGGCTGACACGGTGGCCTGATGTGCCCCAAATTGAACACATTTCCCCCACACTGACTGTATTTTTTATGACGTTTTAATCAAGTCCTATCATTATCGCATCTTGTCCAACTGTGCAAGACTCGTTGCCACATCAGCCTCGGAGAGGTGCTCTGACAGAATACAAGTTTGCTGCTACTTACTTAAAAAAAAAAAAAAAAAAATGGAAATTGACAAACCCAACCAAATACCAACTTTCAAACAGTACCGTAGATACCATCTTTTCAAAAGTTATTAGAGTTGAGAGTTAAGAACACCAACTTTCAAAGCAGTATTCCAACCATACCATCTTTTCAAAAGTTAGCAATGTCCTCTAAAGACATACCTGATAATTACACTATTCTACTTGGGGGAAGTGTTCTAACAAAACAGCTAAAAAAACACAATTTCCCATTTGTTTTGATACCACATTTTAGAATTACAAGGAAAAGTAGAAATTACGCGGTGCGTAACATATGTCCCCGCCGGAAGTAGCATTTTGTAACAAAATGTGCAATATAGGTAAAAAATCAAGGTCAAAGGTCAAAGAAGTCAAAGGTCAAAATTCTGTGTAGAAGTTTTGAAGCCCTCACCTAGTGCCATCACATAAAGCAAATGGAATCGAAATTGGGTTAGAAATGGCGAAGGAGTAGCATTTTGTAGCCAATGTACAATATAGGTCAAAAATCAAGGTCAAAGGTCAAAGAAGACAAAGGTCAAAATTCTGTGTAGAAGTTTTGAAGCCCTCACCTAGTGCTATCACATAAAGCAAACGGAATCGAAATCGGTTAGAAATGGCGAAGGAGTAGCATTCTGTAGCAAAATGCACAATATAGGTCAAAAATCAAGGTCAAAGGTCAAAGAAGTCAAAGGTCAAAATTCTGTGTAGAAGTTTTGAAGCCCTCAACTAGTGCCATCATATAAAGCAAACGGAATCGAAATCGGGTTAAAAATGGCGAAGGAGTAGCATTTCGTAGCAAAATGTACAATATAGGTCAAAAATCAAGGTCAAAGGTCAAAGAAGTCAAAGGTCAAAATTCTGTGTAGAAGTTTTGAAGCCCTCACCTAGTGCCATCACATAAAGCAAACGGAATCGAAATCGGGTCAGAAATGGCGAAGGAGTAGCATTTTGTAGCAAAATGTACAATATAGGTCAAAGGTCATGGTCAAAGGTCACGACTGAAATTCTGTGTAGAAGTTTCAAAGCTCCCATGTAGTGCTATCATATAAAGCAAACAGAATCAAAATTGGCTAAAAAATGACAGAGAAGTAGCAAATTGAAGATTTTGATCACACACGGACGCACACACGGACACACGGACGGACGGACACACGGACGGACGGACACACGGACGGACGGACACACGGACGGACGGACACACGGACACACACACGTACGGAGCCCGTTTCATAGTCCCCTGCTCGAACTCGTTCGGCGGGGACAAAAATGTAGAAGAAGAATTGCTTTTTCAGAAAATATAAAAAACTCATGATTGACTATTTGTATACAATGTAGCCCCATTTCACATACAGTACATTGTATTTTGAGTCCTCATGTACAATCAGGGCATACAACTTTTTGTCGGTTTTGTGATGCATGGTCACTTCTAGACTGTTGCAATCCATACTGTATAAAAGAGGAATACATTTGAACCTTAACTGCTCTACCAAATGGCATGATAAAAAAAGCAATAAAGCCACAAAAATTACTTTAAATGGATGATACAGGTTGTATTAAGTAGGCTAGTAATTTGTATTCCATATTGTAGGAAACACAAAAACATAGAAGAACAACAAAACAAAATATTCTGGCAAAACAAACTGCCCCCAGCACAATAACAACTCGCAGAAAGCGAAATGTCATCTCGATGATATTGGGCAATATGAGACAGATAACAGACATGGAAAATGTCACAGCAAATTATCCGTTGCCCACGGATACGGTGCTTTTGAATGCCTCTGCATGCAATGAGCATAGCACTAAACACTGCCCTCGCATGCCGAGACGTTGGAATATGAAGCGCCCCAGACACTACACAGCATTCACACACATGTATAGCAAGGGCTGTAATTGGAGACCGCCAGACATCCTGTATGGGTCAATACAGAAAATGTCAATGGATGCATTTAGATAATTGGGCACTTGCTCCGGGGAAGAAATTGGCATTGATGAATATCAACATGATGCTTTGTGTGTGCTCACACAAAATCAATGGAACCGTCACGAATGCGGCGCTTATTCACGGAGCACGGTCACGGATTCCACAGCACAATGTATGGGTACAATGGGTACAATGGGTACACGCGCCTTGTAATAACGTTAATTGATGCAGGAGAATGACACAGTGTACAGTGTAGCATTATCATTCATCTCTTTGCTAATTAGATACAAAACATTATACAAGAAAAAAAAAATACACTGCAACACAATTACCTCTTGTATTACTTTGCACACTACGGTGCATCCCTGACACACAGTGTTTACATTACTAACAGCGCTTACGCAATGTATGCTCGCCAAACATTGTGTAAAATTACAAAACTGCATGCATGGCTGATAAAATATTCTCAAGTTTAATACTCAAGTTTACTTTCAAAAGTTAAAAGCAGAAGAAGGAGTGTGTCGTAGTACAGTATGTACTAGTAGTAGTAGTAGTACATGTAGAACCGTATATAGTAATTAGTAGTAGTACGGTAGTAGTAGTAGTAGTATTTTTGTAGTATTAGTGGTAGTGATAGTAGTAGTACATACTATGTAGTTGAAGTACACTGCAGTTGTTGAAATAGGAGTAGAAGTAGTAGTAACAGTAGTAGCAGCAGCAGTAGTAGTAGTACGTGTAGTAGTTGAAGTAGTGTTAGTAGTGGTGGTAGTAGTAGTAGTAGTAGTAGTAGTAGTAGTAGTAGTAGTAGTAGTACAAGTAGTAGTAGTAGTAGTAGTAGCTGAAGTAGTGTTAGTACCAGCAATTTCATCATTGTTTGATTATTACCATTATCATCTCCAAACTTGGAAGATACATGTAGTTTTCGTCAGTTGATTCAACTATTGATGGCTTCTAGGTTTCCCAAAGCATACGTACAATGAACAGAAATTCTAAACACCTGTCATTCAGAACACTTTTGTTTCAACAGTTTTGTCAAAACCTAGGTTTGCATCACACAGTCCCACTCCCGTTATAACAAACACGATTATCACAAAATTCCGGTTACAACGAAATAAAAATTTAGGCCGTAGCATTATTGGCTCTATGTTTTTTATTGTCGATTTGTTCAGTTATTTAACGAAAATTCGATACAACGAAAGAAAACTGCCGGTCCCAAGGACTTCACTACTATAACAGGAGCCCACTGTACTCAAATTCTACACCAGGACTTGGAGAACAAGAGAGTTACAATATGCAGTATACATCAGTCTCTCCTATTAAAAGTGACCCACATTCACGAAAAATAAGCAAGCACAAGGTGCTCCATCTCTATAGCTGTGCCCCACCTCTTTCCCATGCCCATCGTATTTTCAACAACAACAAAAAATATAAAATGAGTGTACACGTTGTACGTATAATGAGCTGCACTTTCACTGGGCCAAGTGCTGTACACAGCATGCATGAGAGATTTCTGTCACTCCACCTAAAAGATTGATATGCCGTTCACTAACGCATTGAAATGCTAAACAGTGGCTCATATCCCCACAGTGCAAAGGCATGCTGCGCATAATGTATGGATAATATCATAAAGTACTCTGCAGTATATGAGGATGGGGTGGGGTTTAGCAGTTTTGCCATGATATGGCAATTGAATACCAAAATGTCATAAAAGCATAATATTAATTGATCAAATCATTAATGTCATTTCAGAAACAGAAGGATGTCAACACTGTAAACCGTGAGTTCAGCATTAATGGCCTTTGGAGTTGGAACTGGTGTTAAAATAAAGCTGTCCACAGGTATTACTAGCAGAAAAGCATGTTTTCAGTTTCCCAAACTTAAGAAAATTTTGAAAGCCTTTTCAATGCTGCAGCAAAATGAGTTTTGGAATATCTTACTGAAAAAAGTTATTGCACAGCTATAGATCACCAACTTCACTAAATTCACATTTTGGGGAAAAATTCTTTGTTTTTCAAAACATGCTCAAACCCATTAATCTTATCTCACCGACTTTCACAGGCATGCTGGTAAACATGTAACCCACGGGACTTTTAAAGAATTTTCTAAACAAGAAAGAGATCAATGCTACAGCTATCTGTACATGTCTTGAGTTTGGTAGTACCATACAGTGTTTCCACATCTTCAGCTGATGACAGAGCTCTCAAATGATAACCAAGTTTTGAATCCAACACAAACAAGTGTGTCCACATAAACCACATCTAGGTGTCACAATGGACCAACCTGTTCTGTGAGCTATTTAAGGAATGAATACAACAGTGCAGAAATCATCAATGTGGAACTACACTTCTGTATTTGACCCATATTCACAAAGGTAGAAACCATGGACTAAAATAAGCATGAAGAAGGTGTACTATTCGTACACGAGTGTACATGCACCTGTATAGTTATTATTGGATATTTGTTGGCATGTACATAATGTGTCATGCGCATTTGCAGCAGTAGAGTAAATTTGCAATTTTTTTTTTTTTGTAGAGCAAACCATGGACTACTACCGGTAATGTAAATTCAAGCCCCCCATGTGAATATGGGCTTTTAAGCCTGTGCGTGTGTCTTTTTGTAAAGGTATGGTACTGTATAGTATTGATTGAGATGGGGATTTAGGTTTGAACTTTTTATGAGATAATTACAAACCACAAACAAAGATATGAAATTTTTAAAATCCTTTAATATACACATTCTTCATAAACAATTCTAATAACTTTTGAAAAGATTGTACTATTGCTTAGAAAGTTGGTATTAGTCATGGACAGCACATGTGTTAATAGAGTGCATGCTCAAAAAATGATGTACAGCTGTACGTTATGTACAATGTACACGTACATGTACAGTGAGTACTATTAAAAAAAATGTTTTAAAGAAATAGTTAATTCATATTAAACTACATTCACTGTGCTCAATTATGATTATAAATGTTTATGGAACTTTGCATTCTAACATACCGTTTTAGAAGAAAATTGAAGTTCAACTTAGAATTTGTATACCGCTGTAATCACACTGCAGCCTACAATGAACATCCACACTCTTTTAATGACCTTTAAAAAAAAAAATGTTTTAATCTACATGGTGAATGAGCTTGTACCAAGCATTCAATTCACTGCACAGAGAAATCAAGGAGCAACAGTGTACAAATACATAGTAGAATCGCCACAAACAGGCCGTGCACGTAACCAAGTAGTGTGCCACATATTTCCCCTATCAGCAGGAAACACAAATTTATGTGTACTCGCTCTTTATCGCGGCCAGCAGATGGATGCCATCTCGGCGCAGTCATCAATAATTGTTCCCTCAACTTGCCACAGCATCCGAGGTAGCCAGATGCTGCAACGCTCCATGCACATGACCCTGTTCTGGCCAGTAGCGTCCATCTACGCATCTCTGTAGCGATGGTGTATTTGCTATCCCATCCCTCTACTGCACACAGTGTGTGCCTCCCTGTACATATCCCAACCCTGTTTGTGTACGAATAATTCAATTAGATGAGCATGGGCACTTAGATACAACAGGCCACTGCACTCATCGGCTGGACAGAGTTGCTGCTTCTATTTTTCTGCAACCACCACAGAGCTAGGAAACCCTTCCATCCCCCATCCCACCCCCCCCCCCCCCAACCCCTCCCATACCACATCAAAATGGATGCTATTGACACACAAGCCCTAGGCTGTCTCTGTCCAGCTATCATAGTCAATTCATGTCAGTGAAAAGTGTGCAGGTTTAAAGCCAATGCAAAAGTGGGTCATCTCCAGCTGCTTGAACTATCATACAAGAATTTGGTTGCAAAATGGCTTATGTGCCATTTTTCTTTTTCTTTTTCTTTTTACATTTTTAAAGTAGGTCCATCATCAGATAGATCAAAATTGAACCTTTTCAATGACAACTCACTTGTAGCATATTATAAAAAGAAACAAGAAATACTCTTTAAGGTATGATTGAGCAGCTTTAAACACAAATATCTCAAAATTACAAAAATGGAGTTACACGTACATTTGTAACTCGTTTTGCAATCAAACTCTTCCAATAGAATGTACTATCAAGTAAGCTGTGCAACTGAAGCATTGTCCAGCAGTCTTTGAAGAAGTAGTACAGAACATATGTTGTCTTCTTGTTGCATTTTTGTTTTTGTTTTGTTTTTTACATTTGCACTGACTGTCTATACATAGTCAAGAAAACTACAGGTATTGTATGTACTGTACACGTACAAATGTATGCAATTCACGGCTGGATGCTAAAAAGCACAAAATGCTGAAAGAATAGCCACACTCTACGCCAACTCAAGGCTTTCGCTATCCACATGTGTATTCTTCCAGGTCAGTGATGAAGGGGATTACGTTGAGTGTATGCCCTGCTCAATGATGGGATTTCCTCTCTCATGCACAAACTTACAATGATGACACTGAAGGTTCTCCAAATCACATGTATTGTGCTGAGAAGCTCAGCACTCAAAAAATAACGGGCATGGTATTTTGTCTAATTTGTTTTTTGTAATCTACAGTTTTTTTTCATAATCTACATATTGTGAATAGATCTTTAGTGTACGTGTACATATGTATACATTACTGGTACTATTATGTAGACACAGATTTGCCCTTTAATGTCACAGTATTTGGGTATTGTATGTACAGTTAACACCCATGTGTTCAGTTTTTTCAAGAATTTGTCAAAACGGCAAATCTATTTCAAAGACATCTGCATCTAGATAAATGCCATTTAGAGGAGATGATCTTCCTTGCATCTATCACGTTTTCATTTTGTTATCCTTCCTATCTTTGAACTGCACTCTGGAATACACATTCCTGTGCAATTCACACCCACACATCGCACATAAACCGTACTGTGTCATGCCAGGGCACATACACGCAAATGTGTTCGTACTTTACAGCTAGATATTAAGCAACAATTCATGGTTTGTTTACGTGCATCCCCAGTACACAGAGGGCGTGCAGTCATGAATCATGGGGTGCGAGTTGTATTGAAGCCATGAAGTCTCAACAGGAAAGCAATAAAAACATCGCAGGAATTTTGATGAAAATAAAGTGTGATGGTCTCAATAAACAGAGAGCCAGACGAAGACTACAAAAAAGAAAGACGTATTCATGCATGCTCTTTTAGTTTTTTTCTTCTCTCTCTCCTTCCTTTTCACTGGTATTATTGGCTGTTGCAAGTCACTCCCTGATTGCAATATCCTTCAAGACACACTCGGTCATAAATCTTGCTCCTCACATGATTAAAAAAATATATATATTATCTCACAAAGTTGTGCAAGTCCACAGATCTCGCATGTATGAAATTAATGTTGTAACAGCAGAATTTCAACAGCATTTGTGTACATCTAGTGTCAATTGTAATATATCTCTGTTTATAACTTCTAACATGTATGTGAGGAGCAGAAAACTGGTTTTGGTAAAAAGAAAAAAAAAAGAAGAAAAGGTGTGTTTTCAGGTGGAATAGAATGAAATATCAAGGTTCCACATAAGGGTTCATGCATTCAAAAGCACAGACTATGGCATTTTCATGATAAACATAGTGCATGATTTACAGATTGAAGCAGATGTTTCAAGCTATCATACACTCCATACATTTAGCACAAGCACGAATGCATACTACGTACACTTTATATGTGTACAGGGAAAGGCGCACAATAGTTATAATAAAATTGTTTCTAGAATAAACCATACAGTATATGGTTTATTGAGAAAAACCATGATATGGATCTCCTTTATATTTCAGGCTTTATTGCAAAATTTTTGTATGATGTTTTGTGATACAACTGAGCTACACATGCATCAAATGTGATAAACTTAAAAAAATGTTAAATCACCGCTCACAATGGTATACAGTACCTTTAAGCTGTTATTTTCGCGTACATGTACAGACATTTTTGCAAATGAGGAGCTCAGTAGACATTTTCGCAAGTTGTTTTTTTTGTGATTTGCTTGTCTATTCTAAATATTTTTGTGTGTTGTTAAATTTGTGGCCCAATTGTGATTCGCTAAAATTCACGAAATTCAACCCTTTTGAAAAGAACAGCTTTTTATACTACAATATATCATGCAATGTACATGTGTACATGTAGTAGAACATACACTGGTATACACAGCTTAGGATGCCCTGAATGAGTTGGGCACTGCAAGATGTAGGACCTGCAAGATGGGACCCTCTGATATCTATGTACAACACAAACTTGTTGTACACAATATTAATGTACAATGTACGTGTCTAAGGCCTACATGTACATAACTAATACTGCCAGTGCAATCTGAACTGACATAATGCAGATATTTTCTATAAACTGCACACAGCTGCACTGCATACCACACATTCCCCTTGCACTTGACCTCGACCTTTACTTTGACCTCTGGGGATGACCTCTTCTACTGCCCCACTTGGCTAACACACCCATCATGGATGTGTCTCAACCCTGCAGGAAGTATTACATTATAAAGGTGGATCACGCCCATACACTGGGTGATAAGCACAATCAGGGTATGCAATCATGACTTTCTCACTTTAAAAAATTGTAACTTCTAAAAGAATGCACCAACTGACTTAAAAATTCACATGCAGCATGCCAAGACATCAGTAATCATATGTAGTAATACAATAGCTAATTTCTTCTCATTTACTGTTAATTATTAAAGATTAATTACCAAAAAGTCCAAAAAAAAAAACATGTAATGCGTCAAAAAAGGCGTTTTACAACTTACGTAAAATCAAGATTTGAGGTCCATATTTTAAGTCTACCCCTATGTGTTTGGTATCAAATTAATGGATTTTTTCCTGGCACTGCTTGCATGCAATAAAAAACAGTGGTCCTTTCAGCTGGAGAAAGTTATGAGGTCTGAAGTCCCATCCTGGTAGGAGTGTAATGCTGGCTTATTTTTGTGACATTGTGACCTTTTAACCCATGCTGTACAGCTATTCATGGAGAAACAGCTTATTTTTCTGCTCAGATTCCCCAAAAAGTACTGAAGACACACTACAATATGGTGTGCTGTTTGCCAATAAATGTTCAGCCAGTTTTGTGTTTTGAGCCATTTTCAAATGCTGAGGAAAATAAGTGCAGCCGTTTTTCAGTATTTTCAGTGATGTATACTGACTACCGGTACTTAAAAGAATCTTTTCCCCTTATTGAATATATATCCTTGTATTTTTAGCCATGAATTGTACATGTGTAGAAATCTATTGTGTGAAAATTTTAGCAAATTTGAGCAATAAGAACTTATTTTTTAATATTTTTACAAATTGCTGAGGAAAAAAAAGACCGATCCACGCCCATGTTGTATACTGCATGAAGGTCATATGATAAGTGTTCAGTGTTCATATTTCAATGCTTGTTCAATTTCTAAAGATATCATAAGCAAAAACATAGTATTTTGGCTTAATACAGTGTATGTCATTGTTTGAGTGTCACAGCTTGGATATCAACTCAAGTCATCATAAACCTCAAATTCGTTCTTCTACAAGTATATCTGTGTTTACAAATATGAGAATGGATCCAAACACTGTGCGCACATTCAAGGTCAAACTGTACAGATAATTTTTTGATGAAAAATATCATATCTTCCTAAGTACCAGCCCTAATTTCATAAAACTTTGTAATAATGGCCACTATATGTCTGTTGCCTATTCCTGAAAGTTTCACCTCTTCACTCTTTGGCAAAAGTGAAAAATGATAAAATATGTAAAAGTGGTTTTATTTGAATTCAAAATAATGCCTACAAAATTGAACATCCATTTTGAGAAGTGAAAATATGACATTTATTCATATTTTGTGATATGTCATGGCTATGTACTGGTGATGAATGAAAGGGATATTTATCAGGAATATCTAACAGCAATATCAGATGAAAAAAAATTCTCCTTTTTTTATGAATTTTTCCAATATATTAGTCATTTCAATGTAATTCGACACCCCTAATTAAAATGCTAATTTATGCGCAGTTTAATGCAAAATTTTGACTCTTTCTTTACATGAAATGAAAATTTGAACACTCAGCTACAACAAACAGCAAAAAAAAAGCATTTTCACCAAGTTTTTTCATTTTTCCCCTGTTACACAATTGTATACCCTGATTGTGCTATTGACCACTGTAAAACTATGATTCAAATCTAACATTAATGGAAAAAAAACAACAACAGTGTAAAATGCACGGAAACCAGAAAAGTCTGTCTTATCAAACTCATTATTAAATCAATGTTCCAACAGCTTTAAATGATATTCAGCATTTCAACAGTTCCATGAAATATCTCCACCATAGGGCAAGTCCAAGATATCGCGCACCTTACGTATGGGACATTCAGAGATTTCAAACCTCTGAAAAGTAATGAAGGAGCACTTGGATTTTACTGTTTATCGTCAGGAGGACTGGTATCCCTGAAAAGAATATTGTGTTTAAGTTTGATGTCATTTGACCTTGGGTTAATTATTTTATTAAGAAAAATATGGCAACTTACGTATGGGACCAGAGAAAAACTGGATTTTTCAAAATAAAATTTGAATTGAAAATTCTCTGAAAGTACCTTACTGATCAAGTTCTGTTTAGAAGTGAAGAAAGGTACAATACTGAAGTATCTTTCAGCAAAGTTTCACTGCAAAAGAATGGCGCATATTTTCATGAAGTTGGTTTAATTAACCAAAGTACACCTTACGTATGGGACATGGCTGAACTTACGTATGGGACATTTGTCTTTAGTGCACAAGTGTATTCATGGGAATGACTTTAAATTTCCCCATAGTGTCATATTCAGTTCCACAAATCATACTACAACATGTAACAAATGAAACAGACTTCTAAGTGGGTACTTTCCCGGTTCAGATACCTAACAAAAGCTAAAATAAGACAAATAAAAGTAATTACCAATTTACAATTAAATACGATGTCCTAGTTTGGATTCCGTCATGCATTAACACTGTCCTCATGATGTCTACACATACAGATACAGTATACTGACACTCTATTTCTAGCCCATTTGTAATACTCTGGTCAATATTTTTTATCAAATGAAAAAAAAAATGTGCAAATTCTAGCTTATGACCGTGATGTAGCATACATGCACATGTACCATGACTAATTTGTAGTCTTGATAATTTCAACTGTAAAATCGAATGTCATGTACAGTGTAATTTGCAAATACAGTTTGAAGTGGGTACTTTCAGTAGTTTTAGGCTTACTTTGCAAGTTGTCTAAGTTTTTATAGAGCTTTGTAATTGTTTAAAATGCAGCACAAAACACAACAATAACAAGAGTAATTAATTTTGCTCTGTAATCATCATGTTTTGCCATGTGAATTTTAGCTTCTGCAAAATCAATCCAATTTTAATGAAACTTTTAGAGTTTAAAAGCCGTGGTAGAACAAAGAGATAGAAGAATTTATTTGCCAATGCTGGCTTTTTTTTTTTTTCAAATTGCTTGGCTTCAGGTCTATGAAGCCAAAGACGACAAAATTTGTGTTTGTACTTTGTACATACATACATGCTTGTGTAGTGATACAGGAAAGATTATCATTTGTACATTTAAATCTTAAGAGAAAATGTAATTCTAGATTTGAAACACTCAAGTAACTCACTGATCTGAAACTTACAAGTTTGATAAATTCTAATAACCTAATTTGATCATACACTACGAGATTGCAATGCTTGTTGATAATTGTGTAGATGTGGGGTACAAAGTAAGTATGAGTTGATTAAGGTGTCTCAGAGCACATCTGTCTCTTCAAACACAATATAGAAAAGAAAATTGAATTCCCTATTTGTTTGTGTAATTTGTGTTATTAGCACTCCAACCACAGAACCAGTATTGATATTGTGGTTCATGGCAAATGTAAACTATAGTCTTCATTTTACAGGATTTTCAGAAATTATGTTCATGACCTTGATAAGTCATGACATATTCTGAGGGTGTGCAGTTGAAATATTAAACATCATATCAAAATAAAAAGTGTTCTTGTAGGGTTTTTCCTTTGCTATCAGCTCAAGCAATGACAAAGTTACCTGCTGTCACCTCAAGTGATTTTTCTTTTCAGTAAGACCTGTAATGTTGTCATTGATGAGAACCATAAGCACAATTGTTTTGATTTCCCTTTTTAGGCTGTACAGCCTGTAGTACATGCTGAACAGTGTACTGCACCTAAAATGGCACTTAGAAAATCCCATTCTCTAGGACAAAGTCATTTTGTAGAGAGGTAAAGTTGAAAATGATAACTGAGTTAAGAAAATGTTCAATATCAAAATGTTAAAAGGAAGAATATTAATTGAAGACCAGCTGCACAGCCTGTAATGAAAATAAGAAAATACAAGTATAAATGAATATTCTTTATTTTCCTTTCTTAATCATAGAATGACTCAATAATGCTGTTCTTACACTCTCCCTGAAGTCAACTAAGTAGGAGAGGTAGATATATAGACATATCCTTCAGAGTAGGTGCAAAGATAACCATTAACCAAACAAATGTAAGGACATATAGCATCCCTGTAAAAAGGCGGTTTTCCCATTCACTTTGCATGTAATGTCCCATACGTAAGGCATTTTGTCCCATACGTAAGCAAACTTTAATTAGTTATAAGATGAAGGACTAATTAAATTTCCACATTTAGTTTTGCTAATCTGGAGTTAAAATGAATAAATTAGAACTTCCTAAAGTATGATTGGTCAATGTTGGAAATTTTCAGAAAAAACTTAAAAAAACATACTCAAATCCTTACGTATGGGACACTTCGTTCTGGGAAAGAGCATAATTTGCATAATTAATGTGCTGACCTTGTCTTACCTATTGGAAATTATACTAGCTCATACAGGGGTCATGTCCATAAAGGAACTAGGTCAAGGACAAATTCAACTGATTTTAGATGAATATTTTTAATTTGTCCCATACGTAAGGTTTGTTTTTAATTTATGCAAATTAAGGCCATATTTCTTGCATAAATTTGCATAATTAAATATTTTCTTTGCTGGAAATATATAATTTAACTCTTTGGCTACAACATGATATCAATAACTTTTTGATTAAATCAAGATGAATTTTGAGCATCTGAGGGGACATTATCTTGGACTTGCCCCATAACAAAAACCACCTTTTTAAAATCCAGCACATAATGTATGCGGCATTCCCATTGCTACTACTGTAGGCTTGACATTTGGAGAGCTGTTTGTGTTGGAAGCTACAGTAGCTCCATCTGGAATTGCGATATCATCTGGAGAACTGGAGATACTTCAAACATTTCTAATACAGCTACAAATGTGTATTGCCTCTTCTGTTGTGCCTTCATATTCAGCAATTATGATTTTATTGTGGGGTGCAAAAAAAAAGGCAATAGAAGCCAAATCTGTGGCTCTAAACTATCAAAAGGATCAAGTCATACAATGTACCAACTTGTTCATGCTTGTCTCTTGATTTCTCGTAATATTTCACCAGATGGTGCGTATGCTGTAACCATTGCAAAAATATTTGAAATTTATAAACTTTTGAATGCAGACTTGTAATCAAGTGGAAGAAAGCCTATGAATGCATTAAATAACAAAAAACAAAAAACAAATGATCTTCACACACACGCTACAAAGCTGAATATAATGCTCAAGTAGTTTGTGGACAATTTTGTTAGACAACGAAGGTTTATAAATACACATTGTAGATGTTATTCACAAATTAGGCCTACAATATGAAATTATTAATCACATGGATTTTGAATATTCACAAATCTGTAAAATTCAAAACATGCTGTCCTTACAACAAAATCACTTCTAAATCCCACTTTTGTTGGCCCAAACGAGCAAGCTTATAAAGAGTATAGCTGAAAACCTCCCCTTTTACATGCTTCGACACAAAAAAAAAGGCAGTAAAGAAAAGGAGAGATAAAGCCTACTACTAGCACTCTTAATCCCATATCAAGGATTAAGAATCTAATCCCTTCAAAGCTTCCCTCAGTCATTATTTTTCTTTCTGGACGTATCACAAAGCTCTCATTACGAACTGACTGCCTTGGCTCTTTAACACTGCAGATTACACAGAAGCCATTGCTGACGGTGAGCGGGCACTGCCCTCTTCCTTACTCGTGAAATAGGCTGTCTGTTCATGCTCCCTCCCTTTATTTATTTTTCCAGGGACGAACGGCGGCGACATAAAAGGGTGCTGAATAAAGTTACAATTGTATAGAACCAGGCTTATACCACACTAGAGAAGAAGTGGGGAGTTGGGGGCATCTAGAAGGGATCATTCAATACCAGTAAAGCTTCACTGTGATCTGGTAGATGTGATAGTAATGTTTGCATCCATGGTGCAAAGTTCAGTCAAGAATCTCCAAAAACTTTGGGTTCCACTTTGATCACTAAAATTCCAGTCTTTTGAATGTTTTGATTTGAGAATTATTTGGTACTGTTTCATTTTTCACTTGCACATCATTGTACATGTTGATATATGTTAAAACTTAATTTTAAAAAAAACGCAAAATTCAGCCTTGAAATATGAATTTGTATACTTTGACTGAAAGTGCATGTACAATGGTACATTGTATGTCCTATTTGTGATACATTTGGTGTCAGAAAATATATTTTTAGCTTTAAAGAGCACTTCACATACAATGTACATTGTATAATACAACCTTTCCCCTCCACTTCCCAATATTTTGTCTCACAATGTGTATTTCTGTCTATTATAGTTCAAACACTTAGTAATTCAATTACTCATTCCTTCTTCTCTCTCTATCTCTAGCTAACTGAAATCACTGAAATCTTGACCTTGCATAGACCTCCTGTACTCTAACAGTTTATAAGCAGAGCGTTAGCAATATTATGTCAGCTTCTTCTTTCACTTCACTGTCTGCCTGCTCTTCAGTCAACCTGCTCTCTCTCCTCCTGCACTTCCCTCTCTCCTGTGTCACAAATCATTATCCTGTTCTTCTTCCGTGCTCTTACAGTATTCATCCATTCATATCCTCCATCTCTCCTTCCTCCTAAATGAGGTTTGAGTTTGGGAGGGTTTTGTCGTTTTCTTTCTCGTCCCCCCCCCCCCTTTTTTTTTAGCAATTTATGTGAAATATCATCCATTTCACTGGCAATTTTGGAAGCTCATTTCCCCAGCATTATGTGATATTGCATCCCAGGTCATTACCCATCCACTGCACCACAAAGTTGAAATGCCATAGATATTTTTTGTTCTTTTCTTTCTTTTCTTTTTCTCCAGACTGCCAAGAGCCCAAGTCTCTCAGAATGATAGTAAACCCTTCCAGAATCCTTGACAAAACTGTGCATTTAAACTTCAAAGCCTGCACGTGTGGTCCATCCAAGCATGATTTATGGGTCTCATCGTTGCCTTGCCGCAGGGTGCAGGGGACATCCTGGCGGCTCCAGGACGTGAACAGACGAGGTATTATTTCCACTCACATGCTGCCCACCTACAGAATGTTGCATTATGTTGTTCATAGGGTGACATCATCAGTGATCATATTTCCAGCTGATGTCTCCATTAAAATCATGCACCACGCAAGAAGAATGAGCTTCTTTCTCATGGAGTTGTGAAACACACTTGACACTATACCCATAAGTCTACACTTGTACATGTAGAGCTACATATAATATAGCACTACTTCGAACATATTACCAATGTCATTAGACAGGAACTTTTGGATACAAAATTGTAAGATACTGCAATGTACTGTTGTAGAAATGTACTGATACTATACAGTGTAGATCATTCTATTAGGGCTCCACTAAAGTTCCCTGATGAAAGATTTTAAATTTACTTTTCATATTAAAGGATTCAAAGGTACATATTGTATCCACACACATGTACAATCATTCAATGAACTGCACAACAGAGCTCTGGATTGGAGTAACATAAACTTTGAAATAGGAAATAATGCTATAAAAGAGTTCTTTGATCATAGAAGGCATTCAATATTTACTTCCAATACATGTACAATATGATTTTATTCGTGCCACACTGTAGTAACTTGATACAATACCTCCTTCAGAAACATAAATTGCCTGTGTGACAGTCTCCTTGACAACCTTGATTCTTATTCACATTACATGTACAGTGTACATAAACTTTAGAAGTCAATACAATGGAAGTCAAATTTGTACACATAAATTACAATTACCGGTATCTATGCTGATTGAAATGTGAAGCAATGGCAAATTCGCCATTGAAAATTTCACCCCCTTTGTGGAAATTACAAATGTGACAAATTACTATCATACCTGAATACAAAGGATTTTTAATGAATAACTGGTTAAACCTGCAAACAGTGAAATCAAAGCTCCCTGTAATGCAGTGAGATACATGTAATATCTGCATCTATCGATATCTCACCAACTGATATTCACAGACTTTGTTATCAAATGACACAGATTTTACAATAATGGCAAATTTGAACAATATGTGGTACACATTTATATTCTAATAATAGCTTCTCTGAAAAGATCAGACTAGTGTGTATTCTGAATTACAATCAATCTCTCCCCTTTTCTCTCTCTCTCTCTCTCTCTCTCTCTCCCTCTTTTTTTTTTTTTCTTTTTCAAAAGAAAAAAAAAAGTCACGCCATCAGGCCTTACCGGATATTCACTAACAAGATAATCAACAAGAGTCTGGCTGCCAAATTCACTAATTGCCTCACATGGGCACAACTGACATTGAAGAGGAGTCAGGACAAAGCTTTGCTGTTCAGGAGCATGGCAATCATGAAATATAAAAGTGCACAAACCGAAGTCATTGTTGTTGTCGTTGTTGTTGTCGCTGTTGTTGTTGTTGTTGTTGTTGTTGTTGTTGTTGTACATATTTACAGCATATGGATTCAAAGTGATACTAAAGTATTTCTAGGGGCCCCATTTCAGATACTTGGCATATCTTCTCTTGGCAATGTAAAGAAACACTAAACTGTAAATGTGATGAAATAAGAGTATGACACAGAGAAAGCTGAAGTGCCCAAAGTGTTCCCTTGAAATGTGATGTTTTCTGTACTAAAGCACTGTTTGGATATACAACTATATTACATTGCTCACAAACTGTCTTGCAAAACTGAACAGTATTGTTTTATTTTATGAAATTTGTACCTGTGTATGTAAGGTTATACATCGTATATTAATATCCTGCATATCACTGGATAAAACCAATTCAAGAAGCTTGAAGATTGAAATTATTGTCCCTGCTTATTCAACACACAACTTACCAATCAAAAGCAAAGAAAAGTCCCATATTGTGGATGCAGCTGTATTTCAGTATTAACAATCTTTATTCACTATCATTACTCATATCATGCTCCCAGTCTTTGTTGTTTTTGCTGCTGGTTTACAGTACACTGTATGGCATCATCAAGCATTCAATTTATAATATTTTGAAAATTTCGAAACATTCGTTTTTCTTTTCCTCCTTCATTTCCTCCTCCTTCCAGCACTAAATTTTTTTTTTCTTTCTTTGACAAGAAATTATTCACAAGGGCCCAACTGATTTTGAAATAACCTTTCCTCCAGCCTGCCAAGAACAGTGTCATTGTTTGTTCCCAACACATTTGACAGTCCTGATACTCAAAACATACAGAAAATTTATCACTCATTGACACCCTGACAAAGAAATATGACTTGGCACATGGCTGTTGAGAAAGTGTGGACCTTTACCAGCAAGTATGCCCATTTGAGTTAAAGACAGCAAATTATCTTTTGTTGTGACTTGCTTCATTTCATGTTCTATGACATGTTCTTCATCAGAGTGGAGAGTGGCAAAAAAAATGCACTTAAAATAGGCATTTAAGGGAAAACTGCTTTATGTACAATTGCACAAGTTACAATGGACATCCTATTCATCCATCGTCCACGAGTATCCATTATACCCTTACACTGTAGGGCCTTACAACTCATCACAGTCAAAATTTTACGCAGTAGGCAAGGCTGCACACTGGCACTGGTCCGACAGTCCCTGACCAGTACCGGTATTGAACTTTTTCAGGAATTTACCAGTTAAAAATGGAAAAACTAGGTACATGTACCCACTGGACCAACATACAGGTCGGACCAGTAGAAAAAAGAAAATAGATTAGCGTGCAGCCCTACACGCTATGATACAGTTGTACAGTTGTAGGTGATACTTTGCACCTGTGTGCAAACCACATGCATTACGATGACTGGCAAGCAAGTACTGCGTAGATTCTGCTGGTTTGCAAATTTCATGTTACAATGTACTTTTGGGCTAATCTGCAATTGATGTTGATGGGGTGTACATGTAGCCAAAGCTGTTAATCCACTGTTATAATCATTGCTGGATCTGGACATTGTGGAGAGGTAAGAAGCTGAATAGTGAAATAGATCATCTAGATTTCTATTACATGAGAATGTCATTCTGCAACCTACATGTACGGTAGGCCTAAGTACTACGGCAAACATGTGCCTAACATTAAAGGACAAGTTCACCTTCATAAACATAAGGATTGAGAAAATGCAACAATATTAGTAGAACACATCAGTGAAAGTTTGAGGAAAATTGGACAATCGATGCAAAAGTTATGAATTTTTTTAATTTTTGTGTTGGAACCGCTGGATGAGGAGACTACTACAGCTTGTGAGTCATATGCGTACAACAGTATAAAGAAAATGTTGAAGAAAATTCAACATATTTTCACTTTTTTCGCATAATAAAAGAGCACTTGACTTGCCTCTTTCTAAAGGCAGGGGGAATAATATTACCCATAACATGTGTCGGTAACGAGTCAGGGGAATGTGTACTTTTTTCAAAAGATGGAATTTTGTGAAATTCTCTTTATATTTTCCTTATATTGTTGTACGCATGTGACATCTAAGTTATTCATACGCTGCAGTAGTCTTCTCATCCAGCGGGTACTGCACAAAAACTTCAAAAATTCATAACTTTTGAACGGATTGTGGGATTTTCCTCAAACTTTCAATGATGTGTTCTACTAATATTGCTACACTCTCTCAATCCTTATGTTTATGAAGGTGAACTTGTCCTTTAAACAAGTGTCATTTGAATTTCAAATATCATAATTGTGTACAAAGTATGAGTGTATAGTGTGTAAATTTATGCTACAAAAACAAGTAAATTTAACCCTTGTCCCCTGGACACAAACTTGCCAGCCTTTATGATGTGGACGGTGGTGAGGTTTTCCAGGCCAGTCACACTTTTAATGACATAAATTAGGTCATAATGTCGAACTCAACCTCAACTCAACTGACAACTGACTTGTTTATTGAAAGAGCAAGTTTTATTCAATATTTGTTCATCATGATCACTGCCACACAGCTTTCAGAAAACATTTACAGACCAAGGGTAGGAGCTTTAGAGAGCACATCAGGCGACAACAGGCAACATCCACAGCCGTGAAGTTTGCACACATTTTCATAGCACCAACCCACACCGGTAACAGACGACAGCCAGCCTGCAGTAGTGATGATGTGCAGCTGGTTCGGGCACTGGCAGGCCGAAGCTGCAAGAAGAGAGCTGCTGCAGCAGCGTAGGCTCTGCGCGCTGTGCAGCAGCGGCGTCGCTGGTGCACTAGGCGTTTTCTCTGCATCTCATTACAGACATGAAGCAGAATACATTCAAGCAAATATTTTCTCTTACCTCCTCGAGCACCTCCTTTGGGTGATTCCTTCACTTCAGGCATATCTGTACACGATCCCAGGCTTATTTTCACAAAATTGGTGAATATTGCAAGAGGAACGCCTGCCAAATTAGCACGAATATCACTCCGTATGAAATCGATCTCCGTCTGTTTTTCATTTAGTACACGTACAAGAGTGCAAGTTGAAATATGATGTTATGCAGAGTGTAGCGCTCAGCTCGAAATGTACGTCATGTGATATTACAAGTGATAACAAACAAGTTCATGTAACGGTCTACTGTTCGATGCCCGCCTTTCAATGTAATGATGTCAATAATGTGCAGAACGATAAAAACGACTCGTATAAGGAAATTGGATAGAGAGAATAAAATTTTCACTTTGATTGGAAGAAAATAATGTACACAGTCCCTGAATTGACTCCTTATTGACGGTTGTTAAAAATGTTATATTCCCATGCCTTAGAGGCAAGTCAAATGTTCTTTTATTTTGCAAGAAGAGTGAAAATATTATGTTGAATTTTCTTTATGAAAATTATTTTCTTTTGGGCCTATACTGTCATGTCAATACGCATGGTATAGCACAAGCTGTAGCAGTCTTCCGAGTCTTATCCAGCAATGGCACCGGCACAGAAACTTAAAATACCGATATTCATAACTTTTGAATGGATTGTCCGATTTGGCCTCAAATATTCATGCACTGACGGGTTACTATAGTAGTATACTAACTAAAACTGCTGCATTCTCTCGATCCTTATGAAGGTGGACTTGTCCTTTAAATTAATAATTCGAAGCCGGCATAAACCTCATCAACAAAATTGGAGAATTTATTCAATTTTACTGAAATTAATGTTACATAACACAAAGTCTAATAAAACCTGACATAAAAATTAAAAATTTCTCCCCCCCCCCCTTTATTAACTTTTGACTCAACGCGGGTAATGATCGGTTTTCCGAAAGTTCGGTATTCCAAATCACACAGATTCTATGCAATAACCTTACAGTATAGGATGTTCGTTTCTGAAGTATGTTAATCTGAACATTTATGGCGTTATCCACGTAACTGGGTTCGTAGGTTCGTTCTTTCAATCGTAGGTTCGTATTGATAACCGAAAATGAAATAAGGTTCGTTGATTTGAAAATGAAATAAGGTTCATTAATCCCTAAATATACATGTTCGTTAATCTGAAAATGAAACAAAGTTTGTTAATTGGATGCTGGGGAGAAGATGCTTACTATCCATAGAACCTTCGGAATTACCAACCTGAACTTCGTTTTCGGATTATCGAACCTTCGGAAAACGAACCTTTGGAATAACGAACTGTATAGACGCATCATGTGAGGTTAAGATTACATGCACTACTTATATACTTTCTTGTGTCAGTTTGTCCACGGTGTTGATGCCACATTACTTTTGTATTACTTTATAAAAAGGTGCTTTTTCTTGTAATTATTGTTTGGTTTGGCCCTGGGATTACAAAATTTTGGCAAAACACGCATTTTTCCTATCAATAGACTACGTCATTTTTTTCCCTTGATATTTATTGATTTCATTCAAATAATTTATGAATTAACCCAATCTGGGTGTAACAGGAACAAACAAAGCTAAAAATATATGAAGAGTTTGTTCGCAAAAACCGATAAGTCCATCTCTCACAAATAGAGATATTTGCGATTAAAGGTCAAGAAAAATAAAGAGAATAATAAAAAGATATTTGCTCCTTTTGAAAGTAACTTTAAAAATGTACCTTAATATGTAGTGACCAATAACATATCATTCAAAAGGTATTATTTTGTACTTTATGACAGAGACCGTACTTCAACATCTTCAAAAATGAACTTATCGGTTTTTGCGAACAAACTCTTCATATAAATTATATTTTTCAATATACTGCCATATCTTGCCATGAACCCCTCCCAAACACACACACACACACACACACACACGCACACGCACACACACACAAACACACATAAACGCGTAATTAAATGCTTAAAGAAAAAATAGATTTAGATTAATAAATCAGCACAAAACCGCTCTGTAATTTATTTTTCCTTGTCATGTGAACCTCTGATAGTTTTTATCTATTTTTTTTTTTGGGGGGGGGGGGCTCGGAAACTAAAGAAAAATAATGATATGATAAATCAAACAACACACATAAACATATAGTACATGGAATAATCATTATCTTTCCGTAAATTCAGAATTGTGAAGAATTAAAAAGAACATAAACTCATTGCTTTGCTCTTTCTCTTCCTCCCCTCACGTTTATTCGTCTCAGAATCTCACATTCTTTCTCCCTTCCTCTTCAACTCGTTTAAACGAATGTCCTGAAGTCTAGGTGGCTTTTTTATTTTATCCTATAACTTCGAATTCGTCTTGGTTGTTGCTCTTATCGTCGCTGTTTATGTTGTAGTTGTTCTGCAAGTCAGCTCCTATATTTCATGGGCAGCGACCGGACAAAATATAGGTAATGGTATATCGCAGCGAGGGAAACAGAAAAACATATATGACAAACATGACAAAGACGTATTAAATATAATTATCAAGAGAAGAGAATTAAAGAGGATCAAAAGGGAAGATGATCGAACGAGGAAGGAGAAGGAGGACGATACAATGAGAATGTTTATTATAAGAAGAAGAAGGAGAATTAACAAAAGAAGGAGAATTAATAGAAGAAGGAAAATAATTATGTGGTGTTATAGAATGATGATAAAACACAGGGAGAGAGAGAGAGAGAGCTGGTGAGTGGGCTGAGAGCGAAAGCAGGGCACTGTCCAGAATGGCACTTTATACAGTCATTGTCGTTTCACAATCATTTCACAATCATTTCATTCAATGACATGGATCGCATTTGAGATTGCTCCGAGTTGGAACAACAACATCTTTCTAAATAGACGAACTACGGGAGGCTGGGGAACTTGTCATTTCCTATATTCTGTTTTACCGGGGAGGTGAGACCTCACCTCCCCGGTTTTACATAGTTATTGCTTGGCCATAGGCCTACATTCACAATCTTAATTTCCGCTTCTATAAAGCAATATATACCTTTTGTCTCCTCGTCTTCATTCTCTCAGCAAATTATCCGTACTTGGGAAGTAAGCGAATTTTGTTTTGATTATACGTTTTTGTTCACTTGTTCATTATACTCAACTTTGCTATTTTCCCATCTCCTGTGCAGTTATTATAAGGCCTACATTCGATCGTCAGTGCATTGAGGGGATTTCCCATCCTTTTATCACTTTCAATGGAAAGGACTATCAATTCAGTTTTGTTGGCTTTATAGGCCCGATATTGCAGCTTTTGAGAGTTTATTGAACTATAATTGCGAAAGTGAAAGAACGATACCACTTGAATGTTAGGCCTACAATAATACTGGAGGAAGGAGTTGGGTGTACCACGTGACTGAAGCTTCATAGGGCTTGCTCAGGAGGACAAGATGTTCGTTATTCCAAAGGTTTGTTAATCCAGACATGAAATAAGGTTCATTAATATTCCAAAAGTTCGTTATTCCCAAGCAAACCATTGCAAACAAAGTCCATGAACATGATAATACATGTATTAGATATTCGTTAATCCTATGATGAAAATCGGGTTCGGCAATCCGAACGTCAACTTCGTGCATGTAGTCATTCCGAAGGTTCATTATTCTGAAGGTTAGTTTAATCTGAAAATGAAATAAGGTTGAAATATATAAATTTAGCTATTCTGAAGGTTTGTTAATTAGAAAATTAAATAAGGCTCGATTAACGAACCTTTTTAGAATAACGATCCTTAACCCTTATTTTATTTTGTCGGATTAACGATAACTTCAGAATGCATCAACACTGTCAACCAGAAATGTACGCGTGCATGATGAAACTTGCGGTATAGCTCTTGTCTGCACATCAGTGCACCGAGTGCAATTCGCAAAAGTTTCCATGCCGCGAAAAAGGCGGTCGGCGCCAATTCGCATATTTAAAAGGCCTGTATTTTTTCTTTTTCTTTTTTTTTGGGGGGGGGGTGGGGTTGTTATGCCGTTAGTGATCCTGGATGGGTATATACAGATATATACAGAATTTTTATTTCAATTTTCGGACTAACGAACCTTCGGAGTATAACTTCGGGATACCGAATTGATGTTCAAGAAAGGTAAACCGTTTGAAAAGAAGAAGACGAAGAAGAAGAAGAAGAAGAAGAAGAAGAAGAAGAAGAAGATCAACGAAAATGAGGAAGAAGTAGAAGGGGATAACATAGAAAAAAAAACTGTAACAAGTAAACTGAAGTGCAGAAATGAGAACAAAACCTAGCTTGAAAATGCCGGACAGAGAAAACCAAAGTATAGAATGAGAATAAGGAATAAAATGTGGAGGTGGAGAATGAGAAGGATGAGGTCTGAGAAAAAGAAGAAGAAAAAGAAGAGGAAGAATTAAAAAAAAAGTCAAGGGAATGAGTGGAGATGGAGGAAGAGAATGTAGAACAGAACGGATTATATTCAGACCTCCCGTTTATCAGAATTTCATCGATTTGATTCATCGTACCTAGGCTGTGATAATAGGCCTTGCCGCCTTTCCCTTTCTTTTTGCAAGGTTGTGTGTTTTTGTTGATTTGAAAAAAAAAGAAGTCAATTTAGTAAGTTTTATTGATCATCTGAAAAAAGATATAGATATTCAAAGCTGCAGGAAGGAAGTGGTATAGTCATGCATGATTTTATGCATCTAGATCATGGCTCTTCGTGAGCCACACTGTAAAAACATCGGTGTTAGATTTAACACCATGGGTGTTAAATCTAACACCGATCAAACTTCAATAGAGGACCACATCCACAGGTGTAGAAAATGCACTGTGATGGTGTTGAAAAGTGTTCACCTGACACTTCGTGGTGTTAATTTGACACTGTACCTGGTGTTATTTTGACACTGTACTGGTGTTAATTCAAAAATGACACCACATGGTGTTGATTTAATATTTGTTGGTGTTAATATCAATGGTTTAACACCCGTCCAGCTTCAATAAGAGACCACACCAGCTGGTCAGGTGTAAATTTATTTTCACATTTTTTCAAAAATCTAGTATTTTAATGTAAAATTCTTGATCGTCTTGTTTAAATTAAAAATCAACAAGAAGTGCAGTTACTAAGAAACTCTTCAAAAAAAAAACCAGTTTTATATTTGGAAATGACACCCGGAGGTGTTAATTTAACACCATAAATGAGCACCGAAAATTTAACACCAGCTCGGTGTTCACTATTTAACACCGGACTTTTTGCAGTGCATGTTGTACATGCATACATCAGCATCATTTAGGCTCCTATACATTCTGCGAACAAACGCGCAAGATCAAATTGTGATCTTCATTTTCTATATTGATATAGAGACAAACATCCCCCAAATAAACGACATCATACAAATTGATAATGGTGACTCAGGCCTATATACTGCAATGATTGCACCGGTCTTCTATTTTCTCCGGGGACTTATACCCGGTTGTGCTATAGAGTTTTAGGTTTAGTTTGCTGTGAGGATTAGGATTAGGGTTATGGGTATTTCAAATGTTTGCGGGTAGAATTTATGTTTGGCATAGCGTGCATATATTACATGGGAGCAATAATTGTCGCCGGGAGCAAATGTCATGGAACCTATATATAGTAGAATTTATAGGTGCACATCCAGTGTAATAATGATTTGGATCTGAATCCTCGTTGAGTCTGACCACACTTCACAATAGACCATGCAGTTTTTAATGTATTCAGATTTTATGAATGCTTTGTTCACACGAAGTTGCCCTTGAAACTATCAACCACACCAGCAGAGGCTTGCCCTAGCTGGCAACATTGAGTGAATTCCAACAGAAATGAAACGACATCGGAGGGAGCAGGTGAACATGTGAATATCAAAATGCTCCGCAGATTATACAAGGCTAGTATATAGGACTAAGGGGGGGGGGTCCATAAAATGTAATACATTTACAGAAACGGTTTCTTACTCCACCATTTATTTGCGTCCTTGTTTTGTTGGATTGTTTTTGGTTGTATTTTGAATAAAAACACGATACAGCAGGTACACAGTATCTCCTTTTCATCATTTTACCCTCACACTGCTAATGGGGTCAATCGAAGGTCGTCACCATCGCGGTTGTTTACTATCGCGATATGCGGTCTGTTCAAAAGGCGCATGATATGCATGCAGAACTGTGTATGGGATCGGGAGATCGAAGCGCTGATTGTTGGTGCCGTGATGCGAACCTGTCCATACGACTACGAGGTGATTCGTTTGCGATTGTACCGCAAAGTTTGATACACCGAAGCTTCCTTTGCTGGTAAATTGTAGGCTGCCGAGTATTATGTGTGTTAACAGGGACTATAATTTGTGGATAAGCTTCAAGTTCTACGGTCTCTTCAGTTGACTTTATGGGGTTAACGAAATTCCGAACGGACGATCAGCCCCCAGTCCGATACGTGAAATATCGTGTTAGTGTCTTACTGCATTTCTATTCTAATCTGGAATTCTAACTCATGAACTTGCTAATGTTAGAACAATCTAGTACACGTAGTATAATCTAGATTTAGTGGCTTAGCGTAGTCTAGTCGCATCATGCGATGATTCATTACGACCGGACATCATAAGATGTCCATTGTCACCAATCGATCTAGACTTGAGTGGTGGGAACATGAATGATGACTAGACTATGACGTCTATGTTTCTAAATTATGGACACAGGTAATAGTAATACCATACGAATACTGTCAATAGTGTAGACCCTAACTTTCCTCGTTTGTTGTTTGTTTGTTTGTTTTGTGTGTGTGTATCAACGGCAACATGTTCAACACGTTGCCGTATCCTGGTTTCTTTCTGTAACTGTTTAGTCAAGGCGCTAATTCCTGTAAGACTAAGAGGCTTAATTAAGGAGTTCGATCAACCCACCCCGCAGAAAAGCTTTGACCAGACAAGGTGGTAGATGGGACCTCTATGAACATCCCCAGGTAGTATGTGGTTCCAAATTGTGGTGTCAGTAGAATTTTACTGGCCACTTTTCATCATGATTTGTTGGAACAAACGTAAAAGAGTCTGCGCACGCCAAGACTATTACACGCACCACTAGCACTGCTACAGGCGCCAGTGCCAGTGCTGCGTGTAGTAGTCTTAGCGCGCATATACTTTTTCTTCGATAAGCAAGGGTTTTGCCTGCAAACTAACTTTTCACGCCAAAGCTGGGTTCCGTGTAGTGCAGTTTCTAGCCGTTTTTATTTCGTCTTTATTTCAAGAATTCAAGCAAGCCGAGTGAAAGCGCATACCCGGTGATTGTGACGACCGAATCGCAATCACTGAGTGTGTGCTCTCACTCCACTTAGCGCAATATATACAGCGGGCTTCTACATAATACACAAGCTGCAACTCAGACAAATAAAGACGGAAAAAACGGCTAGAAATTAAGACTAGGATTGGTAAACGCTTGTCGCTATTTGGGGCACTGAAAACGACAAACTCACACAGTTTTTGCATTTATTTCATGAAGAATTCATCAAAACTGCATAGAACTATATATGTACATGTTGCTAGAGATGTCATCCATACAGTGGGATTCATTGTAAGTTATAATATTGTGCATGGTTACCATGGTAACTGGATGCCTAAAGGTGACTGGTAACCCCCAAAATGCCTCCTGCTGCTGCAAACATTTTTTTTTTTATCTTATAGATGCAATAAAAAAGCACACAATTTCTTATTGATTTTCGTTAAAAAAGTTTTCCCTGTTGCCATGGCAACCAGTATTATCCAATCAGAATTTAGTTGTCAATAACTAAAGCCCATAATTTCAAAAAGCTCAATACGCATGTCCTTCCTTCTGCATAAAGTGTACGACATCAGGTATATGTGAAGAATATTTTGAAGCATTCTCAAGTTACAGCAAAATTTGTAAGCAAAGGCATAATAAACGGCCATTGAAAGAAAGATATCATTTTCGAATAGTAAAATGCATGAAAAAGTTGCATCCGTCGTACTTTCAACACAAATTTGACTTCAACGCATAGGCAAATGTATATAGTTTTCAATAATGTATGGACACAAATTTCCCTTAAAAATAAGATGAATACAGAAAGTAAAGCCAATATTCTATAGTGGCTCTTTCGAGTATTTACAGAGCGATGGTTATTCAAAACAATCCTGGAAAAGAGCAGAGGAAAGCAATTGATTGTTTATGTTCTTAAAGGAAGTTTATTCAAGAATACCGATAAATTCCTTTCTAAAGAAGGAATATACACGTGCGCTGGATTATCCATCAAAGAATTAAGCGTACTTTTGTGTTCATTAGCTATTGTAAAAAATATATATACATATATATATATATATATATATATATATATATATATATATAGAATAAAATGAAATATTATGATATGTAGATTTTATTCAAAACGTGCAGTAATGAATTAATGCTGAGGAGAGAATGAGGGAAAAATCTTGGGCGTCTTTTCCCTTTTTATCCAGACTAATTTTACAGTGTAGAGCTCATCTACAATGACTGATGTGCACGAAAGGCAAAAGAAACAAACCTGTCCAAATTCCAGATATTTTTGGGAGTTACCAATCACCTGTAGGCATCCGGTTACCATGGTAACCATGCACAATATTATACCTTACAATGTATCCCATTGTATTGCTGACATCTCTAGCAACATTTACATATATAGTTTTAAGGCGTTCCGATGAATCCTTCGTGAAATAAATGCAAAAACTGTGATAATTTTGTCATTTTCAGTGCCACAATAGCGACAAGCGTTACCGACCCTAGTCTTAATTTCTAGCTGTTTTTATTTCACCTTTATTTCTCTGAGTTACAGCTTGTGTATTGTGCAGAAGCCCGCTGTATTGCGCTAAGCCGAGTGAGGGTGTATGCTCAATGATTGCCACAAAAAACGGTTCGGGCGTCACAATCGCTGGGTATGCACTCTCACTTGGCTTGCTTCAACTCGGAGAAATAAAGACGAAATAAAAATGTCTGGAAACTACACTACACCGACCCCAGCTTAGCGTGAAAAGTTAGTTTGCACGCAAAAACCGATGTTTGTCGCGGAAAAAGTCTTTGTACGCTAAGACTATAACACGCACCACTGGCATTGGCGCCTGTAGTAGTGCTAGTGGTAAGTGTAGTAGTCTTAGTGTGTGCAGACGCTTCCTCTAAGAATATGGTCATGTCGCAACTAAAATGGCCTGTAAAATTTCATTGATACCACAATTTGATATCACAAACCGACCACCCCATGCAGTCAAACCTTTTCTTCGGGGTGGGTTGAACGAAGTCATTTTTTCTGGGTCGCTGCGCCTGGACTACTGGTTCCACTTAAGTTATGGCCTGGGCAGGTTGTTAGTGTATAGTCAAAGGACAAGTTCACCTTCATAAACATAAGGATTGAGAAAATGCAACAATATTTAATAGTAGAACACATCAGTGAAAGTTTGAGGAAAATTGGACAATCGATGCAGAAGTTATGAATTTTTAAAATTTTTGTGTTGGAACCGCTGGATGAGGAGACTACTACAGCTTGTGAGTCATATGCGTACAACAGTATAAAGAAAATGTAAAAGAAAATTCAACATATTTTCACTTTTTTCGCATAATAAAAGAGCACTTGACTTGCCTCTTTCTAAAGGCAGGGGGAATAATATTACCCATAACATTTGTCGGTAACAAGTCAGGGGAATGTGTACTTTTTTCAAAAGATGGAATTTTGTGAAATTCTCTTTATGTTGTCCTTATATTGTTGTACGCATGTGACATCTAAGTTATTCATACACTGCAGTAGTCTTCTCATCCAGCGGGTACTGCACAAAAACTTCAAAAATTCATAACTTTCGAACGGATTGTCTGATTTTCCTCAAACTTTCAATGATGTGTTCTACTAATATTGCTACATTCTCTCAATCCTTATGTTTATGAAGGTGAACTTGTCCTTTAAGTACCCAGAACTCGAGTCAAGTTCGTGAGTTACATTCTGTTGTATCAAAATGATTCTACAACAAGTTTGATCGTACATGTAGAAACCATGCAATTAGAAAATATTTCTGGAGATCACAGGTCAGAGTGACTACACACATGCATAGATATAGATCTAACATTTCTGTTTGTTACCTCTGCCAAGGGAGGAGGTCGTATTTTCTTTGGCATTTGTTTGTTTGTTGGTTTGTTTGTTCATCTTTGTGCAAAATAATTCAAAAAGTTGTAAACGGATTTGGATGAAACTTGCACTGCAGGAAAGGTTGAGAATCAAGTAACGGATGATTAAATTTTGGTAGTGATCCAGGAATTTTGTGGATTTTATGACGGATTTTCAATATTTTGGCAGGTAGGGTCGATGAACTTGAGACTTAAGAGTTCAAGTTGCACATTTTTTTAAGGTTTTCATCAGCACACTTAAGTGCATGCTCTTGTTTCTGCTAGTGCTAAGATGAGGCGTGCCACGCAGCTGGAAGTTGATGACATAACATTTTTACAAAATATTTCTAAATTGAGAAATCGGGTGACTTTCAGCATCCATACGTATGGGTGTAAGTCACTGATCTCTATGGAAGAACAAGATCAGTGGTGGGAATAAGGTTGAGCTGCTTAGCGGAGGTCTGCGCTCTCAGAGCTCAGAGTCCTTCTCTAGTTTGTTTAGTGTGTTTGTTTCAAGTTTGGGTGGAAGGCACACATGGACTTCTTGCCTCTTTGTGACACATAACCAAAGCAAGAATGTTGTTTACTCATTCTCCCAATTTGTTCCTCTTTCTTTGCACCGTCCTCACCCTCAACAACAGGGAAATACTTAAGTGTAGATCATGCCACAAAACCCTGCTAGCTAGGTGAAGGAAGTGGTGTACCAGATACAACGTTGGAGCACAGACAATTGGCATTTTGTGAAGTTCACTTTTATCCCAGCTTTCCAGTCAAGATGGTGCGCAGTGAGTACATTACCGACTTTTGTATGTTGTAACCCAAAAAGCCCTGAAATGCCATCTTGAGAAAATAATAATAACAGAGGTAAAATTTGTCTAATGGGATGAGTAGAGAGACGAAGTATGATAATAATAGGAATAATTACATTGACAGTAATAATAAACAGTCTTTATATGCACATTTCCAATATGATACTGATCAATGCATTTAATAAAGTAAATTGTCACAAAGCAAGCTCAGAAAGTACATAAAAACTTTTTCATTCATTTATCTATTTATTTATTTACTTATTTATTTTTTTCATTCATTCATTCATTCATTCATACATTCATTCATTCATTCATTCATTCATTCATTCATTCATTCATTCATGTATTCACATATCAATTTGTGTTTTGCCATGAATGTATAGTCACAGAAGACATGGTTCGGAAGAGAGCGGAGCACAATGAGATGCAAATATCAACTCTGGAAGAAGTGTCGCTTCATCAACAAGATATAGAAAAGTAAGTCAAATTTGCCAATGAGAGGAATGGATTTATTTGTTGTTATCAGTCAATGTTGAAGAGAGCTTTGCTTTCCCAGTGTAAAGAATGGTCACTAACTCTGTTGTATTTGTAGCATGATGCACTGAAATCCCTGTTAGATTGATTCTCAGCTGACAATCTTGCTTTCAGCTTTCATGCACTGACAATCTTGCTTTCAGCTTTCATGCACATACTACTACATGCACTATACACTGTATACTGTGCATGTAATATAACAGTCACATGACCACGACAGCTCTTTTTTTTCCCCCTTTGGAATGCCTGTGGTACAACACAATATTGATCTGGATTACTCTAATGTAAATAGCCATCATTTGTCAGACTTCATTCATATTTTACCAAGCTCATTAGTTTGTTTCTCTGTATTCTTTTAAAGATGAATATTTCATTTACGAAAAACGAAAGAATTAAAGAAAGAAATCTGTAAAAAAATGACATGGGTTTGTATGGTGGTTGTATACTGTGTAAGCTCAATAATGCATATAATCATTTGACTGATCTTGTGTTTTTGTGATTTTGTGCTATTTTCATATCAATTCAGGATTGAATTTCTGGACAAGTGGTGCAGAGACCTGAAGATTCTGTATCTTCAGAGTAATCTAATTCCTAGAATAGGTGAGTAATATTGTATACACTATCCTTTGCTTTTGTAGAGTACCTACATACAGCGTACGATTTAATGGATCTGGGATGAATGGATGTGAAGTTTTGGAAAATATGTGAATGGAATTAATTTGATTTTTTTTTGCAAAGGGGATATTCTGAATGTAGAATTTACAATGGTTATATTTGGGTTTTTTTTTGTTATGATTAATGAAAGATGCACATAATTGATTCATTGCTAATGAAATGATAGTCCTTGATCTGCACCAAACTTACTGTTGGTGGAAATATAATTGAATCTTTAAAACTATTGGCGATCAATGGATACAATGCAAATTTGGTTTTCAAATGGAGACACAATGTGACTGTACAACTGAAGTTTCTCCAAAGCTTATCAGAATTTTAGTTGTATTTGATATGCTCATTTGCAAATGTGTTCTGTTCAAAGCATTATTCTTATACTGTGATTTGTTTATCTATCTATTTATTTATTTATTTATTTATTTATTTATTCATTTATTTATTTATTTGTTTATTTATTAATTCTGCAAGTGATATTCCTTTGTATTCTTATTTCACAGAAAATGTAGGTCACCTCAAGAAACTGTATTTATTTATTTATTTATTTATTTATTTATTTATTTATTTATTTATTTATTTATTAATTCTGCAAGTGATATTCCTTTGTATTCTTATTTCACAGAAAATGTAGGTCGCCTCAAGAAACTGGAGTACCTGAATCTCGCCCTCAATAACATTGAAAGGATTGAAAATCTGTCAGGTGAGTCTCAGTAAGACTCCATTACTAATCTCCCCCCCCCCCCCCCCACCATAGACAAGGACATAGTCAAACAAACAAACAAACAAATGAATGCACAGTGAATGAAGTACTGAGATAATGAGACTAACAATTGGTTACTTGTAATTGTACTTGACAAGTTTAAGAGCAATAACCATCCAAATATACTGGTTTATCTGGTGTGATCCAGCAATAAACAACACAAGCTGAAGCCGAGACATGTGTGCAGAGATCTGCACTTGTAAACCTGTAGAACTTTATTCAGTGAAATGCTGCAAGTGTAGAGGATGTAGAATTGGTCAAGGAAGAAGCGATGTGAGTTTGATGTAGAGTCCAGTGTCATGGGCGTAAGACATGATGCAAAATTCACATTTCACACGGCAACTCCCATGTAATGTTGAATCACATTTTTGTACTAGGTAATCCTGTATCATAGGGATAATCCAGAAATCTGGTTTTGCAATCAAATTTGACAGTAATGTAAAAGTCAATGTCTAATTTCAGTGCATGTGAAGTTTCATTTTTTACCATTAATTAGTCTAACTAAAATATTTTATGAAAAGGAAGTCGGTCGCAGCGTGAATGTATGATCAGTAGAATGGTTTATTGGGATCAAAGTTCTCTCTTATTTTGGCAGAAGGGAAGGCAAACAAGTATGACATCATGATAAATTGTACATTGTAGTGAAGTATGATTAAGATGACATTTTTCACATCATATGATGACCTGTACAGGATGTGAATCACTGAAGAAACTTGACCTGACAGTGAACTTTGTTGGAGAAGTGACAAGCATAGAGTCTCTTCGGGACAACTACAGTCTCAGAGAAATGTAAGTCATATGTTGCTCCATCTAAGATTTTTTTTTTTTTTTGGTGTGTGTGTAGTGTGTGTTGTAGTGTTTATGCTTCACAGGCAATTGCTGTATTGAGTTTCTTGACATCTGCATTAGTTGTAATGGTTTGTACGATTCCATGACATTTGCTCTTGCAACTTTTGCTCCCATGAAATATCTGCACGCTAAGCCAAAGCATAATTTCTACCCACAAACATAACCCTAACCCTAATCCTAATATCAAACTAAACCTAAAACCCTATCGCAACCCCAATCCTAACCCTATAGTCCTTGGAGAAAATTAGACTGAGCAATTGTCGCAGGAGCAAATTTCTTGCCACTGATATATATATTCTGACCATTCTCAGGATTTTCCACTGTTTAAAGACTGGGTATGTATAACATAGGATCTTTGACCCCTACTATGTTTTGTTCCAAGCTTTCCACACACAGGAGAGTGATTTCTTTGTGATTGGCATAGATTTCTGGACAGTAATTGTCAATGAGGAGAGATTACCAAATCCCCCTAATCCCCCTAATCACTATTGTATCATAATGGCCTTCCTGTTAGATTAAGGCACACGTGAGTGGGCTTCCTATTGTACACCTAGGTCATGTTGAATTGGGTAATGATTGTTGATGAATAACCGTGGCAGGCTCCACTATAGTAAAGGGTGAATCTCTCTGTACAGAAGTATCACTATAGGAAGTTAGATAGGGATGGTGACTCTGTGAGCACATGCGTATCTACATTTTACATTTAGTTGATAAAACAACATAATTTGAACTGATAGATGAAACGTACTAACAGCATGAAGAGCCATATTTTAATTTTGTTTGTGCAGAACGTAAAAACAAATAATGTGGAAAAAACAACAACTACGATGTCTACAATGTTGCGAAAAACATCATGTATTTGAAAAAAAAAAAAAAAATCTTGGTTCATTATTCATGTTTTTTTTCTCGCTTCCCTTGTAGGTTTTTGACAGGCAATCCCTGCACGGAGTATGAAGGCTATAGGCAGTATGTCATTGCTACACTCCCACAGCTGGAGGTAAACCAGCGATTATTACTCTTGTCTTGCTTTTTTTTTAATCTTCAAATTCTTACAATTACATTTATGATGAAGATAATGACTGTGATGATAATAGTTTCTATCAATATTATATTGTCATCATTATTACTTTGTCATTATTATGATTATGATGATGATGACTATGATGATGATGATTACCAGTATTATATTTGTTATTATTGTTATTCTCATAATTGTCATAATTGTCATTACCAGGTCAATCATGAGTGAGTCCCTTTTCAGCAAATTTCCTAGTCTAAGATCTCAAGTGCCCCCCCCCCCCAAAAAAAAAGGGACAAGAAGAAAAATGCAACTAATTGGAAAACAACCTAAACAAAGTAAAAATCCAAAACAAAAACTAAAACAATGAATTTTGACAACCCAGCAACTTATACAAGAAACAAGCAAACAAATACGACAATGTGAGATGAGAGTCTGCCGATGACTGAACAATTGGAAAAATATGATAATATCCCACTAACATTTGTTGAGGTACTAAAGTTTGTACATAAATACATACTGTGTCCTCATCTGCGAAAGTTTAAAGGTGCAGTCCCACTGTAGGTAGTCCAGCGGGTATAAACTCAATCTTGTATTATAAGTATTCTACTTTTACAGTATCCATCTTCTGATGTTGGTGTTGTGGTTACTTTGTTTTGTTTTGTTTTGTTTTTTGTTGGTTTTTTTTTTTACTCTGTGTGATAATTTGTTGTTTGAACTGTGGAAATCATAAATGCATTCATAATGTTCTTATGTATATATTATGTTTCTTGTCAGAGATTAGATGGAAAAGAGATTGAGAAATCAGAGATGATTGCCGCCATCCAGGAGCTCGATGCGATCCGTCCCCAAATCCTGGAGCAGCAGAGAGAGTATCAGTTGAAGAGGGTGAGTAGGGAGTGACCGGTCATCAGAGAGTGGCCAGTCTCATGGCAAAAGGTTTAAAGGAATAGATATAGTTTTGGTTGGGAGCTGGCTTTAGGTTTCTAACCTTTCTGGTGCAATAATGAGAAACCTCTTATGAAATATGAAAGAGCATGTAATTCCAAGAAGAATTCAACTTTTATTTGATGAAAATTGGTTTTGAAATGGCTGAGATATCCAATACAAGCGATACTAATAAAAGGTGGGACCCACCATTCATTAGTGTATCTTTGTTATACTTTGTTTTTGGATATCTCAGCCATTTAAAAACCAATCTTCATCAAATGAACTTTGAATTTGTCTTAAAATGGTATGCTCTGTAACATTTCATAAGTGGTTTCTCAATACCTCGCAAAAAGTTAAAAGCTTAATCCTCATCCCCACCAATACTATACCATCCCTTTAATGATGGATGGACTGGTCATTGAAGAATGGCTAGCCTCTCAGTGAAAGGTGTAATGATGGACAGAGTGATCGGTCAACAGAAAATGGCTAATCTCTCAGTTAAGGTGTAGTAATGGACTACTGACCAAACTTCTTACTCGTCCTTCCACTCTTAGGCAGACTTTCACAGTTCAGGAAATGTTGATGTGATTGCAAGAGAAATGTTAACCCCTTTGAAGGACTAGTCCTGACCATACTCGAGCAGGTAACTATGCCAAATACATATTATACTGAAATAAACTCATCCTCAACTGGTTAAAAGAAGAAGAGAAGTGCAGCCACAAATAAATGAACGGGCGAAAGTGAAATGCAATGCTTTGTTCTAGTTGGCTTTGATGAATGGAGTGAAGTGGAATAAACAGAAATGGGGGAGGTTTCATCAGGATTGGACCAAAAAGCAGAAAGTTACAGAATTTTAAACATTCTCATATTTGAACATAACAGTGATCAATACTCGAAATGACTTTGTATGCAACATAGAATAAATGGTGATGACATGGCCTCATAAGTTTCCAACATACATGTATGTACACACAATTCTAGTTTTAAAGGGATGGTACAGTATTGGTGGAGATGAGAATTGGGCTTTTAATTTTTTGCGAGATACCAAGAAAACACTTATGAAATAGTACAGAGCAAACCATTTTAAGAGGAATTCAAAGTTTATTTGATGAAAATCGGGTTTGGAATGACTGAAACATCCAAAAACAAAGTAAAACAAAGTGATCATAACAAAAGCTGGGTCCCACACTTTATCGGAATCGCTCTTTTTTGGATATCTCAGCCATTTCAAAACCAATTTCATCAAATAAATGTTGAATTCCTCATGGAATTACATGATCTTTCATAATTCATAAGAGGTTTCTCATTATCTCACAAAAAAATGTTAGAAACCTAATATTAGGTCTCAACCAAAACTATACCATCCCTTTAAGTTTCTTTTTTTTTTTTTGCTCGGCATGAAATCAAATGGATTTTCTATTTTATCAACCTTTGGCATTTGCACCACATTGGATGTACACTTGTACCTGTAGCTCTCCTTATTTCACTCTTTTTGACAAAAGGAAAACGAGAAGGCTGAAGCAGAGAACCACATGAAGGAGAAAGCAGAAAAGAAGGCATCGAAAGGCTTCGACAAGAGATGGTACACCGACATCAACCAATCGTGAGTTTGTGTTCTCAGGTTGCTGCAAACTCTTCACACAGGAACATCCACCCCATACACTTTCAGCTCACACTTCTTGGCAGTTAAAATATGATTTTGGTTCTTTTCCTGATATAATTTTGTTCAGTGATTACATTCAAGGGCTCCACACATTCAATGTTAAGTTAAAGATTTGGCTACTGCCCTATGAAATTGAAACTTCATTTGTGACATTCTTTCAGCATGTCATTCATAATGTGGATATTGTGAATGATTTCCTTTTTTTTTCTTTGTTTGATATCTATTTCCTCAGTGACATGCAGCACAAGGGTGAATCTCAGAATGATGATGATGTCACAAAGAAGGAAGAGGAGGAAGAAGAAGAAAAGTAAGTTGCATGGTCCAGCCCTTTCTTGAGCTTTTATTGCTCTGTGGTCTTCTGCTCACACCACACCCATCTTGAGCTATACCATGTGCATACATGCAACTGTACAGTGTGAATAACAGGGATTCTGCTTTTTTTCCACAACAGTGCAACTAACAAGGATATAATCATACCTAGTTCATGCCCAGATGTTGGACAGAGATATTTTGCAAAGCTTTGTGTACTTGGTCTCAGATGTGTGTCCGTTATGTAGTAGTAGTAGTAGTAGTAGTAGTAGTAGTAGTGGTAGTAGTAGTAGTAGTAGTAGTAGTAGTAGTAGTAGTAGTAGTAGTAGTAGTAGTAGTAGTAGTAGTAGTAGTAGTAGTAGTAGCAGCAGCAGCAGCAGCAGTAGTAGTAGTAGTAGTAGTAGTAGTAGTAGTAGTAGTAAATCATATCAGATACATTTATTTGTCTTTCATATCACTGTGTCACATTTGAGTCTAATGCATGTTCATGCCGTCATAACCTATCCCCCCCCCCCCCCCCCCCCGCATGCACATGTTCCCACTGAATTGTTGATATACCAGTGAAGAGAGTTAGCTGGATATGATTTAAACGCTTTGAAGGATGCAATGCACATACATACCAAGTTAGTGCAGCTAACAAGGATATAATCATACCTAATATACTAACCGTAACAGACTAACGGTTGATCACAGTGGCTAGTTATTTTCTTCAAATTTGTTATGTGCTTGTAAATAACTGTAAATAAACTGTATTATAGTGTAAATAGCACAGTCTGCAAGAATCTTTAGCCTATTGAAGGAGGCAGACTTAATCAGAAGATGAAGAAGAAGAAGTTGCTAATGAACACATTTGATAAAGTTGGCTCGACATGATTTGAAACAAGAATAACATTTGAATCTCATTCTTATTACAGCTTCTGGAATGAGAAGGTTGGCTACACTCCAGAATCCCGCAAGGCCATCAGCGATCACGTCCAGGAGAAGAAGAGGCAAGAGGAAGAGGAGAGAAGGTGAGTGTGAAACACATAGACTACTCTAAAAGTGGACATTTTGTGGCATGGAATTTTTTGTGCACTTTAAGCAAGTGAAACTAGCCCCAAACTAAAGGCATTTACATTTTGTGCTCATTATACACTGTATGTGGTATCATTTCATAGTTTTGGTCTCAAGGTAGATATTTTGTAGGAGTATATCTGTAACTGTTATGTTATTTGAAGTTTTTTCCACATTTGCTAGTTCTGTAGCATGAGTGAATTTGCTGTCGTAATGTGAGAACCAGTAACCTTTCACTGGAGTAAATGCTGCCAAAGCTCCTGAACTTCCATGGCAACGGTGAGCTGTTTGAGTGCTTTAGTACTGATATATGCAAATTGAATTAAAAACATGCAAAATTCATCTCTCCTGGCCATGCACGAAAAATTACTCACTCAAAAATATACCATGTAAAATCTGTCAAAGCATAATGACCTAATTTTCATACTTCATCGTACCACATTCAATAAGACAATGAAAAGGACCCATCGCATCACAAATGTTACATGGTGCACCAACCACTTCATATGACCTGTGTGAATGTATGTTCGTTCAAACATACATACCCATCCATGCATACATGCACATTTCATAGGATCAATATGTCAGCGTTGGCCACTAGTGTGGAGAGAATTATCATTTGTGCTAGCTTCCATAGCTGGCACTGTGAATATGTAGACATCTGTGTTATTTGCCATATTATGTCTATTCATTGTTTGCAGTAAGAAAAGGGGTCCCCATCCGGCCAAGAGGGTCGTCCGACTTACCACAGATGACGGCAAAGTTCTGAACGTCAATGAAGCCAAGTAAGTTTGTCAGAATCTCTGTAGTGCTGGTTATGTTTAGAAACATCATGGCACTGCACAGCTATTGTCCTTTTGTGCCTTTTCAGGGGATAAATGGAAGAAAAATTCACTGTCTAAAGAATGATGTATGCACATTTTCCTGTAATTTCAGTCTTTTGAATATTAACACATCTGATGCCATTAAGAGTAGGAAGACAGTAGATTATTGTGTATATCCATATTAAACAGTGTGTGTATGATGGTATGGTGTGGATTACATATTAAATGATTGTCACATTTATATAGCGTCGTGTCACATCTGCATGTGTGGTAGAATTGGACAATAAAGGAACACAGACTGTTACCTATAAAGTACCATAGCTGTCACTTCCAAACTTGGTGCTAATTTCCGTTGAAGCTCATACAAAAATTGTGTGTGTGATGTGAGAAAAACACACATCCACATTCAGACTTACTGGCAACTTTAGCAGTGGATTCCTTCATGCAACCTCCAAACTAACTCTTGCACCAATCCCTGATGAGGGTTGCTACAGTGAAACCCTATTGTGCTGTGTTTACCTCTCAACACAGATGTCCTAGTACGTGCCGTCCATGAATAGGAATTATGTTTAATCCTCCTAGTCCTTTGCCTGATTCATATCATGGCAATTGTTTATTGGGATCTTTGTGTGTTTACTTGTGTGCATGTTTGTTGTTGTTTTAATATTGTTGTTGTTTGTTTGTTTGTTGTTGGTGTTTTTTTTTTTTTGGGGGGGGGGGAATGATTCACCAAATCCAAATATGAAAGCTAAACATGTTATGGTGGAGGGCAAGAGATATCAAAGGTTCGAGGAAACATTATTGCATGGTGTGTGTTCTTGAATCGGTCAGTGGCACTTTATCTTTGTCGCAGAATTGACTTCAGTCTGACGGACAACGAGGAGGAGAACCAGTTTGAGCTGGACGTGGCGTGCTTCAAACATCTGGACACCTCACTCATTGACGTGGACGTGCAGCCTACGCACGTGAAAGTAGTTCTCAAGGGAAAGGTGAGGATGATATGAACAGATGAGATCAATGTGAATGAAGGTATGACACATAATGATTAATAACAATAATAAATGACATTTATATTAAAAGTCCTTCATGCGGGCGCTTCTAAGTGCTTTGATACAGGGCAGAAAAATTGAATATGAATAGAATATGAATGTGAACATTGTGATATGTAATATAGCAAAAATGAAAAAGAGTGTATACATGTAACAAAGAATAGATAAAACTCTTGTAGTAAAAATGAACTTGCTGATGCTGATGCTGACGCTGAAGTGGCTTTGATCATAGTCTTATTTGTGATTTACTAGAGCAATGCAGTTGCCCATAGGTCATAGAGGATTTTGTACTCTTTCTTTTGCTCTCATCACAGCTGGTAAGAGTTAAAGTGGTAAATATCCTCGTCATCATTATTGTTGATGCTTATCACATTGCTTTATGTGTCCTTATCAAGACTATCGTAGGTGATTTGTTATTATTCTTTTCTTTTTCTTTTTAAATTATCAGCATCATCATCTTTGTCATCATCAGCAATCACTATATTGACAGCTTTTCATCACTGTTGTTGTATGTATGTGATTTTACCTTGCAGATACTACAACTTGTCCTCACTGAAGAAGTAAGGGCTGATGCAAGTGAGGCCAAAAGGTCAAAGACTACTGGTCACCTACTGATCACCATGCCAAAGGTCAGAGTTCAAGCAATATTTTGTGAAACTTGCACATAGGCCATCCCAGTTTGTATTGATATATTTTACTGCCCTTATCAATTGCTATTCGTGTATGATTTGGTACTTGTGTGCATGTTTTGTTTTTGTTTATTGGCTTCTAACAGATGGGGCCTCATTAAGTAGTGGAAATGCAAGGAAATTGGCAACCTCGTTCAGTCGTAAGGCTAGGGTACAAAACAAGAACCAATAACTTCAGTCTGATGTGAGATGTGCACTAACAATTTTAAACTGGGCATTTGTTCCTAAGCTCAGATGCTCTATGTGATGACCCATTCACATGGAATGTGACAATCATTGTGACGTTTCGCTTGTTCACTCATCTATTTACAGGCCAGAGAATACATAAAGCCAAAGAAGGTAGCAGCAAAACCAAGCTCCAATGGTCAAGAACAGACCACAAAGACACAGCAGTCTGTTGAGTAAGTTGAAAACTCCATTAATGATTTAGAGTTTATGTACTTTCTTTGCGGTCACATTATTTTGTCATCCACTCTGTAGATGGCTATGAAGTAGATGAAATATGTTTTACTATCACTACATGTGGCATGAATAAAGCGGATAAATATGTCACTTATATGTCATCAATCATCTTCCATGTAGTTGTTTGAATGCATAAACATCCACTTTCAATGTTGTTGTATGATATGTGTATCAAATTTACCTTTCCCTGGACAAATGTAATGTACAAGGGTAGAAAAGTTTGAAATATGCTGAAACTTCCATATACATGTACCTAAGTATCTTCCTTTTCTCTTTGTTGTAGATTGTATTTCATAGATACATTGTAAATAACGCATGCAGGACGAAATAATGGACTTTGCCTCATCCAATCCCATTCTCATGCATAATTCGAGGGTTGGGAATGAGGCGCGCCCTCTATTGTCACCTGTCCTAAGCCATTGTCATACAATGTCATGGTGGTTTACGGGTCCATTCCTTTATAGTGTATGTCCCCCATCTTTCCTGATGTCCCCCCTGGATATTTATTCACATAGTCTGCCTCACAGAATGTTGAAATGAAGTTTTTGTATTTTGTGTGTCCGTGCATGTAGTACTGGAAATAAGACATCTTATGATGAAATTTGCAATACTACTTTTAAAATCTTTGTACTTGATTTTTTCTGTGTTTCCATACCTACAATATTATTCTGTCAAAGTTTCTGAACAACTTATTCTCTTCTTCTTCAACAGGCAAAAGCTCCAGCGGCTGGAGGTGGACCCAAAGAGCGGCAAGCAGGTAGACCTGATGGTGACCAAGGGAGGCGGGGAGCCCAGCAGGGGCCCACTCCTTGGTAGGAGACCAGTGGTGGAGGAGCGCAGCAACAGCGAGGACTTTGTGGATGATCCCGACGTTCCTCCATTGCTATGACAACGCGATTGTGATTCAACAATGTCTTTCAGTTGCAAACAGATGACGGCAGGATGTGTGTGACTCGGCTGACACCAGTTTTACACTGCATATCTGTACCCAGGCGGGAACACAGCTTGTATTTTTGGAGCCTGGAGTGAAGTGCAGCATCTGTGATGGTTTTATGCAAGACCAAGATATCTCTCCAGATCTGGCTGCATCAGCTGTGCAAGGCGTGCAAGCCACAGAATGGTTTGTCAGATTACTGACTTCTTTTCACATCCGCAGGATTAGGATTCGATCAATGTGGATTTTGCAAAACAACCCACATGCTCTATCTGATTGAGAGCCGCATCTTCGAGGCTGTGCGTTCATGCCTTGTGGCAGATTCCGACAATCTTGACCTTGCCTCACAGATAGAACTGTACAGTGACTCTCAGCTGTGTATGACATCATAGACCTAAAGCGTGGCAAGTTTGCGTTTCGATAGCAGCATGACTAAAGAAGGGAGATCACTAACACTCAGCTTACAGTAGAGCAGCAGTTCTAGTGGCAAATTGCAGCATCTTTTTTTGCAGTATTATCAGCTTCTTATGATTTTTTGCTTTATTGGATTGAACTTGAGGTTGGAATTTTGTATGGTGCAGTCAATTTGTGTGTCCATATTTTGTATCATATATCCCATCATAATTACAAGTATTCAATCGATACTTTAGAAAAATCAAAAGGAAACAAAACACCACAGAGCACTGCAATGTAAAATGCTATGGAAGAATAGATTATGACAGAAAGACAGATGTTGATTACAGTGCACCCACTCGGGCTGCTAAAAAGAAGAAGAAAAAACAAGAAAACATTCATTGTGCACAGATGTCTACCTAACCTGATTAGCTGTGCTAATACAAATGAGGGGTATGATTTGAATAAAGGTACAACGATTCTGCTCAAACAGCAGTCTTTGTTTGTTTTTGTTTGTTTTTGTTTGATTTACTTTTCCTTTATCTTATATAGTGGAAGGCCACTTTGTATATCTGAAAGTGATAGAGGAAGAAAAAAGAGGGAGGAGGAAGAAGAAGCAGCAGTGAAAGGAAAAAAGGCAATTCTTAGAGAATGTGCAGAGAAATATGCTCATTCTATGAAATAATTTATAGAGAAATCTTTGAAATTTACCACTTTTGCATCAACATTTGTAATGCAAGTTACAGTACTATGTTAAATCAGGCAACCGTCCATTCTTAAAGTGACTTTCATAAGGGTTTGTGTGAGGTCCATAGATGTTACTTGAAATTTAACATGTCTACAGCCAGGCATCGAATATCTAGTTGACTTTAGTGGATATACAACTGCAACCATAATGGACATGAAGCTGTATTTAAATGTTGGATTTCAAGGTTTCTTGTGGTATAGACAATTGCAGTCTTCCTCTGCCTCAAAATGTGTAAATGTGTCAATTGCTGCAATTCAGTATTGAAAGCAAAGTTAGATAAAACCAGAGGCCCATTCCATAATGAGATTTGCAGTTAGTGAAAGCCGCAATAATATGCAGTTACTATGGCAACAGCCAAAAGAATATCAGTCAGTTGTTGCTGCAGTAACTGCAATCATTGCAACGTAATATAGAATAATTGCAAACCTCATGGAAGGGCCCCCTACTCTATGATCTTTAATATATTCATTCCTGGATTCAAATGCTCCACTATGTCAATATGTAAAGGGCTTGTTAAAAAGACAGTGTCTCTTTCAACAGAAGTATTCAATGGTTGTGATACAAAGGAAGAGATCTCAACTGTGGTACATTTTGCAGTGTAGCATTTTCTTTGCTTTTGTGAATATGACTAAAAATGTATATCACCAGGTCTGTTTACATACAATATTTAGAATTACACTCACAGCAACTACACAAACCCAATAGCAGCCAAAGATGTATCAAAAAAAGATTGTCGTAGGATCTGCTGTTGTACATGTTAATCATTTTAATGTCTTAAGTGGAACAAAAAAAAAAGAAAAAAAAGAGGTATATTGATGGCTTTAATTCCATCGAGTGTGTGAAGTCCTCTTATAATGGAAGAGCATGGACCCATTGTGAGATGTTTCCTGTTCTCCAAATCCTGAGAATGGTCAAAATCAGTCTAGTACAACATGATGTGTAGATTTTCGTCAGTGCCAAAACACCTTCATAAATCTCTCAGATCTTGACATGATGTCACCACTAAATTACCCTTAATACCAGAAGAATGTTAGTGTTAATTTCCACTTCTGTGTAATAGTATTGTGTGTGATTTTGAGTGTAAAATGTTTGGGCTATGTGCTTGTACAGTTGACTGCCGTTATACCAAAGTCTTCGGGACCGGCAGTTTCCTTTTGTTATATCAAAATTTCGTTATAACCAAACAAATAAAAATTAAAATACATTGAGCGGATGATGTTGCAGGCTGATTTTTTACTTCGTTGTAACTGGAATTTTGTTATAACTGTGTTTGTTATACCGGGAGTGCACTGTAATGTTTACATAAGGTTGTAAAAGGAATGTATGATTGCTTGTTGATGTCTTGGCATTAGCACTGGTCCTATAAGAAACACAACATATTAAAACATTTTCTGGGAGTTGGTGAAAGTGCGTCATAAATTGTCAAAAACATGTATCGATCAACATTGTGCAATGTTTCCTCTTTTTTTTTTGTACACCTAATACGCCGGAAGCTAGGCTGCATAAAGTTGTCTTTGAGTTAGTACAGTGTACTCCCGTTAGAACCAAGTCCTTAAGACCGGCGGTTTTCTTTCATTATAACGGAATTTCGTTATAACCAATCAGTATAGTGTATAAAGATTATATAGATGATAATGTTAGGACCTGAAGTTTGATTTCGTTGTCACAAGAATTTCATTATATCTGTGTTCATTACAACAGGAGTGTACTGTACGATTGGCAATTGTACCAATTGACTATAGTTGTGTGTGACTTGTCAGATGAGAACCCAAAGTGGCATGAAATATTGTGTGAAGTCCTGATTTTCTGGCTAATGATATACACGTACATAATTTTTGTCAGCATGTGGAGCACAGGGGACATTGTCATAAATTATTTTAATACACTGTATACTGAAGACTATTAAAGGACAAGTTCACCTTCATAGACATGTGGGTTGAGTGAATGCAGCAATATTAGTAGAACACATCAGTGAAAGTTTGGGGAAAATCTGCCAATCTGTTCAAAAGTTATGAATTTTTAAAGTTTCTGCTCAGTCATGGCTGGATGAGAATACTACTATAGCTTGTGATGTCACATGAGTACAACGGTATAAAGAAAGTATAAAGAAAATTCACCTTATTTTCACTTTTCTCGCATAACAAAAGAACACTCGACTTCTCTCTTTCAGAAGGCAAGGGGAATAATATTATCCTTAACATACATCAGTAACAAGTCCAAGAAATGTGCACTTTATTCAAAAAGTAAAATTTTGTGAAATTCTCTTTTTATTTTCATTATATCGTTGTACGCATGTGGCATCACACACTGTAGTAGTCTTCTCATCCAGCAGTAATTGCGCAGATACTTAAAAAATTCATAACTTTTGAACGGATTGTCGGATTTTCCTCAAACTTTCACTGATGTGTTCTACTAATATTGTCGCATTCACTCAATCCACTTGTACATGAAGGTGAAATTGTCCTTTAACTTTCTTACACTTAATCTCACTGTTAAAGAAATTATTGCAGAGGAGTTGAAGTAAAGACATACATCCAGTCATGCTGAAATAAGGGACAATACTACAAGTTTTCACATTAAGATCACTTTATTTTGTGTAGTGCAATATATGTTTTATACATGAAAGATGGCATACTTACATCCATATTTTCATACGAAGTAAGAAATATATACAACAGACATGATCCACAACATCCTTATATAATGAAGATCTAAAATGCAGCTAACATGCAAATAAATGTAATGGGCTCCATATTACTATCTAGAGGGCTATCATCATGTTCTTCTAGATGATTGATATTGCAGAGCCTCACCTAACTGGACGGATAATAGCAGAATATGCATCCTTTCTAAGCTTGATTAACAAATTCACATGAATCAGCTCCTCACAATGTCTAAACTTCATATTTGCATTGCATACATTGGCTTCATGCCCCCCCCCCCATTTATTTTGCAGAGAATTAAAATGCTACCCATAAATGACAAAGCAGTAATTGAAAAAGTGTATCTATCATTTGCCTCATTGAAATGTCAAACGCGATTGATCTTTTCTGTACAAAACATACACACTGCATATACAGCAGAACTGCTACGTGATATGCCAGTTTCTTAGCAGAATACGTCTGGACATTTAAAAAAAAATACACACAAAAAAATATGACATCACTGAGCTGAGCAAGAATTAATTAGGAAAATATTGATTCTTGGTCTTCTTTAATGGGCTTCATGCAGTTGGTCAGCAACATCAAAAACATAACAGAAATGTCTAGAAATCTTCTAGAAATTCTTGTTCTGTAGTTCCTTGAGAACCTGGCCTGGATGCGGTCACCGGGACGACATGTCAGCTAAGCTTGTATCTTCTCTTCTCTTTCTCTCGCAGTGGGCACACTGCTTTCTTTTAATCAAGATTCCCAAACCATTCCAAGTTGAAGAAGCGACACTTGAAGTGGCGGGAGCAAAGGATGGAGAAATATCTTTGTCTGCTCGCACATAAACTGGTATCATGCATGCATCAGTCTTTCAAATTTAAACCCAAGGAAGAGAAGGTACCTAACATTGCAGTTCTTGATATGCTTTCTCCTTTAAGCTAGGAGATTCCTCTGTGCGGTGTAGAGCTCGCGGTCCGTCTTGAATGTGGACAGGTTGTTCATGGTCTGCGTGACTGGGCCGTGGGTGAGCTTGCCGCGCACCTGCATGCACTTGTTGTCGAGGTCCAGGGAATTGTTCTTGAGTTCCAGGTCCTTGTTGATGCGGTAGAGCTGCTTCTCGCAGGCATCACGAGCATTGCTGCAAGAGTGGAAAAGGACAGTTTTAGCACACATCATCTTCAACTCCCTGGTTTTTATGTCAGTTAATCAACTCTCTGGTTTTTATGTCAGTTAATCAACTCTCTGGTTTTTATGTCAGTTAATCATACCAGTGCACACACAAACAATGTATGTACAGGTTGCGTAGGTACATGTACGAGTACCTTAATATCTATGAAGTTACGTTCCTTCACTCTGTAAGAATATCATTTCTTTTGATACACATAAAAATGTCACTGCTTGCCCTCCCACTAAATAAGGCATGATTTTTTTCATCAGTACAAAGACAGGCAGAACAGAAAATAAAAAGGACCCAACCAAACAAGAACAAAATACTCTGGAAAAGATGTCAATTTCTTCAGATAGTTTTCAAAAGGCCACTGAACTATTTAATAGATTAACAAGTATTCATGCTGATGTCTGGGTGAGAGACAGTGAGCTTCATTCATTACTTGTTGCATATTCCCTGACAATTTGAAATGATACAGCCAAGTCACTCCTATTCATATATTAACTGCCTCTAGTTTCGTGTGCACCAAAGCAATGCATGTTCTCTCGATTCTACTGTATGTTCTGTAGGAGCAGAGGGTTGGTGAAGATCTTGTTTGCAAAACCCCAAAAACCAAAAACAACAGCAGCAGCAGCAGCAACAACAACACCAACAACAACAACAACAGCAGCAGCAGCAAAACTCACTGTGAGTCCTGGAGTTTCTTCTCAAGCGCCTTGATGCTGTCTTGGATCTCGTGCACCTCGTTGACTAGACCATACTGGGCGTTGTCCCGACACAGCTCCACGTTGGGGCGGTAGGTGCGGTTCTCCAGCCGCGTCATGGCCAGCTTCAGTGGGTTCTCCTTGTCCTTGATCGCCTGCTCCATCTCGCGGATGTTGCGCTCCTGCTTGGCAATCTCCTCCTCGGTCTGTGGAAGGGCAGCGCATATTTTTCCATTAAAAACATGCCTTACAGGGCAACTTTGTTATATTGCAAGGCCCTAAAATATATCAGGTATGTCACTATATCAGGGTACAGAACTAAGAAATATGAAGAGTTGAGATGTGCAAAATCACCATGTTATAAAAGGGTTTTGTGAAATCTGACCTCTTTGTATGTTAACATGCTAAGTTCAAAACTTAAAACAGATGAATAATCTTGGTGATATCTATGGGTGACTTGACACCTGCAGTTAATTCTTTTAGTTTTTAATCTCCTTTCAACTGTTTTCACAACTTATACATTTAAAAGCTCAGCACAGTGATCACTTGCATGACCTTTACAATAATACACATGCAAGCAATGTTTGTGTTCCAAGAGATTCCATTTTCTTTTTGGATTTCACTTCTTGTAGAAACCTGTTGTAACAGAATGTCCATGAAATATTGAACGGATTTTGAGCTCATTGTAACAACACTGTCAAAAGACATGCAGTAATCCAATGGACCAAGAGACCGGTTACGCAACGAGTCTGCGTCTTCTGCCATGCAGAGCTACAGATAGTGTAGTGAAGGAGACAGATGTGACAGGGACACTTACATTCTTCTTCTGCCACTCGTCCTCATCCTTGGCCCTCTTCATCTCATGGATCCTCTTGCGCAGGGCGAACTCGGTGGCCTGCCGCTGGGCCTCCAGGTCGTTGTCGGTCTGGGCCACGGTGCTGTGGATGGCCTCGCGCAGGCGCTGGGAGGCGCGCATCTCGGCGTCAGCGCGGTCCTTGTTGTAGCGGGAGAAGTCTTCCCATGTCTGTGGGGTGGTACTCCTGTACGCGTCAGCAATTGAAACCAATGAACAATTACTATGTTTCCATGTCGAGATATGAAACTTGAAATGGGTTCTGTTTAATGTGATGTTACATGAATTCAGTTATTTCCAATACATACTTCTTGCTCTCAAAACATACATTCATGGAAATAATGAATAATCTGCAATACATGTAAGTGACAGTTACTGTTTTTGAATAGAAATGTGGTATATTTCTTCACTAGCATGATATTCAGACCCTTCAATTCTTCAACTAATTTTCATCGCATTGAACACCATAGCAACCCGCCAAAGCATGCATGTTTTTATTTTACTGGATGCAGAAATTATTGTTACATTCAATTAATAAACACTGAATTTGCACTGAAGTAAAAATTCCAGGGCACCAACGGAAAGCATCATGCAGCTACAGGCACTTGGCGTTCAGTGATGCTGCCACTATTAATGAAAATCGTTTCCTATCAGATCCTTACCCCTTGGGTGTCCTGGTGGAATTTGGCTGGTAGCAGATGTCTGGCGAGTTGATGCTCAGGTCGTGGCAGTAGGTGTCGATCTTCTTGGCCTCTGTCTTATCCCTTAGGTCAGCGGCCAGCTGCTGACGGGCCTCCTGGAGGAGACAGAGCTGTTCGAAGGCGGAGCTGACCTTAGACTGGAGTGCATCCTTGATCCCCTCGATGACATCAATTTCCTGATGGAGGAAAAAAAAATAAGAAGAATCTTAGTTTTTGCTTTATTTGACTTTCAAAATTTCATCAATTACCAGACCATAAAAAGTTTTGTTGCTCTTCACCTACTAACTCCCATCATTTCTCCATACAACTGACGTGCAGCACTTCCAAACTTCACACAAGACTCACATGTTTTTGCACGATTTTTAATACTAACTTTCTTGGAGGAGTCTGCGCCTGTTTGTTTGTTTGTTTGTTATTACAGATATGTGCAATGGTGTCGTACAATTAATGTTGTGAGTGATATTATCATCATCATCTTCATCAATTGACAAATTACTTAATTTGTCTTTGATAAAAATTAAAACATGAAAAAAAATGATTTTTTTTGTTTTAAATCAAATGGAGGATATTAGATCCTTGTTGTCTTCAAATCTTAGAGCTCTTTTGTGACAATGGCAGTTCATCCTAAAGTTTATCCCATTACTTAATATATACTGCTCACCTTGATTATTTCAGAATTTGCTAGGTCATCTACAACATCGATTTCGCGCCTTCCGTCACGCAGTGTCTTGCACTCTGAAGCAACATCAAGGGGAAGGGCCTTTGCCTCTAGTGCCCTTTCGGCCAACTCCTTGTCATCCTCCAATTTCCTGATCTCCTCGTCGACATCAGCAAGAGTCTTCTCCAGGGTTTCCCGCCACGTCTCGATGTCGTCGATCCTGTTCGAGAGGCGGGTTGTGTTGTCGTGGATTCCCCATGATGTGCGGTTGTAGGTCTCGTTGCGTAGATGGCTAGACTCTTGGCGTGTGGAGTGTGAATTATCACGGAGACGCTCCGCATTTGTGGAAAGCAGGTGACTGTTTGTATGCCAGTCTGAAGGGGCAAAGTGGTTTACTGGCTTGCTGGCAATATCTGTTTTGATGGACATCTTTGTTTTGTTATCTGGAAAAAAAAAAGAATTCAGAAAGTTGAGATACCATTAGAAATCATCATAGAATAACGTTGACAATAGACAAGCATCTATATGAAGGCGGGATATCAAGTCTGCACAGAACCCCTTATCATACTCAACTGCACAGGCCAAAACAATCACTGTGAATTTCATTAGAAATATTTCATGTAACAGTTAGAAGGGTCTAGAAATGCGTAGAATGTAGGCCCTATAGAAAATTGACTTCTGACTTTAGACTTTAAAATCTAGACTTTATTTACTAGAGTAGGCCTAACGTTAACTGCGACAGCCGCCACACTGCGTGTGGCGGCTGCGCCGTGCTCCCATTTCAGATCTTCATGTTGAACAAACGGGTGCCTTTGCGGCGCTATATTTCCTTAATTTTTCAACAGAAACTACTAGGAATACTTACATGGGTCGATGAAACCTAAATGACTATCATCGGCGACTGTTTGAGGCATTTCATTGCTTGTGATGCACAAAATGATGTCTTATAAGCAGCTCACCGATGTTCACAGAATTCATAATCACTTGCACAAGCACACAGAATAGGGGAGCTATTCGTTATTCTCACATTAGCGAAACTGCGGGGAAGCCGCCAGGACCGCGCCTGGCGGCGCGGTCTCCGGGGCTAGCCTAACGTTAGACTGTTAGTGTTAGTGTTAACGTTAGGCCTAACGTTAAGTGTGCTTGTGAGATCAGTCAGATATGTGCTCTTCTGTGCCTGTGTTAGATCTTTTAAGATAAACTAAAAAAGACCAGTTGAGTCAAGTTAACCAGTCCAAACATTTCACCATCATTCTTCATCGACTGTGTCTGTGTAATCAGAAGTAGACTAGAAACTGACCATTGGCGTCAGAATTAGATTCCAATCCTAGAACCATTTCGGGTAACCCACCATTTCTTAGATCCTGCTGCAGAATCCATCCCTCCTGTAACACCCCATTGAAAAGTACAGAAAACAAAGTGTGTGCTGAAAACATATCAATTGCAGGGGGAAAGAACAGTACGGTGTTACATTAGATGTCTAACAAACATGACAAAATTGTCGAGAAGCATAATCACAATTTGTCTCTTTTACCAACCTCTGTATTGCAGTGATGTAAAACTACTAAATCCGGGCTAATTCCTTCAGCGCTGATGTCTGTTCGTCTCCTCAGTTTTCCTGTATCACGTTAGTCTATGGCAAGCACACCAATGAATGATCTCGATATCGAAAGCGTGATGCCAAAACATTGGCCAAAGCGACTCCTCCTCATTATTTCCCGTACACAGGTGATCGCTGCCTAGCAACGATAACAAATGTGCAGAGTGGCTGAGATCCGCTATCTGTCATTGGTTGATTGACTCTTCACGGGCATGAGACTACCAATAGACGTTCACGTACCTTTTCCTAGTTGTCATAGCAACTGCTAGACTTTTGAACAGTCGTTTCATATTTACATTTGACGGAAGTCTCGAATATTTACATGTCAAAGGTTACCACAGTGAAAATGTGAAAATGTCGCACGGGCACAGTCACGGAGACCACGGATGCGGTGGACATGATCACGAAAGCCCAGAGAGAGGGGCATTATTTTCTCTCTACACAAAAATTGACACAGAAAGAGTGGAATGTCTCAACGAAGCCACGGAAGGGTCGGGCAAGCTAGTCTTCAAACCTTGGGAAGAGAGGCTTGATCACTCAAAGGTAACTCACAAAAATCGCGATGTTGCGATTTCATGTAGTCCCACGTACTTTTTTCCGTGTGATTCCACCAGTTCCCTTTGGACGCCGGACGTGATGCACTGATTGCTGATAAAGTGATGGCCTATTATGGGTGATCGTGTGGCGTGTTGGACAGTATTGAATAACTAGGCTAAATTAAAATCTACAAATGCCAGGTAATTAAGCCGGGTCTACTGAAGAAGGGGATGACATTTAGACCCCTTGTTGTGCTAATGCTAACTAACGTTAGTCTAGCTAACGTGTTAATGTTAGTGGACTTGACTTGTTTACTCGGCAAGTGTTTGTGAACTTGTTTGTTTTGACTTGTTGTTTCTTTTTGCAGGTTCTTTGTCAGACTTTCATTTTCAAGGTTGAAGGCAGTGACCGCGACCGTGCTCGTTCACTCAGCCAGCACCAGCACACGCTTATCGCGTGTGGTTGTATGGCCAAGTTAGAATAATAAAAAAAGAAAAAGAAGAAGAAACAACTGGATCACTCTGACTGAGTCTGAACAACTTGTGACATCCCCATGAAATAGGCCCCACCTGGGCCCTGCATGTCTGTCCTGTAGTGTAGACCCTAGGGGCTTTCTTCCACAGTATCTACTCGTGAATGCGGCCCCACCAAACGGCGCTTACATGTTATCGATACAGCGGCATTGCCGATTTCCACAGCATAACATCTTTTGTCCTTCCTTTTTTTCATTTTTTATTTTTTGTTTCTATTCTTATTCCCAGATATTCTTGGAAAGACTTCCTATCCTAGATCTAATTTCCATCGACTAATTTAACCACATATACAACCCTGGCCAGCACCCCTACATTGTAACCTAAGCCTAAACCTAGCCTAACCTTTCTTGCTAACGCACAGATGCACGCACACTGTGATGGGGCCTATAAATTCACAATTTTGCAAAACTTGTTTGTAGTAAAATTAGTCTACTTCTGTTGTACATGTGGAAAATTGGTGTTCAGTGGGTTGATAGAATTTGCAAAGAAGAAAATTTCTTGACTCTTGTGCCAATCATGGCAATGTCTGTTATAATTTGATTAAAATGGCTATAGGATGACAGTTTCTAGTTTGTTTTTTGTTTTTTGTTTTTTTGTTTTGTCAAGTTTTTCCCCAGATATCATGTCAATCTAATGTTTATACCGGGTACATAAATTGTTTCATTATACTTATATGTTATACTCGCAGTTTGTGGAAAGCGATGATGATGAAGAGCTTCTATTCAATATTCCGTAAGTTAACAGAAAACTGTCTTTTACTTTCTGTAGTGTAGTGTCACTTAATCGTTGCACATCCAGTTTATGATAAAAAATACATTCTGCATATCTTTGTTGGTGTAACTGTTAACAAGTATTTTTAAAATAGAGGATATTTTCAAATAAGAACAGAACAAATGTCAACATATAACAAATTTTAGCATGGAGAATAATGTCTTCAACCTATTAAAACTGTTATGCTTTCCTTGCTATTCATTGAACAAAAGTAGAAAGGGAAATGAAGTGTATGTTTATGCAATAATAATCTGATCAGATATGAAATCGAAAGGTTAAAAAACAAAGGTCACACCACAGTCAACAGCCACTTTCTCAATTCAATTGTGAATAAAATAATTGATTGAATTTTAGATAGTAAAATTTGGTGTAAAGAGAAATTTCAGCATTAAATTGTTGAAATTTTGGTATGAATATAAAATCAACTCAAACTCTAGATGTCAATTAATGGCACTCTGTAAGAAATGCTGTAACTTTAAGCATACTTTGTAATCAAGAGAAAACTTAAAGGTACAATGTTGGGTCTCGTCAGAGAAAAGATCAAGACCACCTTCCGAGAATGTTATAGAGAGAATTTATATGATTCGATGAGCGTACAGTAGGTGTGAGTTAAACGGCAATGATTATGTTCTTTGCAATATTTTATGGTGGTTTTTGTTTTTGTTTTTGTTTTTGTTTTTCTTACAAATAACAATTACTGCAAAGCTTGCACATTTTGTAATTTGATGGATTCAGGTTTACTGGAAATGTGAAACTAAAGGGGATCATCGTAATTGGAGGAGAAGATGATACTCATCCCGCAGAAATGAAATTGTAAGTTGAATTTCCCTTGGATTTTTTGACAGCTACAATGTACATGTAGTAGAGTTTTTTGTTTGCTTGTCTCTTTGTAAGATACAATATGAATGTCAATAACCCCTGTAACTCTGGAAAATGTATAACTCCCTGTAATGCCATGTGTAGTCACATAACGTGTGTGTATGTTTACAAAAATACAAAATAATGTAGATGTGCAATGTTTGATAGGGAGCTGCACTGATGCTAGTCACATGTACTAGCATTTTGTGTTACAATATCTACCTCCCTGGCAAAAAAGAAAAGAAAAGACGAACAAATGAATAATGATGAAGACATTAATTTCTGCAATTTGTATTTTGCACACATTATCCTGGTCGGACCGATAGTATAAACCACGTGATGATTTTATTAAATATTTCTTTTGTGTAGTGTGAAGCAAAGGATGAAACTTCCTTCATTCTGCAAAGATATTACATCACCCAAGCAGAGATGAAGCCATAGAGAGTAATTCCCATGCTTTGTTTTCACTTCGTAGATACAAGAACCAGCCTCACATGACCTTTGACGATGTGAGAGCAGAGCCAGACCAGCTGTTTGAAATGCACAGAGATGACCGGGGTGAGCTGGAATACGCCACCAAGTGAGTTTTTACGTCGTGTTTTAATTATGGCTCGTAACTTTTGATCCATATGTCGTTTGTGACCAAACTTGGCTGGTAAATGGCCCTCGGGGAGTTGAAGGTCACCACAAGGTCAAAGGTCATAGGCGGGGTCAATGAACTTCCGGGAGTTACCTACGCGAATGGGCGAGACACATTTTGGCACTTGCCTTGTTTTTAACAAATTTTGTAGCCCATTTGTTTCATTTTTTAAGGTGATCATACAATCAGTGTATCTTGGCTCTTGTGTAGTACTAATTAATCATTTCTCAAAACTAGTTTGTCTCAGGAATATTTGGTCAGGTTATTTCAATGCTGTTAAGTTGTGCTATAAAGAATATGAGCTGTTGTAAGTATTTTGCCACTCTCACTTGTACAAAATTTTGTGCTATGAATGCAGTCTGTGATACTGTCTATCAGATTGATAAGAAAGTGATATTACATGTTTTCCTCAAGGAGTCTTTGGATTCTAGAGATTTACAGTATAGTGCTGATCCTTAGTTATGAAAGTTGAAGTGTTCACAAAGTGTATCGCCATGTGGGAGGAGAAAATGGAGGCTGTAAGCTTGATTACAAGTGGCATTGCTGAATTGAAGGCAACATGCTCCCTTTCTTGCTTTGCAATATATTTCAGTAATGCTGTATTAGCTGATGACACAGAATACAACTTATCTCATTTTGATACCCGAATATATGAGTGCTTTTGATTTTAGGATTGGTCAGAAGAAAAAAAAAATTATTGAATATGAGCCATCTTTGATTTGCATTAAATTTGGTTGGAACAGCTGTTGTGCCTGTTTGTATAAGGTTCTTTGTCTGGACCTTGCAGGGCAGCGCGGTTCTTCAACGTCAATCATCTCTCCATACACTTCTCGAGGAACTTTGGTGCTGACACGTCCAAAATCTACTACATCGGTCTGAGAGGTGAATTTACGGAGGTGAGTTCTGTCCAGCTGAGTGAAAGATTTTCCGCTGAAAATTGACATGCACCTCTTGTGCACAACAATTTCACCCATTTTCATAATTTCACCCATTTTCATATGGATTGCTACATCATGACTCGGACACGTTTGGTTTTGCAACATGTAAAAATCCTAGTAAGAGGATATTTGCAGTTTTTATCCAGATGTTCAGAACATATCCTTTTCCCAAACCTTTTTTTTTTTTTTGAGTGATAATCCTGTAGAAGATTTTGATACAATTTCTGAAATAGGAATAAGTGTATTAAAGCTGGTGTGACTTAGAACTAAAAGTTGTAGATGAAACACCACTAGTGCTTTCTTTCTAAAATTGTATTTTGTTTGTTTGTTTGTGTTTTTGTCTTACCTTTCCTCAATTCATCTGTTCAAAAAAAATGTCAGTTTGTTAATCTTGTCCTCAGGTCCAGCTAGTTCAGTTGGCTTTGTAATCACTGTTTGAAAGAGTTTTTTTTCCCATGTGAACCAACCTTCTCTTCAAATCTTGCAGGCCCAGAGGCAGGGAGTCCTGCTGGTGTCCTACGAGGCCATGCCCAACCCCAAGGACCACAAGACAGATCTAACGGAAAATGTCCAGCAGCAGATCAGGTAGCCGCCGGGATGTTTGTGTCCTCAGTGGAACTCAATCCCTACGCAAAATCCAAAGGCTGGGTCTATTGTCTGCTTGTGAAGCAAACTTGTGTTAATTAAACAATCTAAAAACTGATGTAGGCAGAAGTAGCATTTGTTTGAAAGGCATTGTGTGTCTAATCAAGAAGAAAAAGGCTACTGGTGATCACAGAGTAATATGATAATTCATTGCCGTAAAATAATTTTATGTTTGAATTTGATACTTACCTGAAATCTTGCATCATCAAAGAGTGGGAAGAGGCCCTACATGCCGGCTTAAACTGCTGATTTCTGACTTTATACTGATTTTAGGTAATCCATTGGAATTTTTGTGATGACTCATGATTAACAATCATAGAGCTATAAGCTACAATTGTACATTAAGGTGGGTTGTCCACATCATTTAGTTTTGTTAAACAAGAAAGATACCCAGAAGTAGAAAATCATGGCCCAATGTTCCAGTAGCATTACTATTTAACATGCTGACAAGGACACCGTATATCGTCGCGGGGGTGACAAGACCTCGTATCTAAAAAATGTCAAATTTTCAGGAGAGCCAAAAACAATGGCAGCCAAAGCACTATAGCGAATGGGATAGCCTTTCATTTGACATGCCGTGGTGGCTTCATTTTTGGAGTAAGACAGTTGGGATTTGGCCTGGACATCACTTAACCCATTATTTGACCATTAATCTAAAAACGTAATTTTCACAAAAATGTCAGATACAAGGTCTTGTCACCCCAGCGACGATATGTTTGTGTGCAATTGTATACATACACTGTACACGTAACCAAAAAGTGCATGCATGTTTACCCTGTAGTTGATGTTGATAAAAAGCAACATTTTAAAGCTTTACAAATACATGTACAGAGACATGATGTGCACTGTAAGAATTTGACCCTTCAATCTGCAATCGTTGTTCTTGCATAAAACTCTGCACTATATGAGCTGATTTTTCTCAGCGTTTAGTTGCAACTCTATGTAAGACTGGAAGACAACCTGTGCAAGATCTGATTATGAATATACACACGTGTCGTATAGGGAAAGACAGTAAAATATTGATTATATTGTTCATAATACATTGAATTGGATGGTCTTTGAAACAGTACTTTGTTTTTTACTTTAGTTTTTGAGATTTGAAAATCAAAGAAAGAGAGACAGATAAAGAGCGATCTTGGCTTTATGTTCAATTTATAATGGTTTCACATTCAGTGTTTGTGTTTCTCGGTTTAAATGATTTGTATCAAATCTCTACTGCATCAATGCTTGCTTGAACGGACAGTGACAGTAGACAAATCTAACAAAGATAGGGACTGTTCTATATAGCATGCTTCTCTTGTTTCCTATGGTATTTTGTTCCCCCTGATGTTGACATTGGACTGAACAGAAATGCAATTTGACAATGTTTGATGGCTATATGTTATTGCCAATTACCGGTATCTTTTTTTTTTCCAGATTTCTGAAGTACAGTTAAACCCATCTAAAGTGGCCACCTAAGGGAAAAAGCGGCCATTATAGACAGGTGGCCACTATTGATGAGGTCTCTAAAATTGTTTTTTTCTTTCCGGGGTATTTTTTTTTTAAGTGGCCTCATACAGCAGGTGGCCGCTATAGACGTGTGGCTGCTGCAAGGCAGGTTTGACTGTAGGCCTAAATGTATGGAATGCCCTGTTAAAGTGTATAAAAGGCACAGCTCATACATATTTCAGTGTGTACTCCACACATTCAAACTGAGTAGAGTATATGTGACCCGCTACAACAAAAAGGTCCTAAAGTCGTGAAAATCGAGTTTGAAGTCGGAGCATTAAAATTGGTCAAAACTTACGATTTTCTGATTTTGATATATTATTGGAGTCTAACATGTCTTCTATCATCTGTTGAAATTTTGAAGCAAAATGATCAAAGGAAAGACCAAAAAAAAAAGCGTTTTTCTGAGCCATGTTTTTTGGCGTTTCAACGAAGCAGAAACTGGTTCGAAAATTTGGATTGAGCGCCACATATAGGTTCTGCCCCTAACAACGACCAGAGTGATCTCATTGGTCAGTTTGCTGCTTGCTGCTAACCGAAGCGTGAAGCTCGCACACTGCCCAGTCGACTGGTGCGTGCGGGCGGGGTGCGCTATGCTCAGCCGCTTCTCACATCGTGGTCACTGATTGGTTGGTGAGGAGACCACCGACGCTGATGTGCTTGAATGAACTCTTCGGGGGTTGCTAGGGCTTACCTTCTATTGTCCAGAGGTGAAAACTGACTTGCGTGTCCCTTGATCGTGATTGCGTGGAAAGGAAGACTTTTAGGGCGCTTTTCTCGAAACAGTGATTTTCCAGTCGTCTCGACATGCCCTTTTTTAAACATCGATATCTCCGCAGCAGATTATTTTTTATAAAATGTGTTATATATCAATTTAAAGCAGAAAGATTAGGGGATTATATCATGCAATTTTCAAATAATCGACCTCCCCCGACTTTAGGATCATTTTGTTCTAGCAGGTCACACATTGATAGAAATATAACATGACTGTAATCCTTGTACTAGTGTACTGTATGAGCTGAATTTATTTGTGAGTAGTCATTTTCTCAAATTGCTCTTTGTCAGACTTTTTTCTCTTTCTTGTGTTAATTTTGTGATTGTGAAGGTCTAGTAATTGTTACTTCTCCTTTCATAAAATAGATAGGAATGAGTGAACAAGCAACAATGGTAGTGCTGAATATTTTGACTCTAATTCCACTGACATAAACAAGTGCAGTGATCTGCATTCAAAGTACTGTGTTCAAGCATGTTTCATGTCCGAGATACAGTAATGTAAGAGCCCATGTAGGGAGTGTGCTGGATGTATGGTTGTTTCTAGGTGCACACAATCCATGTGTTTATACAGTGTATTCGCACACTGTTTTTCATGGTTCAAAGGCAGTTTGAGAAAATGTAACCACTGGAAAATTTCAACTCGTATAGTATGTGGTTCTTGCATGTACAACTGTATTTGATTTCAGTTTTAGTTGTGGTGCACCGATTATTAGGCATTAAACTGACATTCTCAAAGAGCCCTTGTATTTTGCAATTCCTTGAGCATATTGAATTGTTTCCATCCCTTTTTCATTGTTGAATTTCTCTTTTTCTTTTCTTTTTTTTTGCATGGTGAGATATGTGTATGATGATTACTTTTGCAGAAACACTTGTGTGTGTGTGTGTGTGTGTGTGTGTGTGCTTGTGTGTGTGTCAGTGTCTGTTATACAATGTCATTTTGAAATGTACTGTTTTAGTACAGTTGTTGAGTTTTCTGTGATCTGCACAAACTGCTTTATTGCAATTGACAATTTTAACAAATTGACTGTCCTCAGTGAGAATTTCTGATTGTGTAGTGATCACCGTCACCATTGTCTCAACCATCTTATGTCTTTACTATCATTATTACACATGATTCTCCTTCTATTTCGCAAGTGATACAAAGTTTAATACACTCTTGCCATCTCAGCTAACACACTGTAAATCTAACATGCAAAGTGACATCCCAACACACAAACACACATGCACATACAAACACGCACACACTCATATTTAATACGCACATGAGCACACACACACGGAAAAGAAAGTCAATGTGTTGTAGCACTATCTGTATTTTATTACATACTTTTACAAATGTAGAAATCTAATACTGGTGACATGGCAAGATACTGCAGCACATACAGTAGGACACATTTTATAGTTCAGTGTACTGAATCCACTGTGTGTAATCACATCTGGTGAAAGAGAGTGATAATGCCTTATACTATTTTGCCACAAGTACATTATAATACATGTAGTCCCTTTACCCTTCATGTTCCCTGGCATTTAGCTGATCTTGAAAAGCTTTTTCATCAGCACTCAGTAATCCATCTGAACTTGGCAAAGGAAGCACTCCAGGGAGCAGCAAACTAAAGTACAGTAAAGGGTTAATCCTTCACTATGCTTGGTTTCTTTACCAGATTGCCACTTACATGTCTGGAAACTATAAAGTATCAAAGAATAGAGATGACTTCATTCCCTTAATCCCTATTGTGTCACCATGGCCTTCCTGCTGGACTGAGACACATTGCTACACCTGAGTGGGCTTGCTAAACTTTACAACAAGGTCAAGTTTGGATGGATCACTGAATGCTTATGAAAAAGCTTGGGAAGTTAGAGTTAACCTATCGAGAACGAGTCCCGAGGATACTCGGGCAAGTGTCTATGGGAAATGTGTGTTGTAGCAAAATCAGCCCGTCCTCGACAGGTTAATTGCCTCGGCATATAAGGGGTAAGCGGAAACTGCCAAGCAAACCACAATCATTTTACAAGAAGGCATTGATACATGTACTAGAAACAGATCAGATTTACATGCAGCAAATTTGGAGAAAATGGTAGAGACATTAATTTAGGTTTGTCATTATTTAACACTGCATCACCTTTGGCTGTCTGTATCCGTAACTTTCACAAAGGGTGTGACATCACAAGAAAAAAAGTATGATAAATTTATTTGTGAACTCGGTCATTTCAACACATGTATCAATGTCATATGTGGATAGACTTGAGTTAATATCAAATGCCCATATAGTTGTTCAATGGTTTCTGTGAAGCAATGATGAAAAATAAGCAAAAAACCAAAACCAAAACCAAACAAACATGTACACATTTTTAGACCTTTTTAGACAAGGCAAGCATTATATGTAAACCTGAAAGCTAATATTGTACCTGAAAATTCTACACAAAGTGTGAATGCCTCCGTAAATTTCTTCAAGTTCAAAAAAGCACACATGGAAGAAAGGGATTATTCATAAATAAAAGCAGCACAAGTAGTTCAAACTTCATCATGTTCTTCAAAGACTGCATCAAATATAGCACAATATCTTGCCAATATCATCTCTGGCAACGTATCCTAACCTAGAGTAAACTTTAAAGAAGCAGAAAACAAAATTCTCAATTTTTCCTGAATGAATAAAAACAAGAAATGATACCTAGTCTATGAAGAGCTATCATTGGAACATTACATGTTATACACATTGTGGTCTTTGCACACAGGATAGAGTGCCCCAGCAAATAGACACTAAAGAAAAAGCACATACCAGGTACTGCTTGTAAACAGTCAAAAGGACAAAAACTCTCAAAACAAGTAAATGGATACATATCCAATGTATTACATTATTTTGATTTCTCTCTGAAATATGTTCATAACTTACAGGGTCAGAAGTTACACATTTGCATCATCACACCTCCCAATAGTACAATGTTGACATCTGCAACTTTTCGAGTACTGTGCAAGAATAAACCCAATAAATATAACAGTACTGATTAGGGTTAGACAGACATGGCCTGGCAAATAAACTGCTTCTCTTCAAAGTACTGCCTGTTTTCCTAACGAGACAGAGAACATATTTTGCACAGAGTGGAGTTATGGAGAGATGTTCCATTTTTTTTTTCTCTCTCGAGCATTGTACATAACATTCACTTAGTCCAGAATACCCATAACAGAAATGTATTGAGATGCTTATGGGGAAATTGTAGCCCTTTCAACAAGGGTGCCAGCCTTGTAAACAACACTGCTGTATTCTGGTGACTGAAGAGGCATAACTTTGATGGAAAAAACAATATTTTTACTTTTCCTGCAATAGACATGTGTGCACCAATAATACAATTTTGGAAAAAAGAGTATTTTCCATGAATCTTGCAGTATTTTTTGTTTATTTCCTTTTCTTTTTTATTTCTTTTTTCTTTTCTTTTTTGGCTAAAAAGTACTGCCAAAAAACGTAACACCCCTGCTCCAAGGTTGGGATATTACCCATACAAATAAGAACATATACTGTGACTGGTTGTGCAGTGCTTTGTTGTACTAAGAGAATTCAAGTGCATAAGTTTCCTGGTCAAATTGATATGACAGAAAAAAACAAACAAACATACCTGATTACACAAAAAATAATCTCAAGTAGAAACAATAGCAGAAGCACCTGATTTGGAAAGCAGCTTAAAGGACAAGTTCACCTTCATAGACATGTGGGTTGTATGAATGCAGCAATATTAGTAGAACACATCAGTGAGAGTTTGAGCAAAATCGGACAATCCGTTAAAAAGTTATGAATTTTTAAAGTTTCTGCTCAGTCACGGCTGGATGAAAAGACTACTTTAGCTTGTGATGTCACATGAGTACAACGATATAAAAGAAAGAATAAAGAAAATTTAACATATTTTCATTTTTCTCGCATAACAAAAGAACACTTGACTTCTCTCTTTCAGAAGACTGGGGGAATAATATTACCCTTAACATACGTCAGTAGCAAGTCAAAGAACTGTGCACTTTATTCAGAAAGTAAAGTTTTGTGAAATTCTCTTTTTATTTTCCTTATGTAGTTGTACGCATGTGACATCATACACTGTAGTAGTCTTCTCTTCCAGCAGTGACTGCGCAGATACTTAAAATATGCGTAAGGGCAATTCCACGGTAACTCGCGTTACAAATAATGGGTACATTTATGGGATAATGTGCCAATATCTTTGTAATTGGTAGGATCTACAAGTTACTTTTTTCATCATGGGTTAAGTAGACATACATCAACCAAATGAATCCAAAAAGAAAAATAAAGGACAAACATGTTGGGATTCTTGAATCATTTAACTTTGGTAACTCGCGTTACACAAAAAGGACATGGTAAATTCTATAAAGACCTCTTTTTGGAAAGTCTCCTCATACTAGACAATCTTGATAAAAGTTTTCCTACCTTGAATTGATAGTGGGTTAGGACTCAAAAATTAACACTATCAAAGTTGAGTAACAATGACCTGGTAAAATGTAGGGAGCCTTTATGTCGGTAACTCGCGTTACGGTAACTCGCATTACATTATGTCCACTATTAACACAGGGTGACACAAATTGATGACATTCAACTATTCTGATGGCACTGAATCTTGTGTTGAATATTTTGAGAGATGCTTAGTTTTGTAGATAGTGAAATGAATAAATGTTAAACAAACATTTTACCAATAAACCCAATTGATAGAAAAGAATGCGTTTAAGACTGATAGGAGTTTCACTCCTCATAGAGACCTTGAATATGTTTGAATATACATGTATACCCAGATGATTTAGGTGTATCAAAGTACATTGTAATTTTCAGAGTGTAAAGATGAAAAATGTTGAAAGTCTTTTTAAAACAAAACATAAAAGTATCAAACCCTATCTACAAGTTTACAAAAAAGCTTACAATCTTTCAAAAATCAAAATCCTATCTTTGTGAGGGGTGAAAACTAGTACATTTCTTTGCAACTGATTGACAAATAGACCAGTTTGTAATTCCACTTTGCGCATGAGCAGAAAAAGGTCATTTGTACCAACAGGCATTTTGGTTTTTAAATTCACTGAGATAAGCATCTGTGATGCGATGATTATTCATGTGATCCTTATCTAAATGATGCTTGCCAGCACATCCACCTGACAGCAAGAATGGTATTTCGTTATGTAAAAGGAGATAAGCTGTTACTGCATTCAATACAAAACAATGAAATGGATGGCTGCTAAATTATAAACTGATGGGAGTATTCTGATCCCCTGATCTAAATGCAAGTTCATTCTTTTTTTTTAATATGAATTCCATAAATTGTTATATCGGGCAAGCTTATGCATTATGCCACTTTGAAAATGAGTGAAGTGCCGAACCAACTGAGAAAAAAAAAAAGAATGGTTATTTGTACCAATGTATACATGAGCTAAATTACGAACTGGCTTATTACCCTTCATCAACATAAATAAGCACTGAATTGATCAGTGTTTTAGTAGTAGCCATGATAAAAAAGTCATGGGCGTACATACTCAAACAGAATTCGAACCCACAACCTCCTGATCTCCCCAGACAGGCGTCATCTCCACCAGACCACCGAACTTCCGCCTAACAGGAAGCGTTGGTTCTAATCCTTATATCATGCAGCAGGTACTGCATATTTTATTATTCAAATTCATGAAATTCTTCCATTGAGATGTTTTCATTGCAACTGATTGACAAATTGCCCTACATCAGCGTAAATAAGCACTGAATTGATCAGTGTTTTAGTAGCAGCTGTGATAAAAAATCATGGGCATACATACAATGTACTCGAGCAGGATTCGAACCAAAACCTCCTGATCTCCAGACAGGCGTCATCTTCACTAGACCACAGAATAAGGTTTAGAACCAACACTTGCTGCTTTATAGCATTCTGTAATAAAAATTCTGTAATACTGATGCAGGAAATTCAGATGATAAATTTTATGTTCTCATTCACTGCTGGATGTACATGTACACATGCAGTGAAAGCCTGGCTAGACTCTTTAATGTGGCATGTGATCAGTGGCCTTGATGCTAGTATTAGGGTCATTCCATGGGGTTGGGCCTGCTCTAGATTTTCATGTTGTGCAGGGAATAAAAGTCATATTCTGAAAATTTTATCAAATAATTGCTTGTGGTTTGTGGTTATTCTTGGAGAGAGATGTGTGAAGAATTATTTGATGAATAAAAAACAAGCCTGTGTACAAATTTATTTTGTCTGTGACTGTTTCATTGTTGATGTCTCATGGTTTTTTTGTGGTACCAGTTGTGACAAAAATATATGCCATTTTCATGGCAATGTAATACAGAAATACACAACCTTTCAGCATTATGCCTATCATAATTAAGAGAGGCAAGGTGACTTCTACAAAGACTATAAGGCACATAAACATGTGTCACAAAATAAGAACACCAGAGCATCTTGAAGCAACCTCATACCGATGTTACAAACGAAGTCCGCGGCGATTTTTGTTGTAACATCGGTATTGCATGGTTTTACATACACTTATAATCATAATATGATCAGAAACTTGATTTCTATAATTAGACTCATATTTTAGGAGTATTATTGTCCAAAAATTAGCATCAAAAAGCTCCAAATAAAAGAGAAAACACAGAACATATTACCGTACTTCCGTCCGAAGTCCGGCCTCTTCGTGTAACATCGGATAAGAAAGTCGCGCTCGCGACAAAAAGGAGAGTTACTAACTTCAGCAATCGTATTTACGTCACTGGCAGTACTTCCCCAACGGCGGGAAGACCACTTACAGCCCGTTCACACCTACCTGGACGGCGCAAGACCCGTTTTTCTGCTGTAGTCCGTGTTACATCGGTACGTGAATTTCGATGTTTCCGATCGGGAATTTCAATGTTTCCGATGTCAATCAGTAAGCTTGTACGCTATTTTACGAAGTAAATAACTTTTGTCACATTTTGTAAACTGTATTGGAGGAAAAAAACGATATTAAAACCACTAAACTGGCCAAATATACGGTGGACGATGATACTGTTAACACGCTGTAGTCCCACATACTGAGATATTTGTTACTTATTCATGTTCGTAATTGTGATCGCCAAATTTCCCCTTTTATGCCCGTCTCTGCAAAAGGAGCATGTGTCCCTCTCTTAGAAAACCGTACAAAAGTATGTCCAGTGTATCTTCACGGCAATATAACATTATTTTACCTCCCGATTCTTGTGAATTTTGGACCTTACTTATGTCATTCGTATCTACCAAGTAGATGTGCTGAACGTTAGTACGGTACTATGAAGTTGGAATACGTAGACGTCCAGACTGCGTCTGAGCTAAAGAAAGAGTTTGCCCAATTTTGTTGTTGATATTTTGGGAATTAAGAGCTGTTAGATTCTTTCTCTTGAACAGATTTACAATGTCAGTGTTTTCCTTTCAAGATTTCACTGACCTGTTAATAGTGTTAGATGGCTTTACGGTGCTCTGATGAAGCAGTACATGGGTTCACTGTTTCCATTCCACGTTCACCCACTGTAAAGTCTCAAAGCTAAAATGCCAGTTTCATATTCATTTTGGGTAGGTAATTGGTAGGAAATAGTTCCATATGTACCGCAATCAAAATTGGCGTTTTATAATATTGGTCTATCCTATCCTAAAAAGAGGGCAAAAATTTTGAATTTGATGGGGATTGAGTACCGTAAAAAAAAAGAAGGGGCCTAGTATTTTGTTTGAGGTCTATTTGGAATAGGACCGTAACCGTAAACCTAACCCTATCCCTAACCCTAGCCATGACACTGGGGGCAGCGCCCTGCCCTTGGCCTTGCTAGCTTACATAGATGTGGAAAAAAAAAATTAGCGTAGAATATTAAAATGATTTTTTACATGCTATATTATTATTAATATTATTAACATTACTGCTGTACATCATTTTAAGCGTAACCCATATTTTTTTTATTTTTTTTTTTTTATTTTTTTTTTTTTGGTGGATGGTACACATGGAACTGTAGCCAACTGGTATGACAAGAGGTAGAAAGGTAAGCAAAATTGTCCAAATTATTTAATTCCATTCATATACACAGATACATCAACAGGAAAGAGTACACAGACACAAATTTTCTGTTAATTCTTTCATTTTATTTCTCTTCACACCTTTTGTCCAGTTTGTCGATGAATCTGCCATGGATCCTCCTCTTCCGCCGCTACGTGATTAAACTACGTAAAAGAGTGAAAAGGGCACAGCCACAGCACTCCACAAACAGAGAGAGGAAGCTGACAAAGCAACACCAAAGAAGAGCGAACATAACAAACTAGACAAAAAGAAAACTGCACGGAGGGAAAATGGACATTGTAGAAAAGAGCAGAAATTAACTTCAAACAAAGAACATGGAGAAGACAAGAAAACTTGTATGATTTCTCTTTATTAGTTTTCATAGTTGAGTTGACAGTTGATGAAGTTGTTAGAGTATATAAGGTCAAATTGTGTAAGGCTCGACATCATTCTTCTTATTATTATTAAGTCTACCTTCTTTCATACCAGAGTTACAAAGAATTGAAGTCTGTGTAACATAGGTATTGTTCCAAAGGTATACAGCAGGTATAATTCCAAAGAACTGTTACATTAGTGTTATTCATGGGAACATACATAAAGTCTATGTGTGTAGGTTTTAACATCTGACACCACAACAAAGGAAATCAGTTGATATGTCGTAATGTACCTATGTTACGAAGACATACTGTCCGTGTAACATAGGTAGTATACTGTGGACAAGGTTGTAGTACGAAAACCCCTGATGATAACAATAAAATCATGTTTTCACTTGAATGTCCATACAACTCACTTGCCTCGACTGTAGTTTTTTAGAGATTGTTGTTATTGTGTCACTCTTGAGGAAAAAGTTAAACCTTTGGTTAAAATTGTAAATGGTTTGTAGAAAAAACATGTTAATAAAAGTGTCTTGCAGTTGATATCAGAATGGACAATCTTACTAATAATGATCTCATGTGCCTGTCAGATAACATGTTGATGTGTTATGGTGGAAAAAAACTGGGATATGTTCGTTGTTATCATTTCAGAACACAAAATTATTGAGGATGTCACAAAATGAAGTCCATGTAACGTAGGTATTTGTCATACCTGTTTACCCATGCTGACTGAAAGTGTGCGAAGTAATAAACAGATTTCTAGTGGAATAAGTTGAAGAATGGGAGTAACAAATCAGGGGGAAAAAGAAAATTTCAATTTACCCAACTTGAATTTTCAACTTGTATGTCACAATTTCAGTCCCAACCCCATGGAATTACCCATTATACAATCACAGTTTATTAGGCTGCCTTCCTTTGTTTCAGTCCAGCATAGTGTGTATAACACTGCATTTGATTGTTTTTACCACAATCTAGCTCAATTAAGTGTTAAACTTTGCTTATGTTGGTGGAAACTAGTGTTTATAGTCGGTAACTCGCGTTACATGCCGGTAACTCGCGTTACGTAAACTCGCGTTACACTTTTCATTGACATTTTTTAATGTGATGACAGTGTTTATTCAAGTCAACATCCTGTGTACAGTATCAGGGTTTGATGAATTTAGAAAATTATGATTCCCAACAAATTACCTCCACTGCTTCCTTCAGAATGAAAAATATTTCTTGTTTCGGTAACTCGCGTTACATGTCTCAAGGGCTGAACTTTCATGTGGTGATTAAATTTTTTTTGAAGGTGGCATAAAAATTTCCTCACGGGAGACTGAAGTAGAACCAATTTGCTTCTTTAAAATAAATTAATTGAAGTGCTAGCAGAATTGTTCTATTAAAAAAATGTATATTAAGTTAAGCATGCATTTTAGCAATTTGGATGACTGAAAAATTGTCATCAACATTTATAGCTGTTTCTCGAGAAATATTTGACCGATTGATATAATTCTGTGAGTTTCTTTAACTTCAATATATGGGTAATACATAATGAGTAATTCTTTTGCAATATGATAAACTTGAAATTTTAATGCCATGTCCACATTCCCATGGAATTGCCCGTAACTTTTGACCGGATTGTCCAATTTTCCTCAAACTTTCACTGATGTGTTCTACTAATATTGCTGCATTCTCTCAATCCTTATGTATATGAAGGTGGACTTGTCCTTTAATGTAGTGCCATCACAGTATGACTGAAAGGAAATTGTGGAAAAAATCCCCCCTCCACAACCTTTGTGTGATGTTCGAAAACATGGCAATGTTTCTCAAAGAAGCAGAATAACTTATTGCACGAATACAACATATAAACAGCACCATAATTGTAATTTGCTGGTAACATATTTTAAAGTTTAACATGGTATGCAGTCCAATTCCTTAGTGTGAATGTAAAAAAAAATGCATTTTACATTCCTGTTATTCAATGTCCTTTGAGGTCTACTGTATTCAAAACCTTACCTGGCAATAAATTGAAGTAATGCACTTGACAACAATTCAAACATATTTCAATAAGTTTTGGCACTTCCAATAGATATCTTGAGAGGAGAGACTTACTAGAAGTCTGGCGAAAACTGTACATTGCACACACAGGATCTAAGCAATTATCGACAATCACAAAAACTTTAATTATTAAAAAAAATACAAACTTCCAAGGATAGTACTTATCGAAGAAATTTCAGGAAAGCAGAGTACTGACAAGCTTCTTTTTTAAATATTTGTAATATGGTGGAGAAGTGAACATTTGATATCAGTCATGCAGTTGCAATCAGTATCTTTTCTTCTTTTACGATGCAAGCATAAGTTTGTGTGAGTATACTCACATGAATATCTATGTGAGGGACTATAAAACTGGAACCATGAATTTGTCTGTAACAAGGCCTTCATAGATCCTTTGTATTTAATAGCATATTATTCTAATGGAACAAACAGAGACAAATTTATTTCATTTTCTTCTTTGAATACAACATTAAAAGTCTATCATGATTTTTGTGTTGGAGATCAATCAAAATGAAGACTTCTCCTGCGAACTACATTTTTCTTTCTTTTTACCGCGCTTAGCTCTCGGAGGCTTGAGAAAATATTCACATTGCAATGTTGCTGGCTAATTCAAAAAAAAAAAAAATGCAAGCAAACAATCTTATATCCCAAAACACCATTGTTTCTGCATTCAACATGAGTATACAAATACAAAGTCAAGGCAGGTAGTACATCATGGGACAAGTACTGGTGAATCATTTAAGTTCATGACTATACTTGGTTCACATGTTTCAACATAACACACAAAGTTTTTGGCAAACTCCCTTCTCACTACCATGAGTTTTGAGTAAAATGCATTTACATCTCTTTTTATTATTATTATTTTTTTGGCTTCATCATATTACTATGTCAAAATTAACTGCTCTTCTGCATGGTGCTGTCTGATTGAGCAAAACGTTGGTGCACATCATCAAAAAATGCATTCATATCAGTGTAGCACCAAACTGAAAATGATCACACATCTACTGTACTTAAAAGTAAATAAGTAAGAACACAGGATTCCCAGAAGAAAATCAAAAGGAAACAACCCCCTTTCCACCACCCCTCAAAAAAAAAAAACTCTTACCCCAGTCATTTGTTGACATGACTGTCAAAAGAAAAGTAGGTTTCTTGTACTTGCAGAAAAAATAAAGAAGAATTGACTTTATGATCACAACTTTTAGATACTAGAGTACTACAATCCAGTAACATAAATGCCCAATTACTTCACACACTCCAAATGATTTCACAGTGTATCAAATACAATGAAAATTGCAGCTGAAGTATACTTTTTTTTTTTTTTTTTTGGGGGGGGGGGTATAAATTTGTTCTTTCTGTAGTAAAAGACTTCAACTGCAAAATGCTTAGGATGGTCTTTACAAAGTGAGGCAGGGTCATAGCAGCATTGACAAGATACTCTTTGATTTGTGGTTACCATGTGGACCAAACACAAAAGTGTTTGATCCACCAGACAACTGGAAGACTTCCTTAGCACCATGGAAAAATACTAGAGAAATTGGTATCGGAAAATGTGACGATCATGCACGTCACAACAATCTGGAAATTAAGTGCCTGATGAAAGTGATAAATTTCTTGCAATCATTGTATTATTTCTTCTGCCATCACCAACGGAACATGTAAATCACTTGAGAACAGGATCATAAGAAAAAAAACCGTTGCCATGGAAACTGTAAATACATTCAACTATGATGATTCGTACCTCTTCATCAGGCACACACCAGTAGGAGTGCATGTGTCACGTTACGTTTGCTGCGTTGTGACACAGCTGACCAGTCTTTGGCTGCGTTTATCAACTCCTTTTCTCGGCAGAAACAGGTTATCCAAACAGCTTTCAAGGAATTTTTACGAGTTACAACAAACGCAAAGCTGTTTTGAAAGCCCTTTAGGAAAGCCTTTTACGAAAGGGTGCGTTTATCAACTCTCCTTTCTCGGCAGAAACAGGTTATCCAAACAGCTTTCCAGGAATTTTCACGAGTTGATAAACGCAAAGCAGTTTTGAAAGCCCTTTAGGAAAGCCTTTTCGAAAGCCCAAAATTTGTGACGATCCAAACAGGTTTCCTAAACAGGTTATCAGAAACCTGTTTGTAAAAGCCTTTCGAAGTTGATAAACGCAAAGCTGTTTTGAAAGCCCTTTAGGTCGCCCTACTGCGGTTACGTAACCATGCGTTTCCGGTTTCTGAAAAGATGCGCGCCACGTAAAGTGCACACGAGTACGTGTACACAGGTGTATACAGCTGTGTGTAATGCACGCATATGCTTGGAACAAGGAGGTGTTTCTTTCACCAACAAGGTTTGAGAAATAGAGTAACAAAGCAGTCTCATTCCCTTTGATCCCATGTCTCATGCGGCCACTCAGAAATATTTGAAGTATGTGCTAAACTGGAGCTGCCTCACAGATAGGCCAGACAATTGATTCATGTGGCATTGTATCATGACTCGTCACTCTCAAAGGAAGATAATTATGTCTTTATGATGGTAATTGCTTTTCGCTGTCCCTTCCTAGAAAACAAGCGGCACATTAATAGTACAGGCAGTCAGGGCTTTAGGGCTCTCGAAAGGGCTATGGAAAGGGCTTTCGAAAGGGCTATCGAAAGGGCTATCAAAAGCCGTTTAAACAGGGGAAAGTTGATAAACGCAGCCGACAAAAACAAGCGGCACATTAATAGTACAGGGGAGTGGACAGGGCTTTCAAAAGGGCTATCGAAAGGGCTATCGAAAGGGCTTTCGAAAGTAGTTTAAACAGGGGAAGTTGATAAACATAGCCATAGAACAGAATAACACAAGTTACAAAGGTCTGCAAAGACAAATAGTGTGTTGGCTCTGTTGATGTTTTTTGAAGGGAGTCTCAGGTTGAATTCTGATTGGCCAGTTTTCTGCGCTTTGATCTTGGCCTTCCTGCACCGTTCTCTCCCTGGACCATCTCCCTTGGGATGTACCTGTCCACAGCTGTCTCCGTTTTCTCAAGAATGGCGAGGACGCTGGTCAAGATCTTCTCATCCTCAACCAGGGCGACTTTGCCGTGGAGGCGCTCGAGGACCGCATGGCACTTCTTTGGAAGACTGTCCTGTAGGGGCTCAGCCGCCCCGTTGTCATTTCTATCCCTCCCGATGAGGAGGGATGGCTTCAATGGTGTCGTCTGCTCAGTTTCCCGAGCTGCGATGTCCAGATGTGCTTCTGCATGCTGAAGATCACCGTTGGTATCTTCGCTCCCAGTGCGGGCAACAATCGGCTGCTTGCCCACGATCTTGTGGACGAAGTCGTAGTCGATGCTGAAGTATGGCGACTCCGTGTACGACGTCGGCAGGTCCGACCAGGACCAGGAGTCCACGTGGACGAGGACGGCCAGGATGTGCTTGCAGGGCAGGGCCGTCCGGTCCCAGGTCTTGCAGCTGCAGTCCGGCCGCATCAGGTTGACGGTCAGGGGGTCCGGCGTGGCGGACCTTGATGTCGGCTGCACGTGGAAGATGCCGCAGCTGGCGTCGAGGAGCTTGACGTGTTCTGCCCTGACGCTCCTGGTGGCCTTCCACTGCTGCAGGCAAGCCTGGAGGAAGGGGCGGGGCCGCTTGTGCAAGAAGGTGGGGACGGTGCTGCTGTACTTCCGGCAGCCATCGTCCGCTTTGGAGTTGGACTGGAAGTATCTGCAAAGAAGGTTTCATGATCTCATTATTCTTGTCACAGTTCTCCTAAACTCTTGTGGATATGACTACTAGGGGATGTAATAGCCTTATAGTGTATGAGTCCACAGTAAACTACATGTACAGCTTTAACCAGGATAGTAAAATGTAATGCACAGCACGTTCTCCATAAGTCATATCAATAATTAACAAGTTAGGGGATCTTTTTATTCTTCTTCTTCTTCTTCTTCAGTATGTCATTCTTCAAGGAAACCCTGGTGAGGTAAAAATTTGTTTCATCAAATTCATAATCGCTTATATCTTGATAAAACGGGGTCCTGTACGACTAGATGAATCGATCAATTACCTACTATTTCAACTACACGCTTTGTTTGTATGAAGGCTACAATGTCTTACAGATTGTTTGTAAGTATTTCATATCAAAATCATATTAATAATCCTGATGCTGGAGACAAACAAGTGAGTTAAATCAAACAAACAAAGAAAAGAAACAAACATACACAAAAATAGCAGGCAAATCACATACAACAAACAAAAATTCCATAAAAAATTGGTTATTGGTCTTACGCGGATTTGTTCTTGGGTAGGAATCTGTGGAGGATGTGGGAGATAAGCTGGGTGAGTTTTAGTTGCTTGTCGGATGAGAGGCAGGTGGTGCGGAAGAGTTTGTTCTGGAGGCCGACGCCCGCACTGGTGTTGACTGCCTTGATGAAGCTTTGCTTCCTAAAGGCACGTACCCATCGCTACAACAAAATGAATCAAATCTATTAGAAACTAATTCATTATATTTGTCAAGTGAACACTGTTGCATATACCAAAATACAATGACATGATTTAGTGGTTATTTTCAACAAAGAATACTATTTGAAATATATCCTGTAGATGGTTTATTGTTCAAGTATTGCGAGAAGTCTGTGAGACCATTCTCTCAGCCTTACAATGTTTGTAGCTTGTCAAGCTATTTCATTTTACTGCCATTCTACTCAATTGTCTGAAACTTAAAAATACTTGGCTGCAAAGCAAGTTGTATAAGCCCTCTCAGATGTGCCAATACAACAGTCTCATTTAAAGGTGACTGCAATGAATAAAATGCAAAACAAAACTAAAATATGCATAAATTGGGTTCAGAATCATTTTGCATGAAATGACTGCTAGCTTCAGAATAGATCAGAGAAAGGAAAGACAGAAGAAAATGATGAAGAAGCAGGTGAAGAAAAAGAATGACAAGAAAATGCTGACAAAGAATAGGAAGTAGAAGATATACAAAGAAGATGAAGAATACATAAAAACACACTTGTAGAAGAAAAAGAGGGAGGAGAAAAGGGAAAAAAAAAGAAGGGGACGAAGATAAAGTACCAGAGCAAGGAAGAAAGAAAGAAAAAAAAGAAAGAAAGAAAGAGAGAAAGAAAAAAAAGAAAGAAAGAAAGAAAGAAAACATAAAGAAAGATGAACAGAGGAAATCACGTTGACATCCCGGGTAAGATTAACCCATTGAGGACGGGCTGATTTTGCTACGTCATACATTTCCCATAGACACCTGCGCCAGTATACTCGGGACTTATCCTAAATGGGTTAAAGGTCCTACTCACTTGGTGGGTAGGGAGCCAGAGACGCCCCAGCCACTCTCTCAGCCCTGCATTCTCACTCCATGCGGGGCTAGCTTGGAGGTGGATCACAGCCGCATAGTACTCCCCCTCTGTGCCGGAGCCCGCAACCCGCTCCAGGAGGGGAAGCACGCTCTGGCGGAGGCTCCGATGACCGTTGGACTCGGAGCCCAGCCACTGGTCCCACGCATACTGCCGGTGGTAGTCGCAGAAATAGACTGAGTAACCTTGGCATCAACAAGAAATGATGGTGCCAGTGGAATTCAAGAAACAATCATCATAGTTGTTGATTAGATTGATCAAGACAGCCATTCATTCTATAGATTCTCTAAGCTACGATGTCTAAAAAATCACACTTGAACCTTCTATGGCCGTGGAAATGTATTTATTTTCTATCATAATTTTTATTCATTATTATCTTCTTTTTTTTTACTTTTTTCAAATTAAAGTGAAGAAGAATGATCTTTCACCCTTTGTTGTAATACGATTGCTTGCTTTCATGGGAGAATTTCTAATAAAATCTTAATTGCTTCTTAAATTGGCAACACATTAAGACGATTCAAATTTCTGTTTCTCTTCAAATTGGCAACTTTGTGTAATCTTTTTAATGATTTTGTGCTGATTTCGTGAACCTAACAAGTTTTTATTACATTTTCTTCCTCTTCACATGTTTCAGTCCAACTGGCAAGATTATGTAATGCTAACAGGATTTTAAGACAGTGATTGTGTGGGGGTTAATGACACTCAATTACAAACCTGGGAAGCTCTGCTGGACTGCGTTCACATCCTCAATGGCGGCGTCAGTCACAAAGTTGGCCGGCAGCCATGAAGGATTCCACTCCTTGAGGATGGACATGGCTTCGACGATCTGGCCCTGCTGCGCCTCCTCGACTACGAATGTCGCCACCACCTGGTAGTCACAGTTGGTCTTCACTAGAACGAGGTAGATGGGTAAACTGCACCTGGGATAGACAATGAATGACCACATCTTTTGTACAGGCTCTGGACAGTGGTTTGAGGTGTGAGGGATACCAACAAATTCTCAATTAACTCGCATGAGGCATTAGAGATGAATATTAGTTGTAGTCCTGTTTAGCAAATATTTCCATCTTAGTCCGGTATCACCTTTTACTGTAAAAGTGGATATTTTCGTGTGTGTAATTTTTCACGCTCAGCCGGGTAAGATCGGTTTCGTTTTTAATTCTGCAGAGTCAAGACATGTGCTACTGCAGCATATAACAAGCATAAATATTTGCATGCTGTTATTTTCAGGCTAGTTTCTGATTGCGTGAAATGTGGGAAAAATTTCCACTTTTACAATAAGCAACAACAATGTTTGATATAATCTCATAACATATGACACATATATGTTGTGTCCATAACTTTAATGCATATATACACGTATTATGTGGTAGCTCCTAATTTTTCAAGGATTATCTGTATCAAACTTGAATGACAAACACTAGTTCCCACAACACTACAGTGTTTCATTTGATCTATCGATCATTCCCAAGGCATTATTAAAGGTCAAGTTCAGAGGCACACCACTAAATAAAAATATTAAAAAACTCAAGTCTCACCATCACACCAAATAGGTCATTGCAGCTGACAAGATATGCTGTGATGCTTAACCCTAACACATTAAATAAAGACAATACTACACTGCATACTTACACATGCTTCTCCAAAACTGTGGGATTACTTGGCTCTACAGATATAAAATTCAAATTACCACAATAAACAGTTTCTACAAATGAAATTTAGAAGCCAAAGTTTTCAAAAAGATGTTCATAGTTTTGGGATATCCTGAGCAACATGGAGGTCTTGCAGTGCTGTAAGATATATTTGTGAAGTTTTTCACTTGGAAATTTGTGTGTAATAATTTTTAGTTTATTATGAATACTGGCATTCTCCATGCAGCTGAAACGAAGCATTCTTATTTGGGGGCTTTTCATGTAAACAAAGACAAATTATTCTTACCCTGTGGTCCTATACACAGGATCAAGCAAACATAACTCATTGCCATATCTTGCCAGCAGGTATTGCTGCCACGCAGTCTGATGGACCAGAAGCATGTTGTTCCCAGTTGGTGTCACCATCGGCACTGGTTGCTGCACCTGCAAATGTTGTTGCTGCTGCTGCTGCTGGGGCTCCAGTGGCCTTGGAGGTTGTGACTGGACCTGAACAACTGCCTGCGTTGGATCTGGCAGAGGGAGTGGTTGCTGTGGAAGACTTTGCTGCGATGGAAGCTGAAGAGTTTCTGAGTGTTGCCCCAGTTGTTGCTGAGTCTGTTGCTGAGATGCTGGTGGTGGTGGTGCTGGTGGGGGTTGTAGTGGTTGCAGTGGTGGTGCTGGTAGTTGCTGCGATGATGCATTGATGAGATGCTGGTGAAAGACCTGCATCTGCTGCAGGTGCTCGAGAGGAAGTTGCTGCAACATTTGCTGATGTTCCTGGTGGTGATTGGATTGCGGCAGTTGCTGGGACTGTGCTAGATGCTTGGCTTCTAGCTGCTGGGCATGTTGCTGGCTTCCATCCTGAGGCAGCATGTGTTGTTGGTGATGCATAAGTTGGTGAGTTGCCTGGTATTGATGAAGTACTTGTTGCTGTAGGGATTGTTCCTGTTGTTGAGTATGTGGCACAGGTTGTAATTGCTGTTCACTATTGAACTGCTTCTGATTCCCTAAATTTCCCTCAGACCTGTGGGTCTGCAAAAACAGATTTTGCAGAACTTGTGTAGTAGTGAGGAGACAAATATCTCTGCAACAGCGCTTTTTCATTGACTGCAATATATTCAACCTTTTTTAGACGCATCCAACAATTTTGTTCTTGACGCAAGAGCAAGCCTACTGTACATCTCAGTTGCACAAAGGATTTTGACAATGTGGGTGTAAAAAAAAAAGAAAAAAGAGAGAAATCAACACTCCCATGGGGCCATATCAGAGGAGCACCCACATGAAAGTATGCTGGGGGATAGAACACTTTACCACTTGCAATCCATCACAACTTGTTGTTGTTGTTGTTTTCATACACACAACAAGACCCACTGATAAAGTGATCTACATTGTATCACTAACCTCTACATCATCACATCTTAAATTAGTCATTTGGGCACCACAACAGCTATGCCACGCTCTTGATCAAATTATAGCTTGGTTTAGAAATGAAATATTCTCTAGTTAATCAAATTCTGTCTCTAGAAACCTTTCCAGAGAATTCTATTTTTTTTTTCATTATCATTCTTTTTTTTTCATTGTGACATTAAATCATATGTCATAGCATTTTTACTTCAAGCTAATATTTCAGCATCCATTGCGACTTTAAAAATCTTGTATTATGCTTCAAACAGGGGTATGCCTTTTCCCTTGATTTCTTGAACTAACACTTTTGACTACGCAATGCTGCCATTTACACAATACAGGGACTTTAATAAACCAAAATATTCTACCTTTTTACCACCTTTGCGATAGAAGAAGAGTTGTGCTGGATCGTCCTTCTGCCACTCTGATATCTTGACCTCAAGATTTGACTGATTTGTCTTGCTGAATTTCTTCTTGGCCTCTGCAGAATACATGTGATATCTGGGATGATATTGGTGGCAAGTGGTAGTGATGGTAGTGATGATGGTGGTGGTGGTGGCAGGCATGGTCACGATAGAATTGGTAGTGGTGGTGACGGAGGTGGTTAGTGGTAGTGATGTTGGTGGAGATGATGATGGTGGTGGTGTTGGTGCAATTGGTAGTGGTAGTGGTAGTGATGTTGGTGGTAATGTTGGTGGTGATGTTGGTAATGTTGGTGATGGTGCAGTTGGTGATGGTGTTGATGGCAGGGATGGTGATGGTGTTGATGGCAGGGACGGTGATAGTAGTGATGGCAGTGTTGATGGTGTTGGTAGTGGTAGGGATGGTAGTGGTAGGGATGGCAGTGTTGACAGTTGCGGTAGTGATGGTGAGGTTGTTGTGGTGATGGTGTGTGTGGTGATGGTGGTAGTAGGGATGGCAGTGGTGATGGCAGTGGTAGTGATGGTGGTTGGTGTGAGGACGGAGATTGTGGTGGTGATAGTTGTTGGAGGAGGAACAGAATCCAAGGAAGAATGTCTCAATACGCAAGATCTTGGCTTCATGTACGACTGCACATGTATACAACAACAAATGTGATACATAGTCTTTCTGTTCCTAACCCCACAACATTTTGGGCTCAAACACTGGTACAATGCAATGAAAAATATATATATATATATATATTGATCCAGGTAATTAACATCACGCTGTAACAACATCACCCTTTTCATCATTTGTTTTAATATGAAACAGATAGGAAAGCACTGATGCCAATGGTACTATGCAACAAATGCACAGAGGGAGGTGATCATTAATAGGCACAACTGCAATCATCACTTTTATCAGAGCAAAGTTATCACCACCTCTGTATGTGCTGGCACTCATATTATTGAGGAAATTGCACTAGGAAATTCAGAGTTACATCAATCCTCTCCAATTAAGAAAATAAATGAAATGAAATAAATGAACAAAATTTCCTTACCTGATGTCACTGTCTTCCGGGAAATACCGCCTGTTGCTGAGGTCTGGGCCAGGCTTGCCCCAGAAGAGTGCGCCCGAGACGAACCTCTCTATGTGTAGCCTCATCTCACCTACACTGGTCACCCCGGCTCCAACCATACGCTGGATGTACTCAATGATGCGGTGGTCAACGCGCTGACGAGCCCCGCAGATCTATGGTGGGAATGTGACTGTTTGAGTTATTCAGATCATGGTCTTGGTCAGAATATATAAAGGATCACTGTTGGCTGGCTGTAACCGAAGTATTGCCACAGTTGTTAAAATTCAGATGATTTGAAAATTGGTCGCAAATCCTTTCTAATACAGAAAATAGACTTTTGTTTTAAAAAAAACAGAAAAAAAACACATCATTACAGGGTATATAACGTTAGGCAGTTAAGACACAGTAAAACTGGTTTTCCCACTGCAATCGCAATGTGTATGAAACACACATTTCCAGACAGAGTCGCTTCATCATTTTTATTTTCTTTTTGTATCTTCTTTCTGTGTTTCTATCTATTTTACTTCTTTGTTCTGCAGTAAACTCAAAACAGTCAAATCGCTTTCATCTCTTTTAGCGGAGGACGAATGAATTGTACCCAAGGCACTGAAGTGCTAGGAAGTATAAGCCAATATCTTTCACCTTTCCCACGGGATGTCCTTCATGCTCGCATTCCTCAGGGAGGTAGATATAGATTCTTCTCTCTCCGTTTGTCTTGCCAGCTTCTATTGCACTCCATGCTCTCTGCGCTGCCTGGCGGCGATCATAGTTTGAATTCTTTGTGATCTACACAACAGTGAAATTAAGAGAAGAATATATAAAAAATAAATACATAAATAAAATAAAACAATATCCAGAAATGATTTCATGACAATGCCACTTAGTATGAGGAAGTGTCAAAAGATGCAAGGCAATAATCCAAACTGAATTGCTTGCTAAACACTGTGAGAATGCTCTTTAGTTCAGCAATTTAAAGGTGCATGGTCCCGGTGTTTTAGTCAAATGCGTACGCGGGCGCACGGCGCAAGTTTCCTATAGAGACCTACGCTATCGACTCCTATTTGGTGCTTACGCTTTGGCCCACTTTCCCCGAGTCCGAAGAAGTCCGATTCACTGTAGTCCGTGGTCCGATCACACTTCGGCTCATGATTCGGCTGAGGGGGATGACAGCTTCAGCAAACTTCTTTTGTGATGTCATAATAAGAAGCACATATGCACGCACCCTGGCATTACTACAGACTGCGCGATGCGCAGAGGAAGACAACAAAGGCAACGTTACTTAGCAACACCTACGCACTTTACTCTTGATGACAGCTCAACTTCGGTAATCTTCGTATCTATGCTAACGGTGATCGGCAGCATCATCAACAGCGCCCTCTACACTACCGGGACTATGCCCCTTTAAGGTAGAATCAAACTTCATACTTTTCAGCTATCTAAAGTGAACAGAGTCCACAGAAGAGATTGAATGAATCAATGCCTGGGCTCTTTCAATATTTCACACTGTAAAAATAGTAATACACCTGTACAGGAGCGGATCTAGAAATTCTGTAAAGGGGCGCAACTAATATTTCTGGTGCCACTTCCGGGTTTCATTTCATTTTTTTTATTTTTTTTTTTTAATGAAAAATAAAGGGGGGGGGGGGGCGTGCGCCGGTTGCACCCCCCTCTGGATCTGCCACTGCCTGTATGTGAGCTGGGCATTTATGTAAAGACTTTCAGCCATGCATAGAGTAATCAAATCACGCTCTCTTCTTCCAATGGAATGAATATAATGCAATGAATATCACGAAAGTGACTAGGCCCCATCAACGACGTGGAGAAATTCTATTTTGAGGACGCGGGTGTACAAACCTTGAATTCTGGAAACTTCATCACTTCTTTCATGACCAGTTTGGCCTGGCAGTCTTTCTTCTTTGTGTCCTGGATAAGATTCCTGGCGCTGTTGGAGTTACCAGTCTCTCTTTTCTGAGAAATTAGACATACATGTAGTGTTCAACAAAGGAGCAAGTAATATGTCAGGACTTCATGAAAATGACCACAAATGTGTACTATCTGTACCGATGTGTTGGCTCAGTGAGTAGAGCGGCTGCCCTCACAATCGGGAGGTCGTGGGTTCAAACCCCGGCCGCGTCATACCAAAAGACGTTAAAAGATGGGAGTTGCTGCTACCTTGTTTGCCGTTCAACAGTTGAAAAGGTTAGAGCAACGTCGATCTGGCGCTGCTCAGTGGCTGCCGGGCCCACGATCAATTGGGCAAAATGAATTTCCATTCTTGGACAATAAAATTTGGAGTTTATATCCAAAACAATTATTATCATTATTATTGTTATCTACAATTATGATTGGCTTCTTGTTAACTATACGGTCAGTAATATAATCAGCCCCTCACAAAAGGCAAATATCTTCCATCCACTCTGCTGTGCAAACTTACTTTTATATGACAGCAAGAACAAGTGTTGGAAATGAAGTAGAATTTCCCCTTTTCCATTAAGAGATCACAAAACTTTGCATGCATATATATGTTTATTTTTTCAAGGAACGAATGAAGTTCACCAATATTATGATTTATTCCACTTTGCATGCTTTATTGTGTAAAACAGCCTTTGAACTACGCTCACCTATAAGAAGCAGCAGCAGTCGTGTTCAGACAACTCGCATGTGCCTACATACATGTAGATCGCACAGTCTACACAGCAGAGTGAATGGAAGATAGATCTGTCTGTTGTGAGGGGCCAACCGTATATTACCGACCATACATTCAACAAGAGGCCAGATAATCATCAATCTAGAATGCTCCAAGGGAATACAAAAAGAGAGAGAGAGCGTGATGTTGTAAATGTGGTTTTGATTCCAATGACTGCAGCAATGATGCCTTGGAAAGTGCTTTTTCACCACCACATAACATAACATAACAGAACATGCTGTATGAACAAATAACAATTACTATTCTTGTTGTCCAGTTTCCTATTAATAAAGCAAGTATAGAGTTCAAACACATTATTATTACCTAACTCACAGTGATTCAGTATCATCTATCACTATGCCATTGAGACCTACCCGTTTCTCTGCTCTTGCTGCTTTGGCCCGCACCTTGGTCTTGAACTTGTGATCCTTGCCGTACTCGCACTCGTAGATGTTTTTGTTAAGGTGCATGAAAGGGATACCGTCATATTCTATCTTTCCACCGTGGCTCCTTTGAGCCTCCTCCCATAGAATCCTGTGCTTGCATTTATCCACAGCTGTAAAGTATGGCACAAGAGCATAAGAGATATAGATCATAGAGATTAAGGGCACTCCCTGTATGCTTTGTTTCCCCACCCCCTCCCCATAGTTCTTCTTTAATATCTCTCATGTATGTCTTGCTTAATGAAGACATACTTCAGAGGTATATGCAGAATTATCCTGTTAAAGGTGTTAAATTCAACTCTCAACCCCCCCCCCCCCCCCCCCCACACACACACACATACACACACAAACACCCCGGGTAATTTAAAAATGACCAAGCTAATTAAAAAAAAATCAGAATTAGACCTTGGCATTGCTTCCCTTCTACCCTACACTTTTACACTTCAGACCTCTACAGCTTTTGAACTGGAAAAGCTCTAGCAAGCTCTACAACTTTATTGGTCAGATTGAAATTATAACACTGGAGTAACTTTTATGTGAAGGTGTAGATTTAGAGTTGAGCTGGAGTCGGTTTTTGCTATCTCTCTTCATTATTATTATTGCCATTATTGTTTGCTACATTGCTACATTGGAATTGGATTTCGAAGATAATGCCTGAAAAAAAAAAAGTGTCAAAAGCATGCACACACCCACCCACACACACGTGCACACACATATCACAACTTAAATTACATATTTTTTTCGCCTATTTTGAGACACTTAAGACGTTCCAAAATCTGAAACTAAACTGTGTAACTGTTACAACTTACTAGTACAAGGAGCGCCCCGGGGACGGGGTGAGTGCGGTCCCAGCCAGCGCGGCGACGGAGCTTTACCGCATACCGTCCCCACAAGTCTGGGGGTGAAAACTTTGAATAGTCCGCTCGATGGCTACGCCTACTGTACTTACAAATAATTATTGTCGCTGTCCACTTACCTGTCCTTCCAAAATGGGCAGAGGTCTTCAGTGACACGAATCTGAGTGTTTTCTCAAGCTCATGACTTTCTTTCACCATCTCTGCCCGAGCTTTGGTGTAAACATAGCCGAAATTGTGAGAAATTGCCACATCGAATTTTACTGTGTTCCCAACAACACTCACTTCTGTGGAAGAACCAGCCATGTTTACACACAACCAACCGGGAACCTTTCTCGAAAGTGTGACAGCGCCATCTCTCGTTGAAAGAGTGCTTTCGGTGTCTTTCTTGCAATCAAAATGGCCGCGCCCATGAGATTATTTGCTTCAGCAAGACGGACCCAGTGTTTCTCACAATGTATGCGACCATGTGCATCAAACAACACTATCATCCAGGCCAACAGTATCGGGTCAATATCCAGTCCTCTCAAAAATACTCTCCTGTCTCATGTAAACCCTGGATTTGCCATTAATTGCCGATCTGCATTCACGATATCACCCCGGCGATCTCGGAAACTGGACACGCCGAAGAGATCACGAGATTTCATCTCCACCTTGAGAAGGGATGAGCGAGAAACTCTCTTCGAAGAACTTTTGAAGTATCACAACTACAAAGCCAGTCTCAAAAGTGGCATTGCAGCTGGGAATATTTCTTCAGGTGTGCTTTCGAATCTCCTCACTTATTTTTGTTTTATTTTCTTTTTTCATTTTCTTTTTTTTTTTTTTTGACTGATTCACGATTGAAGCTGCCGCCATGCCGGCTGTGTAGTGACATTCCTGACAATACAGTCACTTGCATGATGTGGTGAAGTTTACTCAGTAATGGTTAGTCTAGGCCTACTTTTTTTTTTTAATGTAGGTCAATATGGCTCTGCAGATAAGCCCCTTATATATATATTTTTTTTGTCAATCTAACGTTTGGACTTAGTAACAGTGTTCACCTCAGTGCTGTGGTGTTATTTACTTGTCTTACTTAGATCTTCATAATCACTGTTTATGATGGACATTTAGCCATGGTTTATTTGTGAAGTTGCCGTATATGGGGCAATAGGGAGTTGATCGTGATTCTCACTTGAACGAAACTGCGGGGTAGCCGCCAGGACCCCGCCGCAGAGCGGCGGGTCTCCGGGGCTAACTATCACCAAGCGTCGCGTTGTGGGACTGGACAGGTTGTAGGACCGGACGCGTATTGTAAGTGCGTCTGTAATAAAAATGACGCACCCAGGAATTTTTCAGAGTATGTTGTCTAGTATATGAGGAGTCTACATTTGTAAATTGTATATCAAGACAAGTCTATGAGGTAAAGAAGGGTGCATATATATTCCATGTAAAATAGGTAAGTTTTCACCTGTTCACAGGCGAACTTAAGACGTTAAGTGTCCGGAAACACAACCCCCCATACTACCAGGCAACAAGCCATAGCATAGGCTATGGCTATAGGTACAGTAGAGTTTTTGGAATGATTTGAACATCTTGAATAGGCCCCTATTTGAATTTGATGTTAGCTTCAAGAAATGAGAAAGAAATCATTTGTATTGCACCCCTGCTTCTTCATTTTTAATGTCCCAAGTCTGTTGACATTCACTTCTTCAAACAAGTTTTGTTCACTCTGTGAAATGTTGTTTGTGTGTTTGTTTGTTTGTTGTTGTTTTTTCAGATCTTCCACAGCAACCAGCGGCACCATTACCCACCAGTCAACAGCTGAGGTTGGGTAAGATAAATTTAAGAGTTCAAAATAAAGGTGTATGTGGCTGCTACATGTTCGTAGGTCTACTTAATAATAGTAGGTGTATTTACAGTAATCTACTAGGTAGTTGATCTTTCTCTTCTTTTTTTTTTTCTCTTTGATAATCTCATTATACATGCAATGTGGCTTCATTCAGATTGTTTTCATTTGTCATGGTATTTACTTTATGTTATGACTGTGTCTGCATGTTGTAAATCTATCAAGCTAGGTATAGCACTATGCCTTGATATTTAACTGTAAATCTTAAGCCATCTTTGCATTGTACAAGTATCAAAATAGAATGCAAATCATCCTTCCAAAGAGTCATGAGAATTATTTAGTCTTAAAGACTATTGATGTCAGTTCAATAATAGTTTAACTACAGTGTAGACCGTGGTCTATAATTGAACTGACATCAATGGTCTTTATGCATTGCCTAGTTTGAATTTTTTGTCACTTCAGATTTGACCTGCTTGTGGAGTACTGCACTTGAATAAATGTGCTCATCTCTGTGGAGTTTCATATTCTGAACTATCGCTAATGAGAACCTATTTGGTCCTCTGAACAAATTTTGCAGTCTGAATTTCACAATCTTAATAGTGAACATGTGCTTGCATGTTCTAGGTATTAAACTCATTTGACTTTATGAAAATTATTTCCCATAGATTTGATAAATGATGGCAGATCAGGTTCCAGTGAGTATTTGGTCAATGAGTACCATGTTTTGTAATGTATGCATCTTAACAGATTCTCAAGCTATTCTTACCATTTCTCTCACTCAGTTGCCTTCAGCAATGCTCTCCCATTCATCGGGTTTGGATTCTTCGACAATGCCATCATGATAATCGCTGTAAGTCAATGCTGGCAAATACTGCCAACCTTTAGGCTATGTAAAGATTTTAGTCATGATGTTAACCCTCTCTGTGCCAGGGACAGTATGTACATGTACATTGTACAATGCCATCTAAAGGGTTGTCTGTGCCAGTCAGCACTCAAAGTACCTCAAAGGTTAAGGATACTAACGGAGGAGATGGATGGAGAAAATACGGAAAGATAGCCAAGAAGAAATGGGAAGAATACAAGTGCACACTTTGTTTCATGTTAGTGTATTGCTTTTGGCGGTTTTTCTTGTATCTGATCATTTGATAAGTTTCCCCTACATTTACAAAATATGCTCTCATATTATCTCATTTTGGCATATTGTAAAAAGTACATAATTTGTCTTCAGTGTCTTAAATCTTATTGTTTCACTTGTTTTTGTTTCCTTTTGTAAGAAAAAAAATTATCTAAAAATCAATTGTGCCATTATATTCAAATGAATATGGTTATCTTTGTGTTACAGGGGGATTACATCGATATGACCATAGGTGCAGCCCTCAGCATATCCACAATGGCTGGTGAGTATGAATGCTCCAAAGAAAGGGCATTATTCTTGTCATTTTCTTTCTAACAACGTCAATAACAGGCAGTAACCTTCAGCATCACACTTTCCTCAATTTTCATGGACATTTCATGTATTACAAAAGTTTGGGATCATAAAATAAATTGGATATTGTATTTTTGCAGTTTTAAAGTTGAAATTTTCAGTCCTTCATTGGCTTCCTCAGATTTATGGATTCGTAGTGTGAGAAACCCTTTCAATTTTCTTCACTCTCAACTCTTACTTTTGAAAGGATGTTGGCAATACTACTTTGACTGTATTGATTATCAGTCATGAATAGATGTACATTGTGACTGTGTACACTTTCAGTTTAGTTAGATAAATCCTCCATGTAGTGGTTGCTATGGAGTTTTATATTCTGTTCTTTTGTTCCATTTATTGCAGAGAGCACCACTGGTTGAGATAATTCACTTGAATAGACCCTAAACTTCAAAGCCTCTTTTTCATCAGTGTGCACTTTTCCAGAGTGTGTACTTTCTTTCCTGTGTTTAAGTGGATTAGGAGAGTCCATCTGTTTGGTTTATCATTTCAAAGCTGTAAGTTGGCTTTTTCAGAATCTGCCCTGAACTAAAATTCGAGTGGGGCAAATTTTGGGTTGTTTTGTGGTGCAGGGTCACATTTAGTCTTCAGTATCACCAGTGTGATACACATAATAGGCAAGGAAATTGTAACATCTTCAGCATTCACATTCTTCCATGGGCAGAAGTAGCCACTTTCAGTCACAAGTACAGATAACCATGAAGTTGTTTTTTTTTTTTTTTATAGCTCAAACACTTCTTTTTTCATCCCATTCCAATTCTTCTTCTGCATATATATTGTCAATCTTTTGGCATGTAAGCCACTCTTTTTTTTCTTCTTGCTCTGCCTTCTTTATAATGTTCTGTGTGATACACATTGTACATTTTCTCATTCCTATTTCAGCTACTTTTGTCCATATCTGCTTTTCACAATTTTTTTTTCAGTTCAATTATTCCCCAGTTTAATAAAAACAATGCAATGTATCATGTGTACAAAAAAAAAAAAACATACAAAGTAAAGTATGATGAACGTATATATGTGTATTATAGCATCAGGCTATTAAGTTGTATGGATTATTTTAGGAATGAATGAATGAACCAATAGATCTCATTGTATGTTTGCACAATAACAAAGACACTGATTTACAGTGTATCTATTCCATTTCTTTTCCTTCTAACTCTTTTTTTTCAATACAAACTCCCTTCTTCTCTCTTCCATCTTTGCATGTTCATTTTGTTTTTCTACATCTCTTTCTGCCTGACAAACTTATTCCTCACTTCCACCATCATTTCATTTTTCTTTCATTGTCACTCTCATTCCAGCTGCCGGCATGGGCAATATGATTTCAGATGTGGCTGGCATTGGGTAAGATATTGCATTCGCTCCCCCTCCCCCTAAAAAAACAAACAAACAGACAAAACAACTGATAAACTAAGCAAGCAAACAACCGAACCCAACCCTACCCTATTTTACCCCAAATATTAGACCATCAACACTATCCCCTCCCAAAGTAGAAAGTGTATGTGTTAGTGTAGTATGATTACACTCATAGATCATAAAGCATGGCATGTTTTTAACCGCTGGTAGTTTTTGCTGTATATGTGGTTATATGGAGTGAACATCCATTATACATTCCTGCTATATATTGCATCGTATGAAAGCATGTTATATTAGTATAACTTCATGACTAATTATAGAGGCCAATCTTTGTTTGATAGGATGTAGAACCATAGGATGCCCTCAGTTGTAGGATGTATCAAAGTACTTGGGCTATTATTATGGCAAGATATCGCCCTTCTCTATGGGGAAAATTAGCATATCACTGTGCCTTGAAGTGTGAAAGCTTATTAAATGAGACCACCAGATGATTTGTAGACTTTTGCATTTAGACATCTATAGATTGGTTATACTTTTTACAGAGTTTTACAATTTATAGAAATTTGGAGGGAGATTAAGAATACTTTCAAAATTCATAGCAAATCATAATGAATGAGGATGATGATGATGACATTTTATATGTGTAGCAGCGTCACATAAGAATGTATGAATCTGTGCTCAAGGAAAAACAATGAAAGAAGAAAGCATGCATGAATTCTACACAGGTGAACTTACAAAATAAAGTGGTATTGCACAATGGAATGACATTGCAACAACACTGGAATATATGAGCCTCCTATGTCATCATTCTAGTTCAGTGTATAATGTTTTAGGTTTTTCAGAGTATTGGTTTATCTGCTCAGGGACCCCAGTAAATTCCACAAATCTATACTTGGCACTATCAATTTTTGTACTGCTTGATACAAAATGATATAATATGGCTAGAATGCCCCTTAAAAATGTTTTCACCCTCTATGATATCTACCTACAGGCTAGCTGGCACTGTTGAAGCTGCGGTGTCCAGAGTTGGGCCCCAAGTGCCAGAACTGACCCCCGAGCAGCTGGACATGAACAGGACGAGATGGACGGCCAGCATAGTCAGTATCAAACCTGGATATTGTAGAATGTTGTCAAATGTGATATCTGTCCTTTTAAAGTGCAACAAGCTTTTCACATTTTTCAGGAATATGGAACATGCTGTATGCAACAAAATGATAAAGACAATGTTTTCTTTGCCTGTAGAAGTGTCTATTTTTCTAGAAAGACATCCATATAGACGCAGATGACCTTTGGTGTGATAAGGTCAACTTCAGCACTTACCTGTCATAGTGGTGCATGAATTTTGCCACAGTGACATGCTCAGTAGGCAAATTGTGAGCTTGTAATGAGCCAAGAAAACCACAGTTTGATGTGACAAACATCTTGTGGTGGCTAGTAGTTTTAAAATGCCGTTAGTAAATAAATTGTCCATAATGAATGATATAAAGAACCAAATGAAATTCAACTTTAAACACTGACAACACCATACACAGACTATTGAGTTCTGTAATACCAGAAATGTTTACATGCATCTGATTTGGCAAATTTTGTGAGAGCCAAGATTTGCGTAATTAAAATGCACATGAAAGTTCTTGTCTACACTATGTGTATTGAATACCAGTGGCAATTCGTGAAAATTCCATGCCACGAACATACCTTGCTCTACAGTACCAGTATGTGGGGGCCTAATGCTGTAAAATCTTCTATATAGAATAATTTGCAAGCTTTATAAATACCAAGAAATTAATGGAAGATTCCCACCAACCCGATTATGGGGGCATCCCCTTTGACAAAGCTCTTATACCGCATGCCATCTTCAGACTGAATATTGGGAGAATGTTGTGTTTATTACTGTCTGCCTGTCTCCCCCTTCTCTCTCCTCCCGTGACACACAGGCTCGTGCTCTTGGAATCATGGTGGGCTGCTTGATCGGGATGTTCCCTCTCCTCTTTCTGACCACCAAAGAGGACCAGGAGGAAAAGGAGGCTGCAACATGATGAAGAGTGATTGTCGCCTGGTCACGTGTTGCTGCAATGTCCCTTCCTGCGCAAGTCTGCACTCCCCCAACATATATCTACACATATTCACCCATGTTGGGGGGTAGATGGTGGTGTGAAACCTTGAAGACATTCAAAATGTGGTAGTATGCTTGTAAAGATAATACATGATTCGTGTATCTAAACCCATGTTGGTTGTGGTAGAAGTCACTAGTCTAAGGGTTGGTGATGCGAGAATGCGAGTTGAGGTGTGTGCTATAGACTAGAAATGTATCTGTCTGTGTGGAAGTCTAAGCATCAACTCACTTTACATTAAGTTGTTCTTGAAGAGAGATATTCCCAATGAGAAATGTTGGGTCAGTTTGAGTTAGAATGAAACAGGATGCCTTTCTTTCAGTCCATTAGCCCTTTCACACCCACAGACCTCTTGCAATTTCAACCTCCACTACTTGCTGAAGTGGGCAGTATAAGATTTCATTCTGTTTGGCATGGATTTTGAAACATCGATAGTTTGTGTATGGGTGCTGTGAGCCAGGTAGAGAATTGCATACATTTTTCAATTATCCATGCCCTACACTTGTACGCCCACATATGCAAATGACCGCTAAAAGTGGAAATTTCTGCTTTTACGGTAGTGCGGTGACTTTTGTTAGGGGCAGTTGTGGGTGATTGTGGATTCAGTTCAAAATGCAACTGCGCAGAGTATATGAAAAGATTTATTGTGACTGCAGTATGTATTGACTCAAAACAAAGGAAGTAATTGATAGTGTCATTTTGGTGTTTTGTGCGTGCTGATACATGAATAACTAATAATTTGGTTGTGAAATATATCTGCAGCAGTACTCTTCTGGTCTTTTTTTTTTTTTTCTCACTGCATATTCAAATTTGATGGTAATCGTTAAATGCAGAAGTAGTCCTAGAGCAGAATTCTACTAAGAAGTTATGGTTGTAGTAAACATATGTGCTGTTATGATATGTCACTATGAATTTGCTTTTGATTTGACTTTAAAATGCAAAAAAACAAAAAACAAAATAATAATAATGAGCAGTTCAATCATTACAGATCCTGTAGGGCAGACCTATTAACTAAACATGTAGAGAGCTGGGCTCTTTCATTTGTATTTCAAAAGTTTATTTGAAGTGCTTGGTGCATTTTTCAAAGCAATAAAAGAAGGGGGTAATTCTGTCCTTGTGACATATCTGCATATTATGTGTATCATACTATTGGTTAAAAATTAAGCAGTGCATGTGGCTTTTTACAGAATTGGTGTAATCATTGCTCTTCCATTTCTAAACACATCTAGTAATAGGGAAATTTAGCCTCACACATCATCATTACATTGGCAACTGAATTTTACTATGTATCCTATATCCAAAAAGGATTAGTGAGAACTTCCAATAGATAATCAATTAAAAGTGCACAAAATTTGAAAATAGAATAACATTAGTTTGCAATATCATAAAGAAACTTAGAACTTGAATCCGCTGAAATGCTTTGCTAATTTTGGATCCTTTATAGATGCAGAAGCTTTTGATAGGTTTTTAAACCAACACAAATGTGTTATGTGACCAATATATGGATCAAATTAGAGAAAACTTTTGTGTCTACTGTATGAAATGCCAGCAATGAATGATACATATTATTGTAAATAAATAATCTATAAACCACAGAAATGTTGATTTGCCTGGATGGTTAATTGAGACCACATGTATCGACTATTAAAGGTATTAAACAGATGTATAAATGTGCAATGGTTTAGGGGAGTGTGGGGTGGTTATGTATTTGAGACAGGTATATTCACATTTTACTCTTGCTCGCTCCTGATGTATTGTTTGACATAGATTGAATTATTGAGTGAGTTTGAATTTTGTGAAAAAAATCTACCATGGGCAACTCCTTACAGTATGCACCATACGAATACAAAGTACACTACAAGAAAAAAGAAAATAGGGGAGAGCTTTCTGTCGATATGTAGCGAGGCTGTTGCTCTCAAAATTGCCATGTTGATTCATGCATATACAGTTGTACTACCCATTAAAAAAAAGAAAAGATCAAAATATAGACGTGTGTGCGTGTGTGTTTGTGTGCCATGGGGCATTATGATACTATTGAAACCAACAACTTCAAATTGTACTGTAACCATTTGATTTTGTTCAAATAATGTTATTATGTGGTGTGCTTGTGTAATGACTTTATGTGTGCTTTGTACAATTCTTGACAAGACATGCTGCTCTGAAAACGTTGTTTGATGATTAAAAAGTCCTGCCTCGGTTGATGTGTAAAATGATGCAATAATGCACCATTGGTTTTGCCGAGGATAAGAAGCATGTAGTGAGGAGACTGGTTTCTCCTCACTTCCTTGAGTGCCATGTTGGAAAGTCACGACAAAGCAATGTATTGTTTTTGGTAACAAAGGTCAAGGCTTGCTGTTGAGGGACCAGTCTCCTTCAGCCTAGTGGTTCGTTAACCTCCTGGGGACAACCATCTGTAACTATCATGGGTAATGATATGTCTGAAGAGGTCACCAGTGGTGATGGAAGAGGTCACCAGTTGTGATAGAAGATGGTCACCAGTGGTGGTGGGAAGAGGTCACCAGTGGTGGTGGGAAGAGGTCACCAATGGTGATGGAAGAGGTCACCAGTTGTGATGGAAGAGGTCACCAGTGGTCGTGGAAAGAGGTCGCCAGTTGTGATGGAAAAGGTCACCGGTTGTGGTGGGAAGAGGTTACCAGTTGTGATTGAAGAGGTCACCAGTGGTGGTGGGCAGAGGTCAACAGTTGTAATGGAAGAGGTCACCAATGGTGATGGAAGAGGTCACCAGTGGTGGTGGGAAGAGGTAACCAGTCGTGATGGAAGAGGTCACCAATGGTGATGGAAGAGGTCACCAGTGGTGGTGGGAAGAGGTCACCAGTTGTGATGGAAAGAGGTCGCCATTTGGGAAAGAGGTCGCCAGTTATGATGGAAAAGGTCACCGGTTGTAGTGGGAAGAGGTTACCAGTTGTGATTGAAGAGGTTACCAGTTGTGATTGAAGAGGTCACCAGTTGTGATGGAAGAGGTCACCAGTGGTGGTGGGAAGAGGTCACCAGTGGTGGTGGGAAGAGGTAACCAGTGGTGATGGAAGAGGTCACCAGTTGTGATGGAAGAGGTCACCAGTTGTGATGGAAGAGGTCACCAGTGGTCATGGAAAGAGGTCGCTAGTTGTGATGGGGATAAGTCACCGGTTGTGGTGGGAAGAGTTTACCAGTTGTGATTGAAGAGGTCACCAGTTGTGTTCGGAAGAGGTCACCAGTTGTGATGGAAGAGGTCACCAGTTGTGGTGGAAAGAGGTCACCGGTTGTGATGGAAAGAGGTCACCGGTTGTGATGGAAGAGGTCACTGGTTGTGATGGAAGAGGTCACTAGTTGTGATGGAAGAGGTCACCAATGGTGGTGGAAAGAGGTCACTGGTTGTGATGAGGAGGTCACCAGTTGAAATGGAAGAGGTCACCAGTGGTGATGGAAGTGGTCACCAGTGTTGATGTTGGAGTTTAAATGATGCCTATTGGGCAAATGTACGCGAGAGAGAAGGTTACAAAATGTTAATGGGTGACTAATTATATACAGTGAAATCTTGTTATGAAGAGGTCGGATACAACAAAACTCTTTTCTAGCAAGGTGATGTTGCAGGTCCAAACTCCTTTATCAATTTGTTATTGATATTGTGAGAAACCTGATAGAAGAAGGTTGTTGTGCTTCTCAGGTCCTCGAGATTCTCCTGTAATATAGCACAGCACACTGTCATAGCAAAGTGAAAAAAAAAATGATTTGTTCAAGGGATGAAGCCTAATGTTAAAAAACAGATCTGTGTTTACAACTGCATTTATTTACAAGCTTACCAGTGCATATGTGAAAGGGTTCAAATACAGTATGTTGATTGGAAACCTGCGTCATACATAACACAGCACATTTCCATCAGAAGTGCAACATACACTGGTATGATTAATTAAGAGATTATGTAGAGATATTGACCTAAATATTGATATATTGCTCATGCCAATGAGAAAATTAGCAAATTCATGGAGTGATAAGGAGAGTATGTGAAAGTTTCATATACCATAGAGAATGATGCATAATACTTTGATTATTACCAGTCAGAATGTAAAAAAAAAAAAAATTCCAGAATATTGTCTCATATTTACTGATCAATGTACAAGATAATTTTGTTTGTTTGTTTGTTTGATTGTATGTGTGTGTATATTTACTTGCTTTGCTGAGAAAGGCAGACAACATACATTGTGCCCTCTGAAAGGAGTGGTGTTAGAGTTCCCCAGAGTTACATCAAACAGTGCCAAACTGTGCAAGGCTTCCTGAGACCATAGTCACAATGTTGCAGAGCAGCAGAATGTGAAAACATGATTATATACTGGCACATCATACTACAGTTTTAGTGCATCCTCATGACCTGCTCATGAGGCTTCTTGATTATACATTGTAATATCATTCTATTAGTTGACTACTGGATGGGCATGTAGACCGAGGGCAGACTAGTAGCGTCGTACAGAATTTCATGTTCAAATAATACTCTGACTTTGTCTGTAACACTGGGTGCTATGATACTCATGTTTATAGCCATTTTTCTAAGGGTGATAGAGTTATTAAGCATTGAGTGTAGATTTCTGTGTTTTCGTTGCATTTACCATGTACTTCACTTATATAGTCATTAGTAATGCTGTGTATTCGGCCTAGTCCATGGCGTAGAATGTGAATTATATGTAATATTTGCGGCAAGAAGTGTGTAGGTAGATGTACAACGATAGGGTTGCAGAGGTTTGTTGAATGCTTCCCACCTTATGAGGGTTGATGTTTTCATTTTGGGAACATACCTCAGGGTTCTTTGTTTATTTTACTACTGTTGAACAGTAAATGTCAATGAGGGTAGGCTTTCTCAAAGGCTTTTGCACTTTGTTAGCACTGGCAGTTGTGAGCATAGAGAGCCGAAGCAGATTGGATCAGCACTAGGCCTTTTGGAGATACTGACAATGTGATTATCATTTACGAGCCAGCAGAAAGCCTGATCTGCGCACTCCTGCTACTGAACGACTCAGATCTTGAATAATTCAGTCACTTCGACCAATGGAATTTGCTAAATTCTCAATGGGCAGGCAGAGCGAAATTATAGAGTATATTGAAGTGATGATGTCACAGTCTTTTGTTATAGTTTGGGTTGGAACCAGGAGTTCGCATAAACGCTTGGGCCAGACGAGGTTTTTAAGAACAAGTTTCCATTGCGATGAATGGCTATGACATCACACTTTGGTACTCTATTATGTATGACCTTTCAAAACTAAGCACTGATCCAATGTGACTTTTGCTATCACATACCAAATATTGTTAGCAAAATTTGGGTAATTAAAGGCACAATAATAATGAGTCCCCAAAGGCCCCTTTTGCAGGGCTTGTCTTTTTGCTGGTGATTTGACTGTGTCTGACATAGCGATCCTCGGAAAGCGTGTCTTTGCAATGAGTGTGGCAAGGGAGCCTTTGGCTTCTGCCAAGATACATAAGGGCTACAATTACATGTATTAGGTGGTTTTGATGCTTGTAGAAATTCTTGAATTTGCCAAATTTTCATGTTATATAATTAATTTCTGCATTTGTACAGAGTTAAATTTTGAGCAATGAAACCTGACAGTAATCTGATGTAATCGAATGAACTTACATGCTTGTAGGTGAGTCATGGTCTAAAGTCAATTTGAAAGTACTTTTTTTTTTCCAGTATTTCAATCTAAATCTGATTTTCTGGCTTTTTGCTACAGCCAGTTGTTCCATGACATGTGTAATATAACATCCCCTTTGTGATCTCTGTTTGTATTTTGTGGTGATGGGACATTTGCTCCTGCGACAGTTGCTGCAGTCTTCTTTTCTTAAGAACTTAAGGTTAGGGTTGGGGTTGTGATAGGGTTTTAAGGTTTAGGTTAATGTGAGGATTAAGATTAGGGTCAGGGTTATGTTTGTGGGGAGATTTTATATTTGGCTTAGCGGCAGATATTTTGTGGAAGCAATTGTCACAGGAGCATAGTGATGTCATAGAACTGTATTTTACAGATTTGTTGAACAAATGATTGTGTGGGCTAGCTCTTTGTTAAACTTGTGTCTGTCTGTCTGTCCGTTTGTTTGATTTGATCTTTGTTTATGTCTTAATCTAAACCTACCTCAAGGTGTGCTATGTCTGTTTATAGACCATGAACTATTAAAAAGCAAGTAGGAATAATGCGCTTCTTTGCATTACAATCATGTCACCTCAGCAGAGTGAGTTTTTTCCCCCGGGGGCATAGATAGTCTTGTCCACAGGCCACCTTTATTGCAGCTTCTTTGACATGGAATAATGAAGAGCTGTACATCTCCCTCTGGAACGGTGGTCAGCCCCACTGCAGATGAAAGTCCCAAGAGTCAGATTTTTTTTTTTTTTTAAAGATCCAAAATTGTATTTTTTTGAAGTGTGCATTGTTGAAATATGCATTCACATCCAGGTCATGACAAAAGATTGTGTTGTCTCACCATGTGATATTAAGAGTTTATGATTGCTTTCATATCCCATATCTATTGTTCACATTATGAATGTTATGGCCTCAAGTTGGATCTTCTTTGGACTAGTACAATGTATAGAGGGCCCAAGGCATTAAACACAGGAAAGACAAGGCTTACTGTAAAACCAGAAAATTTGGGGAATGTCACAAGGAGCCAAGATTTGCAGAAAGAAAATGCATGCAGAAGTTTTTGTTTACACAGTACATTGATGCCAGTAAAATGCTGTACATCATTTTGGTCACAATTTGCAAAACTCTCATGCCGCAAATGTTTTATATCTTACAGTATCCACTTTGATGATTATTCACATATCAGCAGATGAGCACTTTGTAAAATTTGAGAGAATTTCTAGGTGCATCAGAGTTCCAACACAAAAGAAAAAGAACAGGTACAGTATATACAAGTGTAGTATACTAGTAATGTATTCTGGCATATTAAAGCAAGCTGCATGTCTGTCAGTTGTTTCACACTAGAGAATCTTATCTTTAAAAAAGTATATTGAGAGTGGTGAGATATAATATATCAATATGTGGCATAAATTATAGAAGATATCAGAAAAGAAAGTGAACAATTTTCTAATATCAGGAGTGCATACCAATGATTTGAACCTTGAAGAATTACTCTACCAAAAAGTGATAGAATCTGTCCTGTAGAGGACGTACTGTGCTGTGCAAAGCGCTGCTGGTGTTCCAAGTGATGTAACGCAACTGTATTGGAAATCAGGGCTACAGAACCTCATTAGAAATGGGTTGGATATGTAAAACAAAACCCTGTTTAACATGGCCATTCTGCAGGTCCTGTTTGTCAAAGCTTACGGCAATAGGTCATTGTTTTATAACAGAGTTCCATCATGATGGGTGCAGTGATACATATTTGTATCTCCTTAATATACATTAACTTCATAGTCCATGGGATGGCTCCAACGAAGCTGGCTTGTAACTTTTATGGTAAAACAGACTTTGGGGCCAAACTGTGATTTAGAATGCATGATGGAAACATGTTGTTCATGGTATTTTGTTTATTTTTTTTTCTATTAAAGAAGTCTTCATACACAAGAAGAGGTGTAACCCAGCCCTGAAAGCAACACTAATTATTAATTTATCAACAAGATCCATTGCATTACACAGGTATGCTACTTTTCACATACATTGTATGAATGATATTTAACAATAATTCTATTGTCTCGTTTGACTTCTGTGTATATAATTGTCTTTCAATATTTATTGTGGATACATGTACCGTGATTCATACCTGCTAATGAATAAAACTCTTAGAATTGACAACCTACCCTCTGCATGCATGGATGTTACTTGGACTAGTACAGTGTATACAGTATGTTATAAACCCTCGTTATGTGCGTATACAGTGTGTACAGTCAACTCCACACAAGTGTATGCTTTGTAAATTTTACGTCAGATAATCAGCCAAGTCAAAGAAAATGAAAAAGTCTCCACTTCAATTCAATCTTAAATATATTATTTCTCTGTACTGTATTTGCAAAAGTAAAATATTAATGTGTTGTCCTCTATACCCTCAAAATAATTGACTAATGCGTAGAGTTGACTGTGCAGCATTTTGTCATATATTTATTGCAGGGGGAAAGCAAACATAATTGACAAGATGTGTTGATGTGCATAAGGGATGTTGTTACAATCATTACAATGTACAATATATTCTTTCTTTTTAAGAGACAAAGTGAGTGTTTTCCCACCATGTAGGCATAACACTAGAACAAATATGTACACTACATCTAAAAGGAAATAATTGTGGCATGTTGTTACTTTCCCAGAGCATCAGTCAACCATGGGGTTCATGAATATGAAACCAGCACTGAACATAAAGCATATACAGCATCATCAATCTCTCAAGCACACACAGCAGATTAGACACTGCAAAATCTATTATTTTTGCGAGGGTTTAATCTTTGCGAATGTTGCAAATCACTGTTGAGCTGCGAATTTAATAACATGCAAATTATTGCCCCCTGATCTTGATAGCATAAAGTGGCAGAGTGAACAGACAGGCATTAGTGCACTTTATACAATATCCTTGGTGTCAATTTGCAAAAACAGCATCTACCAAAAGTGTCTGTGACCTCATTTGCGAAAATAACAGGTTTTACCGCATAGAGCGCACTCACATATTGTATAGGTCATACATCTCATAAAATCTGCACAATCATCGAAACTACTCCATAAATTTCACATACCCCAGATACATGTAATGAAATGCATAGAGAGAGAAAAAAAAGACACTCTGAAAAAGACATAAAAAAGAAAGGAGTTCTGTGATCATCAGTTTTATTAAGATCTGATAAATATTTATGTATACCGACATAAAGGTTCATGTACAATGTAGTACAGATATACATTGTAGGTATACAATGCCACCGAATTTCCCCACAGTACCGGTACGTCTTATTGAAAACATTATGCATTATGTAAACATTTGCCTGGTCACATTATCTGTGACAAGAAAACTACCGGTAAATTGCCCAAATTATCAGATATATGTACACTGTATAACAATCCTCGAGCAGTGTAGCACACTCACAACAAGGAACAAAACAAACAAAAATAAAATGCAAATTCACCTGACCGCATGCCTCAAAGTTCCTGAACACTACTATCCGATAACTTAAATCTCAGTACCTTGGTCCACTGTCTGAATTGAATACAGCAATTGAACTCCACTCAATGTTGAACACGCTTTTGGTTAGATTAGGAGTACTTTTGGGAAATACTGGGAAAAAAATACTGGAAACAAAAACATTGCAAATATTTTTGCTCAATGTAGGAAGTCTCCCCCTCAAAGATTAAATGATGTCATTGAAAGGTATGTTTTTATAAATGGGTTGGATATTTTTTTAATAATCTCTGTGTGTGTGTGTGTGTGTGTGTGTGTGTGTGTGTGTATGTGTGTGTGGTTTTTACTGTTACAACTATACAATGTATGTTCCACTTCAGAACTGTGAGAAACACACTTGGGTTTGGATAAAGCAGATTGTACTGGAATCAGTGAGAAAACTTTTTGAATCAATCAATTCACAGGAGCCAAATAATGATTACAATCAAGATTGTAGAACTATTTTACCATGACTCACTTTCTTAGGGTAACTAGGATTCTATTCATAAAAAAAAATAAAAGTATAAACAAGATTTGATTATGCAAATGATTCATGTGTAAGACTGCTGTAGATTACACTTAATTATAATACGCAAGACTAGCTAACAGGGTCGAGTAAATGGTCTGTGTTTATTTGAATGGCTATAAAAGGCTTTCATATCTGAAAAAAAAAGCAAAAAAGTATGTAATCAAGAAATTGGAAGCAATACTATCATCTAGTTTTAATCAGAAATGAGATAAATACAAAAACACACTGAAGTATGCTTTTTATGAGGTAGCAAATGTCAATGAATATAGCAATAAGGCTGTTGAATCGAGTTGAATTTTACCATGTACCAAGGTACTTTCAATATGTGTATAAGAGTATAATATAAGTAGGACTGAGAGCAGTAGCCGAAAAGCACATGCAACCAAAGTCTCTATCCAATAGTTCTAAGGTTTCACAATTTTCCAAATAATTAAGTGACATTTGGTGAGTTGCATTACCTCAGATAAATCATCAGAAAACCTTCCTTGATGTATTGAGCAAGTTACTGGTTTGTAGAAGTGAGTAGTGTAGGGGGACTATTCACTTCTACAGGGTGCAATCACACTATTGACAACGACAAAGTGCTCTTAAAGGTGCATTTCCAGTCCAATTGCAAGTAAGCTCTGATGACAAGAGCATTGTGAAATCCACCAAATAGAATGGTGGAAGTTTCATCAGAGTTGGGCATTAGATGAGAACAAAAAAATGACACTTTTACCATACATAATTATGCTTTGACCATACAGTGAAATTGATGGCAACCACATATATGCAAATTAGATGAAGTGATAGTGTCGTTGCCTCACAAGTTTCCAACACACCTGCACAGAAACTCTACTAAATTTCCTGTTCTTTTGAGATGAAATATATATAAAAACAAATAGACAAACAACAAACTATGCATCCTTCACATCAAGTTATTGTGGTGTTGCTCCGAGCAAGCAATGATGACTTGTGCAGGAAAGGTTACACTGCTAACTTGAATACTGACTAAACGCGTGGGTTATTTTTTAAAGACACTCAGTCGTGGCGAGTGGTTTGTGCGGCACGGAGACGAACGCAACACGCTGCCTCCCCCATTCTGTATCAAATGTAGTGACCCCCGAATGAGAATAGCGCTGGCTCAATGGGTCAGCGAAAATACGGTAGGCTACAAGAGAGCTCCCTGTGCTTATCTCCTAACCCAAAATGGCTGTCCCGAGAGCTTCCGAATGGACGCACACTCTCAGTGCGCATGCGCATGAAGAGAGGCCAAAAGAGCCACGCGTCTTCTGGCCTCTCTCCTCCAATCACCGCAGCTCGCGGTGACAATATTTGTGTACGATGCGTACACACACACACACGCACACACACACACACACACACGCGCGCGCCGCAGCGTCTTCTGGCCTCTCTCCTCCAATCACCGCAGCTCGCGGTGACAATGTTTGTGTATGATGCGTACACACACACGCACACACACACACTTGTCTCAGTGGTAGCATTGTCCCACACGTTTATGGATATAGCACCGAGTCTGCCATTGCGCAATTGCACGCACAAACTTCGGTCGTTCGGAGTTTACGTACCATTAGGGATGGCGATCGGCTGCCTTTAACATTTGTATACAGCACAGTCGTGGTTGCTTTGTAATGTCTTATAATCAATTATCAATAGCTGACAAACCAGACCCAAGCAGTATATGCATCAATCTTTATAAAATACAATGTGCATGTCAGAGTGATTCTCTCACAGCTTCTTCAGAAATATGAGTGCTATAGCACGATTGATCATCACATAATGGTCTACCAGTACCTACCCACTACTGAAAGGGAAGGGCTCTTCACGAATAAGTCAGGTAATCTGATCAAAACCTCATCATCCTTTTAAATTTTGTCGGCCAGACAAGTTTCGGCAAAATTGTGAAATACATGTAGGTCCCACCACAGTGACCGTGCATCTGTGCGGTAGTAGCAAGCAAGGTTGGGTTTACGTTTAGGTTAAGGTTAGGGTTGTATTTATGATTAAATTAGTCAAGGGGCATAAGGACATCCGAGAATAAAAGGGAGAAAGAGAAAAAAGAACAAATAAAAACAAAGGAAAGAAGGAAGGAAGAAGATGATATGCTGCGGAAATCTGCCCTGCCGCTGTATCAATCACGCGTAAACACTGTTTGGCGGGGCACCATTCGCAAATATCATACTGTGGAAGAAAGCCCCACCGTTGTGGTGCTTATGTAACGTTGGACGCCACGCAGTGTCAATGGGGCTGAATTCACAAGTATAACAGGAAAGCCGCCGTAGTTCTAGTGCAGACAGGCAGTGGTGGGGCCTATTTCACAAGTATGCCGAAGTTTCGTGATAGTCCCTCTTGATATATTCTACAAGTAATTTCCACATGGTAAATGATGAATTCTGAGCCCTCTGAGAACTACTTGTTTTAACTTTAACTAATCAGGAAAGGCTATAGGGCAATACTGACACTGAAAGGGTATACAGAGGAGAGAGAGGATCTGGTAATCATTTTCTCCTAGTTAAAGGAGAATGATACTCAAGTACATGTATATATTTCTGTGTATTGAGTAAATGCAGCAACATTAGTACACATTTACACACCACTGAAGTTTTCATAGAAAATTGCACAATCCATTCAAAAGTTATGAATCTTTAAATATTTGGTGCCGCCATCACTGGATGAAAGGACTACTTGCAGTTTTTGACATCACTGCAAGATGACGACATAGAGAAAATGTAAAGAGAACTCGACATATTTTCATTTTTTTTTTAGCATAATGAAAGAACACTTGACTTACCTATTTCAGAAAGCAGGGGGACTAACCCAAATATATGTCAGTAACAAGTCAAAGGAAAGTGCACTTTTCATTTAAAAAATGAAATTGAATTCTCCATGTTTTCATGTCATTGTCCCGTAGTTGACATCACAAACTGGGGTAGTCTTCTCATCCAGATATGGCAGCACCAAAACTTTAGAATTATAACTTTTGAACAGATTGTCCACCTTTCCTAAAAATTCACTGATGTGTTGCTGCATTCACTCAATCCATGAAAGCATATTTGGGTATCATTCCCCCTTACAAAAAAAAAAGGATGGATGGAGAATACAGTGTGCTTCTAGACCGACCAGTGACCAATGACCAGATGACAAAGAATTTAAGAGGTAAAATGAATATGCTACACCTAAACCTTTATATTGCATGAAAACTTGCAGAATAATGCCATCCATTTTTAACACAACATCCTTTAGCAACAGCTGAAGCCAACAGCTGAAGCAACTTTCTTGCAATACAAAGAAAAGAGAAAGACCACAAGCATCAACAAAAATTAACCTCTAATGTCAACAGTTGTTACCTCTATAGGTAAGGGCAAGTCTTTGCACAAAAAGCAAAGTTTCCACATCTCAAGAGAAATGCTGGATGAGGAAGAACCGATATGAAACATCCGAGATAAAACATTCTTTAAATGATATAATTTCTGCAGTCTTCAGACCCTATGTCAGCTCTCTAGCAGGATATCCGCCGGCCGCGGTATGTGGAGGTGCAGCTCCTTGCAGTACACCACGGGCACACTCTCGTCCCGATAGAGCGGCTCTTCCCTCTCATACCAGCGCTGGATGCTGAACTCCGGGAAGAAGAAACCAATTTCCCTGGATGCAGTTTCCGGCGAATCTGTCACATCATTATTTAGCAAAACAGAGCACCTTTAAATTGAAGCACAGCATTTGCAACATCTCTTGAAATCATCCAAAAAATACCAGTTACGCCCATGTGTACAAACACAGTTATCATCCAGAACTTTCACACGTCAAAATTAGCGATGGTCTAGAGAGCCATGGCCGAAATACCAGTACAGTGCACTCCTGCTATAACGAACACGGTTATAACAACATTAGGGTTACAACAAAGTAAAAATTCAAGCCGCAACATTATCTGCTCTTCGTTTCTTGTTTATTTGTTCGGTTATAATGAAATTTCAATATAACGAAAGAAAACTGCCGGTCCGAAGGACTCATTATACCGGGAGTCCACTGTATGTAAAGGGCATCTCATCATGTGATAATAATTCCCCAAATCAGGACTAGGCTTTTTTATGTCTAAGTCAGGACATGAAAACAAAATCTTTCAGGCAACAAAAAACTACATGTAATTATCTGGTCCTTCTCCCACAAAAGACCTATCTTGAACATTTCATCAAAATCCGTTTGTAATTTCTAGGTTAATACTGCTAACAAACTAAAACTAAATGCAAACAAAAAAGAGCTTCTTTGACAGAGGTGAAAAAGTAAAAGAAACAACACATCTGTCAAGATATAGGGATCTATCAACAGAGACATCAAACTACCACACTGTCAATTGGCAAGCAAATACAAATGATGAAACTGAAGTAATTTTAAGTCGAATGTGTCTCCTATTTGGCTGCAGAAATTGTCTTTGTGGCAGTTTGTCAAAGTACATGTATGTACAAAGAAGTGATTCAGTGCAGAGGACACTTACCAGAACCATGTGTTGCATTTCTGGTGTCTGTCAAGCCATGCTGTCCCCTTATCGTGTCGGGCTGAATGTGCTTGGCCCTGGGAATTGAGAAACGGCAGTCGAGACATTATTTTTATAAGTTCCAGTTGCTGACAGTGCTGATCATCTGAACTGCGTCCATGACAACCACAGCTATCACCGTCGTAGTTTAATCACCACCATACAACCTTGCTAATCGCTTACACCGTGGTAATAAATTGTGGCAAGTTTCGAAGCATATTGTTTGACCAGTACTGACCGATCAAAGATTCCCTGTACTCACTGGGATATGTTCCTCTGTAGTAGTGGAGAAAACCATCCGCTTTCTCCTCATTCATCACACCTTTGTTATCATCATTATCAGCATCATTACCATTGCTTTGCAGCATAGCATCAGGGGGGGGGGGGGCATTTCATGAAGCATCTTATCAGATATTTTTTTCTGACATTCTGTTGTAAGCTACTGAAATCCTTGCAACTGATTGACTGACAGCAAATTTGTCTGACAAGTTTGTCGGAAAAATGCTTCATGAAATGCTCCCCAGAATGTCATTTAATCAATCACCATTATTTTCGACATCTTCAGTCATAACCATAAACTAACACCAGTACCAGGATCCTTATTACACTTATTTCATCATTGCCACCACCATCAAAATGAATGCATTTAAACCATTGCTGTATTCACTGTCATACTCTTCTTCTTCTTCTTCTTCTTCTTTGGGGTAATCTGCATCCTTCAAATCTGACAACTACTGCAGCATATCAGCCAGCATTTTGGCACATTTGACCACTTCAATGTGTTTTCATCCTGCTCTTTACAAGACAGGTGAAATGGATTCTGTTATGTGCATATCTATAGGGTGCAGCAAATGGGACCAATGGCTTTAAGTCCCCTCCAAAGTCTTGGCTATTAGGAATAAAGTGCCAGGCTGGGACTCAAAGCTCAAACACATGCATGGTAGCCCACAGTCTTATCTGTGTGGTCTTAAAGGGATACAATAGTATCTGTTAAGATGGGGGATTCAGATTTTAACTTTTTGCAAGATAATTAGAAAACAATTATGAAATATGAAAGAGCATACAATTCTACGGGGAATTCAAAGTCAATTCGATGAAAGTTGGTTTTAAAATGGCCGAGATATCAAAAAAAAAAAAAAGTAAAACAAAGTGCTCCTCATGAAACGTAGGTCCCACCTTCAATAAGGACCTCATTGTTTTTGGATATCTCAGCCATTTCAAAATCAATTTTCATCAAATAAACTTTGAATTCCTCTTCAAAACATAGTATGCTCTTTCATATCTCATACGAGGTTTCTCATTATCTCACACACACACACACACAAATTGGAAACCTGAAGCCCCATCTCAACCAAAACCATACCATCCCTCTAACCGCTCAGTAATGACAACTCTTCACATACATAACCACCACAAAGAAATCGGCAAAAACACCAACTCAAGTGACAAACCATTCAACCAGGGGTCAAAGGTTACCAACAGTGTGAAGCTATGTGTCACCTGAACGTCTTGGTGGGTCCCATGAGTTCCCTCCAGCGTGTGATGACGTTGTCTCCGGCCAGGATCTGGGCACACATGGGTCCGCACGTCATGAAGCCCACCAGGCGATTGTAGAAGAACCTTCCTGTAGATTGCATTTGGAGGAAACAGATGAACTGTGCATAAAGCAGAGTTCTACTACTAAGCCAAGTTGGAAAGGACCATTTACATGTATGCAAGCTTTCCGGTAGTGACATCACTTGAAAATCCCTGCTCATTTCTCCAAAATTGTCATCCGACTCCAGTTATAACAACATCCTCAGGACTGGTAGTTTTCCTTCATTATATCCAAATTTGATGTAACCAAACAAATAAACAATAAAAAACATATCTAAGCAGATGTTGGGGCCTGAATATTTACTTCATTGTAACCTGGATTTTATTATAGTATACAAATAATGACTGCTATGAGGGGCACAGTTAAAATTATGGTTTTCACATCACCGAGGGCCTCCCCGAATATCAAGCTGTCATTATTTGTTTTATATGTACCGAAAAAATAGATTCCGAAATATAGATACCGAAAATATAGATTCTAGTCTCTTTTACAGCACTCGTAATCAACGCTGATCGACAGCGCGGCGGTCGTATCATTGGTGCGTACATATGAGTGATCTATGTGTACGGGGTTGCGACTGTCTCCAAACCTATTTACAGGGCACAGTTGATTCTATGCCCCGGGCACAGTAAATCATGACGTCATTTTGATCAAAAATGGGGCACAGCTATTTTCATGACTCCACTTTTAACCAATCAGACGAGAGGAATCTATATATGAGGTATATAATGTTCATTATGTACTTATAACTGGAGTGCACTGTATAAATGCCAATAGAAAAAAAAATAATAAAATGAATGATGAAATTGAATCTAGGGGCAAAAATTACCATGAGCTTCTTTTCTCTGTGGCACTCAACTACCCAATGACCAAAACTTACTGTGTGCAAACCACAAATAAAACTTTAAAAGTTCCTCAAGCACTTTTGAATATCACTTGGTTCTGGTCAGGCCATGACCAAAAGAATAGTCTCACTGTTGGATATCACAGTCTGAGTAATACTAAAAATATGAAATATACATATGTAACTTTCAATATGGCCAGTTCCTCCATTCTGCACATTGAAAAAAAAATAATAAAATTTGTCAAATCTAAATACTGACCATATTAAAGAAAAAAAAAATCAGCTTGCCCTGGGCAATTCTCAAGCTCTCAACATATACATTAAGACAGTGATTGCTAATATATGGCTGTCATATATATTTTTTTCTTTTTGTTTGGTTTCATCAAAATACCTCTGTGTTCTTCGTAGAATCTTTCAGCATCTGAGCGGCTCCATCTCAAAATCTTGGAACGAACAACAAGGAAGTTGTGGTCTACGATCATTCTCTGTATCGCCTGGAAAACAATAGGAGGAAAAATGGACAAGAATGACTTGCACTAGCAAACCAACTACCTTGTTGGAATTTAAACCAAATTCTTGGCTTCCGCAATGTTCCCTATTCATTTATAAAAACAATAATCAAAATGTCTTCTTCATCTTCTTCTTCTTGATAAGTACACAGTCCAACATCGGGTGTACCGTCGTACTATTTATTTGCTATTTGGCTTGTTGGTGGGGTGTACAATTTGTATGTACAGTGACTTTTTAAAAACATTCCTACAGGACGAAAATGAAATGTCAAGGAAAATAAGAGAAAAGGGATAATTTTACCATGTCGACGATCACAGTAGTTGCTCCATGGTCAGGTGCTCTTACTTGGTCATTAAAACTGTGTAGATAAGCTTAACCAGGCGTTAAAAACATGCTTAATCTAACTCATGAACTGTTAGGCCTACTATACTACACTCTGAAATATTTATCAAGCCTAGATCTAACAAAGAAGCCATAAAAGTAAAAATAATAATAATAATTAGCCCTAATAATAGTCCTAAAATACAAATTTAAAAAAAAACCTCCGGAGGACAGTTAGATGAATTTTTCTATCTAGAGAGGGTCTACACTCATCAAAGCACTACGCCACTAGTATCACTACCAGTCACTATTTGTATTCTATTGTTAGGTGTCAGATTGTCACTATCGAAGTATCGTTAGAGAATAGTGACGCATAGACTAGTATCACTGGTTACAGCTAACGTTACAGGGTTTTATCTTCCAGACGTTCTACTGGTAGTTAATAGCCTGGCCAGAGGCCGTCCGTCAGCGACAGGGCTGTGTCAGGGCTGCCAACATTGGAAACTAGTTGAGAGTGAGACTCCGATAGGCTAATGCTATAATTTAGGAGTCAAAATGAGCAAGATCAATAGAATTTAGAAATGCATGCAAATGAAATAAAGGTTTAGAGTGAGAAAGGACCAAAATGAGTGAGTCTCACTCTCAATGAGTGAGAGTTGGTAGCCCTGGGAAAGAGTTCCTTATCCCCCCCCCCCCCCCCCCCCCCACCAACTTGCACAAAACAAACTACTATTCCTTTTTACCAATAATAAACTAAATAAAGGTTATGCCATTTATGGGAAGACTTCCCATAACCTTTATTTAGTCCACCATCAGCAAAAAGCAAACAAACAGCAACCTATCTATTTTGTGCAAACTAGTGGGGGGGGGGGGGGGGGGGGGGGGGGGGACATAAGGAACTCTTTCCCAGCCCTGCTGTGTCTACAGTCTGATACTGATAGTTAGGTGAATATAGCAAGGAGGTTCAAGAGAATGGAGTCACAACTGTTTTATTTCCTTTACTAGATGTTCGATGCCGCCGATACTGATAGTTAGGTGAATATAGCAAGGAGGTTCAAGAGAATGGAGTCACAACTGTCTTATTTCCTTTACTAGATGTTCGATGCCGCCGCTCAGAAATATTTGAAGCATGTGCCGAACAGGATCTGCCACGCAGATAGGAAGACAATTGACTCGTGTCTCATTGCATAATCACCAGCCACTTTCTAAGGAAGATATGTCTTTGTGATGGTAATTACTTTTTGCTATCCCTTCTTATACAAGGTAGGTGGTACAGACACGAGGATGTGCGAATAGAAATTGCGCAAAAAATGCTGAAATAAAGATGAAAATTACTCGACTGGGCATACCCGGCCACTAATCTGAAGATTCTGATATATCTATCAAGAAAGAATTATATTTGAAGATTATTCCAGGTCAGTTTTATTTGTCGGAATTAAGCGGAAAAGTGATAAAACCGGCTTTCCAGGATGGTACAGTTTTAAACATTTTCACATGATACAGCTCTGATTTACACTTTTGCACAAATTTCTGCACGGGATTGATTTTTGTTTTACATGCTTTATCATTAAGTGAAATTTCATTTCATTTAGTAAATAAATAAGCAAAATATGGCCAATATTATGTTAACGTTCAAAATGTTCTAGATCAGTCCGGGAAACCCGCTCATGAGGACCGCCCCCGCGTACGAGGATGGTCCCTCCTCATGAGGACCTCCCCCCTCCTCATGAGGCCCCCCGGGGAACGCCTCATGAGGCCCCCCCTTCACTTCTTATTCATCTCACATCTGACGTATAAATTGTCGCAACTTTGCACGGTGATTTTTTGTTACACACACATGTCCACTATCCATGATGTAAAGAAGAAAAAATCCTGTCTGTTTTTTTTTTTTAAATCGAGTTTTAATCACCCGATGCAGAGCGCCCATCAAAACACGGGCGCCAGCGCGTTCGCACAATGCAAGACTGCCGCACCTAGCGGCCTGATCCGACTAAATATTTTCGATGCTTTTTTCTGCGGCTCTCACCTCTCCGCGCACGAATTAGCCTCGTGAAGCTGAAGTCTGACATCTTTTTACACAAATTCGTAACGAGAAATATTAAATCAGTACTAACCTGATCTTGTCCATATATGGGTAATTCCATGGGGTTGGGACTGAAATTGTGACATACAAGTTGAAAATTCAAGTTGGGTAAATTGAAATTTCCTTTTTCCCCCTGATTTGTTACTCCCATTCTTCAACATATTCCACTAGAAATCTGTTTATTACTTCGCACACTTTCAGTCAGCATTGGTAAACAGGTATGGCAAAATACCTATGTTACACGGACTTCATTTGTTGACATCCTTCATCATTTTGTGTTCTGAAATGATAACAATGAACACATCCACGTTTTTTTTGTCCATAGCACATCAACATGTTATTTAACAGGCGCATGAGATCATTATTAGTAAGATCGTATGTTCTGATGTCAACTGCAAGCCACTTTTATTAACATGTTTTTTTCTACAAACCATCAACAATTTCAATCAAAGGTTTAACTTTTTCATCAAGAGTGACACAATGACAATATTCTTAAAAGCACCACAATTGAAGCAAGTGATTTGTATGGGTATTCAAGTGAAAACATGATTTTATTGTTATAATCAGGGGTTTTCAGACAACAACCTCACCCACGGTGTACTACCTATGTTACACAGACAGTATGTCTTTGTAACATAGGTACACTACGACATATCAACTGATTTCCTTTATTGTGGTGCGAGATGTTAAAACCTACACATATAGACTTTATGTATGTTCCCACAAATAACACTATTGTAACAGTTCTTTGGAATTATATCTACTGCACACCTGTGGAACAATACCTATGTTACACAGACTTCAATTCTTTGTAACTCTGATATGAAAGAAGGCAGACTTAATCAGAAGAAGAAGAAGAAAGTGAAGCTTTACACAATTTGACCTAATATACACTAACAACATCATCAACTAGTTGTCAAGTAACTAAGAAAACTAATAAAGAGAAATCAGACAAGTCTTCTTGTCTTCTCCATGTTCTTTGTTTGAAATTAATTTCTGCTCTTTTGTCCAATGTCCATTTAGCCCTCGATTTTTGTTTTTCTTCTGTCCATTTTCCCTCTGTGCAGTTTTCTTCTTGTCTAGTTTGTTACATTCGCTCTTCTTGGGTGTTGCTTTGTCGGCTTCCTCTCTGTTTGTGGAGTGCTGTGGATGTGTCCTTTTCACTCTTTCATGTAGTTTAACATGTAGCGGTGGTAGAGGAGGAGCCATGGCAGATTCACCGACAAACTGAACAAAAGGTGTAAAGAGAAATAGAATAAAAAAAATAAAAGAAAATTTTTGTCGGGGTTGACTATATATTCCTGTTGATGTATCTGTGTGTTTATGAATGGAATTAAATAATTTTAACAATTTTGCTTACATTTCTACCTCTTGGCATACCCATTAGCTAGAGTTCCATGTGTACAACCCACCAAAATTGAAAAAAAAAAAAATGGGTTATGCTTAAAATGATGTAAATATTAATAATAATAATATAGCATGCAAAACATAGGAAAATATCATTTTCATACTCTATGCTAAAAACTTGTTTTCAGATGCAAGCTACACTGTAGGAAGGGCAGGTTGCTGCCCCCAGTGTCCTAGCTAAGGTTAGGGCTAGGGTCAGGGTTACGGTTACGGTTATGGTCCTTAATAGACTCCCAAAATAATACTAGGCCCTATTTTATATTCATCCCCCATCGAAATTGTCGCCCTCTTTTTGAATGATAGTGTAGAGCAATAATAGTCCAATTTTGATTGGGGTTCATAATTTTATTAAAGCCTTTCCTACCCACTACCCACCCAAACTGAATAGGACACTGGCATTTTAGCTTTGAGACTTCACACTTGGGTGAACATGGAATGGAAATGGTGAATCTTTGTGAAATGTTAACAACTTCATCAGAGCATCTAACAGGTCAGTGAAATCTTGGAAGGAAAACATTGACATTTTCGAAGTAAATCTGTTAAAGAGAAAGAATTTCACAGCTCCTAGTTCCCTCAATATCACCAGCAAAATAAGGCAAACTCTATTTCTCTAGTTCAGATGCAGTCTGGACATCTACGTTTTCCAACTAGTATATAGTGATTAATACTAACTCTAGCACGTCTACCTTGGTAGATACCTAATGACAAAAGAGTCCAAAAATTCACAATAATCGGGAGGTAAAACAATTTTATATTGCAGTGAAGATACACTGATATACTTTTGTATGGTTTTCTAAGAGAGGAATATATGCTCCTTTTGCAGAGACCGGCATGGACGGAAAATTTGGCAATCAAAATTATGAACATGAACCTGTAACAAATATCTCAGTATGTGGGACTACAGTATCATCGTCCACAGTATTTTTGGCCAGTTCAGAGGTATAGATGTCGTTTTTTTTCCTCTAATAGAGTCACAGAATATGACAAATGTTATTATTTTCATAAAATAGCGTAAAAGCTTACCAATTGACATCAGAAACATTAAAACTCCTGTACCTACGTTACATGGACAACGGCAGTAAAACAGATCTTGCGCTGTCCAGGTAGGTGTATATTGGCTGTGAGTAGTTTTTCTGCCATTGGGGGAGGACTGCCAGTGACATGAATACGATTGCTGAAGTTAGTAGCTCTTCTTTTTATCGCGAGAGCGTCTTTCCTTACCTACGTTACACGAAGAGGCCGGACATCGCACTGAAGTACAGTGATATGTTCCGTATTTTCTCGTTTATTTTGAGGATTTTGATGCTAATTTTTGGATAAGAATACTCCTGAAATATAAATCTCATTATAGAAATAAAGTTTCTAATCATATTATGATTGGAAGTGTATGTAAAACCATGCTATACCTATGTTACAACAAAAATTGCCATGGACATCGTTTGTAACATAGGTATGAGGTTGCTTGAAGATGCTCTGGTGTTCTTATTTTGTTACAAATGTTTATGTGCCTTATAGTCTTTGTAGAAGTCACCTTGCCTCTCTTAATTATGATAGGCATAATGCTGAAAGGTTGTATATTCCTGTTTTACATTGCCATGAAAATGGCATATATTTATGTCACAACATAAACCACAAAAAAACCATGGGACATCATGAGTGAAACAGTCATAGACAAAATACATTTGTACACAGGCTTGTTTTTTTTTCATCAAATAATTCTTCACACATTTCTCTCCAAGAATAACTGCAAACCACGGACAATTATTTGATAAATTTTTCAGAATATGACTTTTATTCCCTACACAACATGAAAATCTAGAGAAGACCCAACCCCATGGAATGACCCATATTCCAAATTACTATTCCACACTGATAGAGTAGGTGGGTAGATGACATACTCCAGTTTGTTAGCAAAATAATCACTTTGTAGGTATGACGAGTTCACTTTCTTCGTCAATTCCGCCCACGATTCCGCCGCCGCTTACCGTTTGGGCGCTTTCTCTGGAATCATCCCGCGACGCGACGTACGTCGCATCACATCACGCATCCAGCACATACCAGTCTGGTACTTAGTATGTGCTGGATGCGTGATGTATGCGACGTACGTCGCGTCGCGGGATGATTCCAGAAAAAGCGCCCAAACGGCGGAATCGTGGGCGGAATTGACGAAGAAAGTGAACTCGTCATACCTACAAAGTGATTATTTTGCTAACAAACTTGAGTATGTCATCTACCCACCTACTCTATCAGTGTGGAATAGTAATTTGGAATATATGGACAAGATCAGGTTAGTACTGATTTAATTTTTCTCGTTACGAATTTGTGTAAAAAGATGTCAGACTTCAGCTTCACGAGGCTGATTCGTGCGCGGAGAGGTGAGAGCCGCAGAAAAAAGCATCGAAAATATTTAGTCGGATCAGGCCGCCAGGTGCGGCAGTCTTGCATTGTGCGAACGCGTTGGCGCCCGTGTTTTGATGGGCGCTCTGCATCGGGTGATTAAAACTCGATTTTAAAAAAAAAAAAACAGACAGGATTTTTTCTTCTTTTCATCATGGATAGTGGACATGTGTGTGTAACAAAAAATCACCGTGCAAAGTTGCGACAATTTATACGTCAGATGTGAGATGAATAAGAAGTGAAGGGGGGGGGGGGGGGGGGGCTCATGAGGCGTTCCCCGGGGGGCCTCATGAGGAGGGGGGAGGTCCTCATGAGGAGGGACCATCCTCGTACGCGGGGGCGGTCCTCATGAGCGGGTTTCCCGGACTGAGATTGCTCAGCAAGACGGCGGCTTCGAACATCGATCATCAAAGGCACAAATGCACCTGTGAAATTCTTTTGTACATCAATAGAAATCTGACAACTGTTTGAATAATTATAGCCAGTTGGAACTCCAACTCTTAAACCTCCTTGGTTATAGTATCACTATCACCTAGTATCAGCAGCTCATGCTGCATCATGCTGGCCGAGGCCGAGCGAGGCGAGGAGGATCTCGCTCGGGGAGTGTCCCCTGCCTTGTCACGCTGGCTGGCCGCTGGCGCAGCAGCACTTCGTGAGCTTTGCTTTTTTTTTGGTATGCTTTTGCTCCTAATTCTTATTACACCAAATCGGTTCGATAGTATTAAAATAAGGGTTCATCAACATTACCTGGAACTTGATTGGGTGTGCCACTACATCAGGTTTGATGACGGCCAGCGTCAACTGAAGTTTGCGAGCCGTAGAAGCCATATTCTTACAGACTCATGTATGCCATGTCAACATGCGCATGCCGCTACGATCAATTACAGTTTGTTACAGTAGTGCTGTTCGAACTTCGATCCTCTGATCAAGCCAGCTAGCAGCACTGCTCGCTAGGCTAGCCAGTGCAGTCAAGTGTGGCTGCATCCTTTGGGCTGCATGCAGCGCTGCACGTTGTCAGACAGGTGTTTTCTGATCACACAAAAGAGGGCGCTCGCTATGACAACTTCTCGACACCGTCCTGCAGAGTTATGTACACAAGGGCGTTTACCAATCTGTATCTGATTTGCGTGATTAAAAAATAGCATGATTGTTCACAGGATATAAAAAATAGGATGGTAAATGTTTAATCGAAGTCACATAAGTTATGAAATTACCCATTTAATTTTTCGCAAGAATCATTGATTATAGTAGCAATGGCATGACATATAATAAATATTATTATGTCTTTCTTCAAGCGTATAATGGTTTTGGAGTGTTTCTGTTTGAGTTTTTTCTTTCTTTTTTTTTTTTTTTTTAAAGATAGAAGACCAACACCCCTAGAAAAGTATAGCATTGGAGATTCTTAACAGCCTGGCCATCAAAAGTAAAATGTGCTTATCTATTCCCATGCTCCAAAGATTAAACTTCAAGTTCGATCACCATTCCTGTCAATGCAATGGCTTCAACTTCGCAAAGGCATGCAGAACAGTCATCGTTTGGGTGTACGTATATTTGTCCGAAATCTTTATTCCATGACTTTTCCAATTCTATCATCAGATTCACTGATCTGTAACAAACAGTCAAGGGGACAAGAAGGCAGAGAGATGACGAAGACTGACCTAACTTGTAACATTACCCACACACTTATATGTTGCACGTACACACTTATTCAAGAGTGTAGACCTACATGAAAGGTAAAATGGGTTCTTGAAAACGCACAACTTTACAAACACAATAAGTCATCACATCTTCCTGATCATCGTTAATGAATAAAGAGTTTGTTCGCAAAAATCGATAAGTCCATTTTTGAAGATTTTGAAGTATGGTCTCTGTCATAAATTATAAAATAATACCTTTTAAATGATATATTGGTCACTACATATAAAGGTATATTTTTGAAGTTATATGGTCAAAAGAAGCAAAAACTTTCTTATTATTTTCTTTATTTTTCTTGACCTTTAATCGCAAATATCTCCATTTGGCAAATATGGACTTATTGGATTTTGCAAACAAACTCTTCGAATGATATTAATTTTCTTTCTATAACACTCTTTGTTGTCTTTCTTTTCTCTTTTTTCTTCTTCTCTTTCTTCTTGTTTCCTTCTCTTTTCTCGTTCTTCTCCTAATTCTCTTACTTCTTTTTTTTCTACTGTTTTATCTCCTTTTATCCTGACATTCTGGTTCTCCTTCCTCTTCTGATCCTTCTTTTCTCTCTCTCTCTCTCTCTCTTTTCTCTTCTTTTTCTTCTTCTCCATTTTATATTTCAAGTGTAATTACATAATACAATTCGGCAGCCGGTGCCCCGTTATCGAAGACGGCTAACATGAGCCTTTAAATCATGCACGATTAAAAAAAAAAAAAAAAAAATCTCTATGATCCAAACGTCAAGTTGACAGTCAAATAACTTAGGCGTGATAAATAACACTCAAGTTGCGTGTCTCCGTTTGGATTCATAAAGCCTATATTAGGTGATATTCAGGGACCGGAGTCCTTATAGGAATAAAGGTCAAAGGCAACAATGAGAAACAACTCGGGAACCATGCAGGGTATACTCCTCTTGAAGAAAGAGAGTAAATGAGCAAGAAGAAAAAACAAAACAAAACAAAATATATATTTCTCTCTTTTTTGCCAGGCCTTGGAAAAGATATATACAAACAGAAAAGTTTACCAAATCCTAAAACTATATACAGAGAACCTATGAAATGAGAATCTACTTTTATAATTCTTACAACTACAACCTATCTGTCTCTCGGATTGCAAACACAAACCGACAAAAATTAGAAACTGATTTAAGAGTTAACCGTTATTATCATACTCTTCGAAATGACTATATTATTAATTCTTGAATGATGTGGACATGACACAAAATTTAGGAAAACTACAGTTTCTTGTTTAAATCTATCTGTAACCTTGTCGTTCTTCCAGGCTTAGAGGTATTGAGCGTTAAAAAGACTCACAAGATTTGGGAAGCTATTTTGATAGTCTCATCACTGTGGACAGAAAGAAAAAAAATCCACGCCTATAATTATGATCACATGAAAGAGTCAAATGATTAGATTGAGAAATTAACTTTTGAAATGTTGGTCTCATGAAAACCTATATGAAAGGAGAAAACGAAGCCAATTTTATGCAGAGAAAGATGAGAGCATGTAATAGAAGCTGACGGTCATTCTGCAGGTGTTCTGCTCGAATATAAAGCGTTTGACACTCTGTAATCAATCACATGGAAATTCATCAAGATATTTTTATGGTATTCCCCACGGGAAATCAACTAAACAAATTTCGTCTTTGGACTAGGATGAAAACACCATTGTTAAAGATAAAGGGCCGGGTTATCAAAATTCGTTATTTTTGAAGGTTCGTAATTCCGGAGGTTCGTTAAGCCGAAAATGGGATAAGGTTTGTAATATTTTGAAGGTTCGTTAGTCCGCAAATGAAAAAAAAAAAACAACAACAACAACAAAACAAAACAAATCAAAAGAATAATTAAGTTTGTTATTTCCAAGGTTCGTTCATCAGAAAACGTAATAAGGTCTGTGATAACTTATTCCGAATGTTCGTTTGTACTATCCCCCCCCCCCCCCCTTTTTTTTGTGTTCGGATTAATGGATTTTTCCCTATTGCATTTTCGGACTATCATCGAACCTTCTGAATTGATAACGAACCTTATTTCATTTGCTGCATTTTGATTTGATTTCTTTGTCTCGTATCAATGTGCTTAAGTGTTATAATCATTTTCAGACTAACGAACCTGCGGAATAACCCTATTTCATTTTCGGATAAACAAACTTTCAAAATAACATCATCGATCATAAGTAGGGGCTCATCCCACGAGTATACAAGTCCATGCATGCACAATGAGACGCCACGTATAAGAAAACAGGTCCAACACGAGCCATCATTAGACAGTAAAAAAACAACAACAAACAACAACAACAACAAAACCCAAACAAACAAACAAACAAACAAACAAAAAAGGTCCACGATCTTGACACAACCATACCATGCAGGGCCCCTTGATGTATAGGGCCTAATGTCGATCTCGTATGGGCTTTTTTCTTCGTTACTTTTTCTGTTTTTGGTCCATTATTATCTAGGTGTGGAACTTAATTCGTGATCCCTATATTTTGCCTATGTGCTTCGATGGTAATCTAACCTTATGAGCCTTTTCCCCCTAAATTCTAAAAGTAAAAGTATAATCTAAAAGTGTCTTGAGCTCATATCAATCGACCATGATGGTCCATTGATATAAGCTCAAGACACTTTTATAATGCATTATACGTAATAGCTCGTGCACGGGTCGCATATTATACGTTGGGCTGTGTGACTTGTTGGTGTCGACATGGTGATTTTGCACCCGATCACAGGGCCTAGCCTAACATACTGCATGCAAGTTCTCCGTGAAAACATGATTTCCTTTCTAATTTTCATCCTGACTTTACAAGAGGCATGTGGACTTATACTCTTACAGACCATCACTGAAAAAAAAAATGAAATTCTGAAGGAAAAAAATCGCTAGACAGGAAGAGAGTTTTTATCCGTACTCATTACCGTGGAGAAAGCTTACGATGCTTTTAATCATTCTTAAATTTACGATTTTCCTCCCTATACTTACTCTTTGAACATATCCTAGGGGTGGGGTAAACTCTCCCCCGTAATGCATAATAGGCACGAATTATGTATGAAGTATACGACCATGAGAGGACAGATTAGAAATGTATAGTAAAATGTAAATATAATTATTATTTTTATTATTGTTATTATTATTATTATTATTATTATTATCATCATCATCATTATTGTTATTATTGCTATTATTATTATTATTATTATTATTATTATCATTATTATCACCATTACTACAATTATGATTATTAACGGTATCTTTATTCACCAAATCATTGATCGGAGCCAGAGGCTGAATTACAAATGATTTTACAAAAATTAAAAACATAGGCCTTTGTTGTTAGGCCTACATTATACAGTATTACATAAATTATTACCCTTGAAAAAAGAAGAAGGTTGTGTTGAGTTGAGGTGAGTTGAGTTGAGTTGAGTTGAGGTTTATATGATGATTGCATCCATGTAGACTGATCATTGATAGGCCTATAGTTTATAGTATAAAATAGTGTTCTGCAATTATTATGCCCACAATGTTTATTCTCCAATCCCACATGAATCATCAAATCTTACATATTGGTTCCTTTATGCAATTTCAGCAAAATATAGAAAAAAGAAAAGACTTTTGAGCAAAATTGTTTTACAATCACAGAATGTTTGTGTAATTAATCCCCCTTTCCCGTTTCGCCTTATAGACGGAAGATATTATATATTTGAATGGTTTGTTTGCAAAAACCGATAAGTCCATTTTTGAAGATTTTGAAGGACGATCTCTGTCATAAAGTATAAAATAATACCTTTTAAATGATATATAGGTCATTACATAAAGGTATATTTTTGAAGTTATGGTCAAAAGAAGCAAAAATTTTCTCATTATTCTCTTTATTTTTCTTGACCTTTAATCGCAAATATCTCCATTTGGCAAATATGGACTTTTCGGTTTTTGCAAACAAACTCTTCATTTCATTTCATTTCATTGCATGATTGCATTCATTTCATTTCATTTTATTTCATTCCACTTTTCACCCTACGATTTTTTGTTTGTTTGTTTGTTTGTTTGTTTATTTTTGTCTGTGTTTTTTTTTTCCCTAGTGAAAACAGTACGTTTTGTTTTTGTTTTAATAGCAAAAATTTGGTTTCGGCAAGGAGTTATCTCAAGACAGTGATCGTGACACCTGGGAGGTGATTAGTCTCACATCCCTTGTGATACAAAGTCTCTGTGGCCCTCTACCGGGGAAAAGGGCGAGGTCAGTGTCTATAGTCTGTACCTATATTGTGTATACCGAGGCTCCAGTAAGGGAGGGGGCATTTCATGAAGCGTTTAGGTCGGATATTTTTCTGACAAACTGTTATAAGCTACTGAAATCCTTGCATCTGATTGGCTGAGAGCAATTTTGTCTGACAAGTTTGTCGGACAAAATGCTTCATGAGATGCCCCCAGCTGGTCCTGTGTATGCCTGCCTGCGAAAACTTCAAGAATTTAGTGGATGCGCGTTTGAAAACCTAAAAAATGCGCAGCTTGAACTCTCAAGTTCATTGACCCTACCAGCCAAAACGCTATCGAATCAAAATTCATAAAATCCATTAAAAAATGCGGATCACTACCAAAATTGAGTCATCTGTTCCTTGTACATTCCCAAGCTTTCCTGCAAGTTTCATCCAAATCCGTGCACAACTTTTTGAGTTATTTTGCGCACGGACAAACAAACAAACAATCAAACCAACCAACCAACCAACCAACCAATCAACCAACCAACCAACCAACGGCGATGAAAACATAACCTCCTCCCTTGGCGGAAATAAAAATAATAGCATTTTTTGAGTCAGTGAATGTCAATATGTTAATAGATTGTGGGTTGAAGTAAGAGAATGTATATAGTGTTAACGCGAGATTAGAAATAACATTTACGACGGAAAATAAACAATTTGGTTTTGGGGGTATCAACAATTCGGCATTGAATTGTATTACTATATGCTTGTGAGATATGAAATATATGAAGAGTTTGTTTGCAAAAACCGATAAGTCCATATTTGCCAAATGGAGATATTTGCGATTAAAGGTCAAGAAAAATAAAGAGAATAAAAAATAAACAGAATAATACCTCGTTTTGATTTTTGTAAAGATAGTATAAGGGAATGTTATGATAAGGAAATATTTATTGCAAGAAATAATCTTAAGTTGCAAGTGTTTCAGAAAAAATGGTGTCTGTTTAGACACCAGTTCTCTTGATATGTTATGATGGTCTGAGTCACGGTATATTCTTGGTTGTTTTCCAAAGTATTTTATTTGAAATATTATGATGTTTTATGTGTTCAGATGAATATATGTTTGATGTAGAGAAATAAATATCCCAGTGCCAGTGGGGAAAAAAACAAAATAATAGCATCAGTCAATCAACCAAAATAATTTTTTTGCAGAAAAAACGCATGTGGAAAGAGACTGATGTATTCCATTTCGGTATATACACGAGGGTGCCCTGTTTTATGAAGAGTTAAAATTGATCATAGTCGATTTCAACTGTAAAGTCTATGGCAGCTAGTGTGGTAAGGAAATTTAAAATCAATTTTATCTTTTGATAAAACGGGGCCGAGCTCCCGGCCACCCGACCTCAGAGTGGTCCTGTAACACCACCACCACGGCCACCACCACCCGTCCACCTTCCACTCCGCCACCACACCTGACAAATCAACGCTTATCAGGATACAGTCGCGTTTACCCAATCGCGAACGCACTGTCGTTATTGCACTGACAATTCGGGAGCTGCGAATGGCGAACGCTCATTAGCTAGCTTGCGTAAGATGAAGAACTTGGACCCTGGTACAATACAAGCCACAGATTTAGAGCTACTGCTAGTGTGACTAGCGTCTAGCAACCTGCAGTTTACGTTATTTGATAGCTGGAACACGACTCACCGCTGGTATTGTTTTTCAACTCGCATTTGTTTTAATACAATTATCCCAATTATCTTCTCAATTCGACTTATATGGTCAATCCAAGCTAGCCAGCCCAGCACTTCACAGGGGCGAAGAAAGCATCGGACAGGAACGGGCAACCTGGCGACAGCAGCGCGGACACACTGATGCTTGAATGAACTCCGTGGCGGCGTATCGTAGTGTTCTAATCGTATCGCATAGCGGCCGCGGCTGGGCCTGGGGTGAGTACCCGTCCTTTGCCCGTGTCCCCCTGTTTCGCTGTCTTTGTTCTCGAATAAATCATGATCGCGCTATAACTTCACCTGTATTCACCTGTATTCACCTGTATTCACCTGTATTCACCTGTATTTACCTGTCTTGTCGGGCTTCTGGAAAGACAGTAGTCTTGTATTAAGTTGTAATGCCCCACTCAGCAGGTTTCCACTGACACACTGTATATCAAACTTAAATGCCTCGTCTTTCTATTGCAGTATTAAATGACAACTTGTGTGATTCCAAGGACAGATAAGTTGTTTTGCAAGAGGAGGTGCAAGTTGCTATGAATTCAGGAATTTTCATGCAGTCTGTCCACATCACTATGACTCGTATAGGTCTAGACTAGAGTGTGATAGGTTTAGATCTCTGAAGAAAGAACTGAATTTAACATTTGTTGTTTAACTGCGACCAGCCAGCCCGAACGCAGCGGAGCTCCCACAGTAGACTGATGTGTACCTTAGGAGTGCTGCGTCCGAGGTCTGTGTACTTATAGAGTAAAGTTTAAATATTTTCATACAAACAAGAATGCAATAAGGCCTATTATAAAATGGGTTCAAGAATGTAGCCAATTGGAAGCGCTGAAATGAGTCACGTGTGCGTGCATTATTTTCTTCAGGTAAGCACTAAGAAGAGTCTCTCTTCCACCTCCCTGGCCTGACGTACGTCACAATGTTTTACACTAGCAGTGCGCACTCAATCAGTTGTTACAAGTGCGTCACGCGCTACTATACGCGCTGTCAATCCTGTAAACAACTTCTAGTTCGGGCCGCGGGCTGCCACAACAGCCGGCGGCCTTTCTTGTGCATAACAGTACGTGGCGTACGTATACTCTTATACGTACGTACAGTACGTGTGCGGGATTTCCGAGTGCGACGTGCGTAAATGTTTGGGACGAACATCTTCGGACATCTTGACTTTTGAGCGAGTGCTATTTGTAGCTGACTGGTATTGACCCACAAAGGTACGTGAAAAATGCTGTTAGTTTTCGACCCATTTTATAAAACTAATGATGCACAGGATTATTTCGTGGCGTCAGTGAAGGTGCGGCTCACTCTCGAGTATTGACAACGGTTGCAAACATGCACTCGGCTGCGCCTCGTGCATGTCGCACCATTGTCAATACTCTCGAGCGCGCCGCACCTTCACTAACACACTCTATCCTGTGCATCATTAGTATACTAATGACATGCAATGTTAAAAACTGATTACCCATTATACCTCCCACTTTCACTTGTGATTTAACAAAACTTGTAAAAGTACCTGGTGGTTTGGTGCATACTCTATGTATGAATATTCAAAGGTTAAACAGATTATTGCCATCTTTTGCAAGTGAAATAATCATAACAAAAGTGAAAGTAAATTTAGAGGCTTTGAAGTTGGCATAATCTGAGGAAAATTGTGACTACCGGGTACTACTACTACTAGAGGTGGGCTATAGAGGGTCAATTTTAGGTCATATTTTCAGAACATACTCATCACACCTTAGTTTGATGACTTTTTGCCTACTGACACCATTTTTGAAAAAAAGAACGAAAAAAATGCAAAATCCGGGGTGACCCGGCCGAAATCGTAAAAAATCCAAGATGGCCGCCGTTTCGGCTTTAAAAAGACATTTTTGGCCATAACTCGGCTATTTTTTGGTCTATTGTGATGGTTTTGGTGTCTAACCCCATGTTTTAGGGGTCAAGGAAATGGATTATCTCGATAATTTTAGTGGAAAACCTAAGCTTCTACATGAAACTAGCCTTTTCCCCATATTTAGGGTTGAATTTCCTTCTCCTTTACCCCTACCCCAACCGCCATTTTTTTGCCTTTTTTTCCGCATTTTTTTCAAGTCATGTTAACTACCATACTTTTGATAACAAGTTCTAGCAATCTGTTTTTTTTTTTCTACCGACAATACAGCAACAAATAATATACAAATAACTTACGGTATACATGTATGTGTCATGCCAAAACTGGTATGTGGCTGGTGCATTCAGAATGCACGGTAACTGTGGAACCAGTATTGTACTGTATCTGCTTGATAGTGTCCATTAACATTTTGGTCCTAAGACCTTTCACAATATAAATAGATAAACATAATAATAAATAATAACAAATAACTTACATTATACATGGTTTACATATGTGTCATGCACATATCGGTAGTGTGGCTTGTGCATTCAGTATGTATGGTACATTGTAACAGAAGCCAGTGCTTATACTGTATCTGCTTTGTAGTGCTGATAAACATTTGGTATTCAGACCTGTAGTGCATGACACATATATATGTAAACCATGTATAATGTAAGTTATTTGTATATATCTTGCTGTATTGTTGCAAGAAAACACCACATTGATAGCTAGAACTTGTTAATAAAATTATGGTAGTTAATATAACTTGAAAAAAATACGGAAAAAAAGTGCAAAAAATAGCGGTTGGGGTAGGGGTAAAGGAGAAGGAATATTCATTATTATATCTATTCATTTATATTGTTAAAGGTCTTAGGACCAAAATGTTAATGGACACTATCAAGCAGATACAGTACAATACTGGTTCCACAGTTACCATGCATTATGAATGCACCAGCCACATACCAGTATTGGCATGACACATACATGTATACCGTAAGTTATTTTCTATATTTCTTGCTGTATTGTCGGTAGTAAAAAAAAAACAGATTGCTAGAACTTGTTATTTAGAGTATGGTAGTTAAAATGACTTGAAAAAAATACAGAAAAAAGTGCAAAAAATGGCGGTTGGGGTAGGGGTAAAGGAGAAGGAAATTTAACCCTAAATATGAGGAAAAGGTTAGTTTCATGTAGAAGTTTAGGTTTTACACTAAAATTATCATGATAATCCATTTCCTTGACCCCTAAAATATGGGATAAGACACCAAAATCATCATAATAGACCAAAAAATAGCTGAGTTATGGCTAAAAATGTCTTTTTAAAGCCGAAACGGCGGCCATCTTGGATTTTTTACGATTTCGGCCGGGGCACCCCGGATTTTGCATTTTTTTCGTTCTTTTTTTCAAAAATGGTGTCAGTAGGCAAAAAGTCATCAAACTAAGGTGTGATGAGCATGTTCTGAAAATGTCACCCTCTATAGCCCACCTCTACTACTACTAGATTACCTAGAAGAAAAGTAAGCGGATGCCATTGCTCAGGACTTGTACTTGTAGTTGTATCAAGACTAACAGCGAAACACAGCCTGAACACGAAGCGTTCGGCTCCCACAATATAACTGTGAACAAGGAGCGCCCCGGGGTTATATCAAGACGGGGTTCACCCCTTCCACTTTCCAGATTTGAAAAAATTATATAAGTAGAGACTGTTGTGAAATGCAACCCCCCCCCCCCCTTGTGAAATATTTACCATGTTTACTGTGTACATTGTAGGGTAGTTGAATACCAGGTACGGGTAGTGTGTGTGTGTGTGTGTGTGTGTGTGGATATGAGGGGGTCATAATGTAATCATGGTCAGGTCATACAAGGAGAGCGAGTAACCCACCAGAATTTGGGCCTGTGGTTTTATTGTTTTTTTTTTTATTTCCTTTTTTATTTTACTTTTGATAGTATAGATTTCATTTTAATAGTGTTATTATTAGGCCTATTAATATTGCTAAATCATTATTGTTATTATTATTATTATTATTTTTTTTTAATTGGGGGGGGGGGGAGGGGAACGATAACCAACAGTGTGTGCATACATGTTATGGGGGAGCTCTAGCCCCCCTGTTCAGTGGGGCTCCTGATAATTACAAATTTGTGATATGGATGATGTAGGCCTACTGTGTCTACTACATTTTACCACTCTCACTCAAATGTGATGTGGCTTTTTACAAATTACAACCTTCAATCTGAATGGATCCCGCTTACCACAGGGTTATAGGGCATTTTGGTCCTGCACAGAATCATCATTTCCTACGACTATCCGAAAACTTACAAACTTAGTTTAGTCTAAAATTTCATTGAATGTGTAAAGCCATCTTCTCAGAAAATAGTGATGGTAACTAGAGAGTTAATAAGGAAAGAGGACTTACAATTTTAAATAGGGCCTACACTGGTGAAATGTATTCAGTCACTACCATGCTTTGAGAGAAAAACAAAAACAAAAACAAAAACAAAAACAAAAAGGCAGAGAAGAAAAAAGCTGAAAGTCAAATTCAACACCACCTTCAAATTGACCTTTTGTCAACTCCCTGTCAGGCTAAAATCAGACTTGGCAGAATGATCGCAAAAACATTTGATCAGAATTGGACAAGATATTGTCCTGTTATGGAACTTTCATTTTTTCACAAATCACATCACTGTGAACAGCACCAAATTTAATTTTATGGTGTCGTGAACTTTGAAATTTATACTCTCATGTACCGGTAAGTTTGAATGATAGTTTATTGATACATCAAAACTTATAGGCACACAACTGTAGCTGCCCTACGACAGTGTGATTTAGGCCAACCACTCCCCCTCTTCCCCCCCCCCCCCCCCCCCCCCCCCTTCATCGCTGAGTGATAGAGTGAGTATGGCATTATCTTCAGACTGCTTGTTTCTGTGTGTGATTTACCCTGGTGTTTATGTGTGTGTGTAAAGTGTGTGTGTATGTGTCTCATAAATTAGATACCAAACCTGTGACATGTTGCACCTCTAACCTGATGTGGCCCAGATTTCTCACCAGTTGTATGAGTCCGTGAAACTGTTTGAATAAAGGATGACCTTGAAAGAAAGGTATTATTCAGAGGGATGAAGGTTCAGGTGTGAGTTTCTTCAGTTTGTTTCAGTTTGTTAATTTACAGATCAGCAGTTGCAATCTAACAAATTTAATTTGTAGAGGGAGACAAACTGAAGAAACTCACACCTGAAAGGATAACCTTGTTTTCAAGTATGTTCTTATTGTGCCAGAGTCAACTTGCTGTTACCAAACATGTGTAAACTGCACACAAGATATAGGACTACAAGTACAATGTATAGGTGGTTTGGACAGTTTTACAACAGGCCATGGGAGTTGTTGCCTAATCCCCATAATGATCTTTGTTCATGAGAATGCATCGACAAAAATGAGCAGACCAATGAAAAGGGCAAGGATTTTTGCTTGTTGATCATATAAATTTGATTTCAACATCCTATACACTACATTGTAGGTCAATGTGTTTAACATATAAATAACGCATAGCACAACTCTTTATCATATTTACATGGCCCTTTTCACAGCCTTTATGATATTGACTCTTTCCAGAATTGTCCCAATTCAATGTGTGTGTATAGTATGCAGATTACATCACCAAGGGTTTTCCGTGTCTTATCCTCAAGGTGCCTTGGGTTTCCCTTGAACCAGCATCTAAAAATAACAATCCCACAATCACAACATATTTCTCACAATCTACCTCACTTTGTAAGGTTTTCCCTTTGTGTTCATGCTTTTCCATAGACTGTGCACCATAAAACAGTATACAATGTATTTAGGTGTGCAACAGTGAGATTCTCACACATTGAACAGTTAGAATTCCTCTCAGCCTCACTTGGTAATGATTCACTTAGATATTAATCAATGTTTTCTCTGATATTTGTTCATGAAACACCTTTGCTTTTTATCTTCAGGAAGATATTTCATATTAACAGTGAATCTCAAAATTATACTTTTTACATATGTGTACAATCTCCAGTGTGAATGAAGATTGGTGGTGGATTGTTAGAGTACACACTTTGTACGTTGTACTTTAGATTGCCACGTCTCCAGCTCCATTCTGTATTCTATGAGGTTTTGAGAAGATTTCAATACCAGGTACAAATGTACGTATGTATCTCATCATGTCTGGAAGAGAACATGAAATACTCTGTGATTTAGGCACAATATTTGCCTGTTCTTATGCATGTAACATGCAAATATCTCCTCCCTTCTTACTCCTCAAAATCCCCTAGATGATGAAAGCAAAGTATTGACAGTGTTTCAAAGCCATAGCAAAGATGTACAAATTTGTAAAAGCACTTGGACATTTTTTTTTTTTTTTTTTTCAGCTCAAAATGTTTCACCCTTGGCTTGGGAAGATGAATTTTATGTTCTTTTAATTCCTCAGAATCAAAGCATTATCTAAATAGTGTTACATCCATAACAAGCAAAAATATAATATGTGTGGTTTTATTTTCCAGATACAATGTAGTTTCTGGTTGCCCAAAATGAGCATATTTATGTACATGTATGTCCACACCATGAAAATTTCCACTTTTACAATAGTAAAAAAAAAAAGAAAAATCCTCTGGTAAACATTTGTTTTTCCCCATTGTCTTGGAATAGGTTGTACATTGATACAGCTACATGTAGATTTATTTTACAGATCAAGTACAGCTGGTACAGTACAACTCCAGGGGACTTTATGGAGCTACTGTAGCTCCATGGTTCAATCTAGACATTCATGATGCTGTATACTGCACAAGTCGGGGAACTCTAATCCTTTGATTTCTCCAAACCCAGACAGAAGACTGCTGTAACAATCAGATTTATGTATCACTACAGGCAGTGTCTATTCAAAGGGAGACTATGACAGTGTGTTCAAATGCATTCATCGCTTCAGGGAATCAATTTGACAGCCCTTTGCAGCTGAATGGGCATCTACTGAATAGGGCCAAGTTTACGATACATTGCAAGGGCTAGGCTGGGCTATTTGGGCTGGGCTAGACTGGGATGGGGGGGGGGGGGTGGGTGAGTAGTGGGAGGGGGTTCTCTTTGTTTGCCTCTGTTTCCAAGCAAAGGTGGACCTCATAAAGCAGAGGTGGACCTCTGTGTACTACTTACAAGCATGTTAAAAGGGCAATTTCACACTGACCAGCTACAGTACTCATTACAATACAATGCATACAATACACAGAGATTTACGATGCACAAACTATACTAGTCTTCAATAGATGAACTCTACAAAGTCTGTAAACCCAGACTGAGGGCACTATACCAAGCAATCTCCAAATCATTTGACCATCTTGTTGCATAATTCATCCAGACGCAAAATACACTAAAATTTTAAAGGAAGGAGACGTGTCAAGTTCTCTTCACTACATGATACTGGTACCAGTGGGCTATACATAGATGGCTCTTCCACAGCACAGAACTCCTCAGAAGACTGACGTGAACAAGTGTGATTAAACACGAAGGCCTATTGTATTCATTGTATAGGGGCTTTGGAAGTTAAAAGGCCATCCTTTACACTGATTCTAGCTGACTTCAGGAGATAAAGTGAAATAAAACTAACTGATGGTGCACTGAACTTGCGCATACAATGTGGATGTCATGATGTTGGAGTCTGCAGAAACTCATCAGTGTTTGTATTTTGTACAGGTACTTCATCTGAAACTGATATTACCCTTTGATCTCAGTACACACACAAATTTATTGTTCTACCCATATAATCATGGCATGAGAAAAATCAGTCCCGAAGTATTATATTATTGACACAAAGTTGATGACTCTATGCTTACAAATTACTCTGGAGATTTTGAATCTCAAAATTGGCAGAGACAGGAAGAGAGAGAGAAAAGGAGAAGGAGAAGAAGAAGGAGGAGGAGGAAGAGGAGGAGGAGAAGGAGGAGGAGAGAAAAACATTCAAGTGCAGTGCCAGTGAATTTCTGCCAAATGGGCAGACGCCACTATCTGAATTTATCATTGAAATATCATGTTGCAACGTTCTCTTCACTATACAGCTTTGCATAAAGTTGCCCTGAAATGGGAGCGTGCGTAGCAGATTAGCCGACACTGAGCTGATAGAGACACATCATAGGATATAATATCTTTATCGGGTGCCACCTTCAAACTGATTTCCTGCGACATAGACCAGAATCCATGAATGCGTGAAAAGATTGCAGGGCTCGCCCTCCTTGCATGCAGGCAGAGTCATTCAATTTTCGAGTAAACCAGTGCAAGGGAAGTAAACTGCACACACATGTGACACACACACAAACACACTATAGTATTCCAAATGACAGAACATGTTTTTAAATAGAGACTAGGTACAAAAACTACTGCTTCTTCCAACGTTGAACTCCTGTTGTGTCAAAGCCAGGTAATTCACTCCGTTGTTCATCATCCGGAGCAAAACTGGAAATCGAGGCATGCAAAAAACAGTGACCTCCTTTCAAATGCCACCGATGTTCAACAGGCATCAGAACCACCCCCCCCCCCCCAAAAAAAAAGGAAAAGGAAAAGATGAACAAAATTAAGCAAACTTTATTATGATGATGCTACCTTGTCCCATTATTTGGCGTAACCTTCATTCCTTTGTACTTTTGATTACACTTCACCAAAATCAGATTTTATACGTACATTTGTATATATGACTACATAAAGACATTAAAGGAGGAATATCAAAGCATGGACCCATGATAAAAGAAACTAACTTCTTGCACCTTGCTCTCAACAAATGTATTGGTTAGCTTGTTCCATCACTAAAATTTATTTGTTTTGATTCTGAACTCTTACTTTACAATTTGATTGACTTGGGTTGTGCATTGTCTTTTTAAACATTGTGGCCAAGTCTGTGTTTTATGATGTGTATAAAGGATCCAGGAGTGCGCTGGCAGCCAGCGTTATGCCTGGATAAACTGTAAACTGACACACGGTACAACGATACTGTCTCAGATTGAGATTGACAATGACATGGTGCAAGAGGACCTCTTTGCTGTTATTAAACAATTGTTTAACCTTTGACCCCCTGGTATAGAGCACATTCTGCCTAAAGTTTACCAGTCCGTTGCAATCGCAAGGCCTTTCAAGGCAAGATATTGAGATAATTGGCTGGCGTGATATGTCCTCTGACTCTTGTATTGACTTTTGCAGACAATATGCCCCTGATTCTGTTGACTTGTGATTCGAATTCAAACCAAAATATTAATAGCAAGGTCTTTGCATGACCAAGAGAAAACGAGAAGAGATCCAGCCAAAGTTCATTGACCTTTTGGAATTTTGCCCAAATTGGAGTGCTCAAGTTCTATTAAAACCACACCACAAACATACAGTCATATCCCACACTGCACTGCCATATGATCATAGTGGAGAATAAATGTCATATTGGCTAAAGTTTCATCCTTCAAACTCTGTGCCCATGTGGCACTGAAAGTGTTCAGTCTCTCAAGCAAAGCAATTTGTCCACCGCAAATACAGGAAGAGTTAATCATGCAGCCTGTATCATACATCAGCTGAATTTTAAAGGGGGGGGGGGGAACTGTAAACAAATATAAGGGAGTGTCGCAGTCTAGCTGAGATTTGTAGACTGTTCAGGTTGACATGTACTGAAAATTAGTAGAATAAAATCAAACAGATTAGGCTAGGAACACTATGTCACTGACTGTTTACCAACTGTTCCTGGTAGCAGTGTTATGATCAATCAAGATGCAAATTTCTATAGTCACGTGTTACAGTGTACATGCATTTTTTTTTTTTCTGGGGGGGGGGGGGTGTTGATGCACGGGTTTGGTAAACATGATGGAAGGGCTAAGTAAACAGCATGATAAAGCAATTACCTTCAAACTAAATAGCAACTCTGACACACAACTGTAGCATAGGTTACAATGTAGATCGTATGCCTTCTTTGATTTTACACTTACAGCTGTATTGCTTTAAGTTTCATACATGGGAAAGGTTTTAAAATATTTTTGAATGATTCAGGTAAAGATCAAGACAGTGCTCAATGTATTTCATTTATACTGCATTATAATGAGTGGTAGAATAAAAATTATATGCTGAGGCTTGATTGTAGACTATCCTGTCTTGCCTGCATGCAACTTCAATGCTAGAAATGAATCATTCTTGGGTTGGGGATTGTAGGAATGTAAATCTAGTGGGAAAAGAAACAGAAGAAAAAGATGACCTTACTTTGACTCATGTCAAAAGTCTTTGACTATTCTTTGCCTTCCTATTGCTGAAATCTTTGAGTGCAAAATCCATTTTTTTCCTATGTATCAAGATACAAAAGTACTGGTATTGATGTACATGTATATTTTGTGAAGGGAGTGTCAGAAAAATTATTCGATTTATTGTGTGACTGAAGGAGATGTGTGTATCATTCTGAATTGGTAAAAAGATAAGAAATTTGAATAGGAGAAGTGTTACAAAAGTAAATTTCTATCTCAAACAAACATTCATTTCAAGTTCAAGGTGATTTTCATCCAGTATTCTTTAATGAACATATTGACCGTAGGCCTGATAGTTTATGTGTAGATAATATGCCTTGTAATTGGCTAGATTGCATCATATCAAGCACAAACGTTGGTATAGTGCACACCAAAGTGAGACATACCAAAACAAAGCACCAGAGAGCAGATCTGTTACCCAAGAGCTGGACCCTGGCCACAAGAGTCACTATGCATCTCGCTCTTGTTGTAATGTTCTTTGGGCATGGTGTCTCCAGGGTAAGGAACACACATGGGTCATTCTTTCGTTCAAAGAGTGGTTGGGCTTGTTGTCTCTGGACAAATGGAGTTAGACCAAAAGATGTGAAAGTTCAAATACCTGTATTTTAAGCTTTAGATTAAAGTTTGAAGTCGAATCGGATGTGTTCTACTACTACCGTATGTCATTGCTGTATTTACTCAACCCACATGTTAGGCTCAATTTCCCTTTAAAACAAATTAATTCAAATTGAAACCAAGAAATATTGTCAGGGCTTCTACACGAGACACAGAGATGTATTACCTGCCCTAACCACCCCCCCCCCCAAAAAAAAAAAAGAAGAGAAACAAACAAAACAAGTATTAAAGCAAGGGTATGAGTTTAGAGTAAGATATGGTTGTAGTGAGGGCCACATGTCATTCTGGTGTCCCTTGAATGAGGCTTGTCCAACTGAATTTCATCCCTTGCTTCAGACATTCAGTGTTTCGTAACAATATTTGGGATGTTCACATTAAAGACATGTTGAGCTGCAGGTGATTTTGAAAATGGCCTAATAATGCATCGAACTGGACATGCATGGATGGGATGCGCAAGCCAGGCAGTGGGTACACTTGTATGCTCATTGAACACATCATGTACAGTGTATTACAGACTCGCATATATACACATATAAATGTAGGTTATTTCAAATGTTAGATTGTTCAGTTCAGTATATGAAACAGCTGACAAGCTACTACCCGATAAGGAGAATACTCCCGATCTGCACTTGACTATTAAGTCAACTGGGCTACATGTAGTTTGTGAAGTGTGTAGTGGTTATGCAGTGTGATAGATCCCAAGAAAATATCTGGGTGAGGGGTTGCTGGTTCAGGTTAGTGTTTTTCGGTGATACGGTTAATTGGAGTGTGAGGTGTTGGTAGACGTCACTCTTTTTTTTAATATAGAGGGAATCAGCATTCAGTGGTGAAATCCTTGAAAGGTATTGCAATACGTGTAAACTGGATTACACACTGTACATTGTACACCTCCCAGAGAGGTGTTTATGATCCATGCGTGCACATTATTATAAAAGCAAGCTACCCCAAAGGCCTCAAACTGATGTAAATCGATCATGAAGTAGACACCATGTACTTGTACATGACCATATCTATTTCCCTAGGGATGTGATGTATTATTTACGCAAATGCATACCAGGGTCCAATGTATGTATCCCCAGGAAAAATCTACCTTGTTTAATGGGGTATGCAATGTTAGGACGCATTCATGTAGTAAAATACACTCCTTGTCCCAGATGTGTTGTTGTTTTTTTTTCCCCCCAGGATGCCTAATGATGCACAATGACACATACAGTGTGCAGGGTATCAATGTCTTTGTGATGTAGCCTCTCGTCAAGTCACCAGTGCAAATTGGAGTAAATTGTTAACCAGTTGAGAATGAGCTGATTTTGCTACAACACACATTTCCCATGTAGACACCTGCCCGAGTATACTTGGGACTCGTCCTCAACGGATTAATGTTCCCATGGAGTCATATCCATGCAGATTTGTCAATCAAGGGATGCCATGCTACAATGTAACTTACCATTCTGGAAAGGTGTCCTTTCTGCGTATGATAGATTCACTATTTACAATGTAGTGATAGTGTAACACAGAAGATACGTAATTGATAGTAAAGATGAATGTGTGTACATGTATGTACATAAGGAAATAAGTTCTGATATTTCATGAATTCATGAGTATTGAATTGGGACTTGCAAGACAGATCTATAGATATCTGTTGTTGGGAGAAAAAGTTGAAGGTCTTTCCTGGACTTATTCATAATTAATAAATTACAATCAAGAATGCAAATCAAAAGCAAAGTCAAACTACATACACATGGTGCTACAACAAACCTTTCTCCCTCATTTACTTCACCATGCAAACCTTCAAGCAAAATAAGATACAAACTGTTTCTATATACAAAACCACACAGAGAGTAGGATGTAAAAATAATGAATGTTTCTTTAATTGGGGTTAACATCCCCTCCAAGGACATGGTTTCTACTCTGTCAAGCAAAAGGTACCGGTACAATGTACTTGTCTGAAGTGTCTTGTAAATATGAACTACAGTTTGCAGAAGTACAAATACAGCTGTATTTTGTTTGATGTGGTGAATTGACACTTACTCTTCAAGAGCTGTTCTTTGAAGTGCTTCAAGGGGTTTCTCATACAAAGGACTTCCAATTGATAATGTCAGAAGCACCTGCTCACTAGAGTTAAATTTGTCCTGTTTACAAGGGAGATAATACTGTTTATTCTCATGTTTATGCCCCCGCCAAACGAAGTTTGAAGGGGGTATATAGGAATCAGCGGACGGTCGGGCGGTCGGTCGGGCGGTCGGGCGGTCGGTCGGGCGGTCGGGCGGTCGGGCGGTCGGGCGGTCGGTCCGTTGCAAATCTTGCGTCGCGAACTACTTCCTCAGTTTTCAACCGATTCCCATAAAACTTGGCACAGATGTGTGCCTTGGGTTGTAGATGTGCAAGACATATTTTTTGACAGTACCCAAAAGTACGTTGCCATGGTAACGGCATATTATGGGCAAAAATGGGTACAAATCTTGCGTCGCGAACTCCTCCCACAGTTTTTGATCAATTTTTATGAAATTAGGTACAGATGTTCGTCTGAATATGTTAATGTGCAAGACACATATTTCCGCAGTGGCAAAAAGTGCGTTGCCATGGTAACGGCATGTTATTGGTAAAATATAGGGCAAAATGCTTCATGGCAAAACTGCTTCATCAGTGTTCTTCCAATTCTCATGGAATTCATATTGAATGTTTGTCTTAGGATATAGGTCAGCATGACACATTTCTTGACAGTGACAAAAAGTATGTTGCCATGGTAACAGCTCACATATTATGAGCCAAAATGATGGAAAATTTTGTGTTGCAAACTACTTCCTCAGTTTTCGCCCAATTTCCATGAAACTTGGTACAGATGTGTGCCTTTGGTTGTAGATGTGCAAGACGCATTTTTTGACAGTACCCGAAAGTACGTTGCCATGGTAACGGCATATTAATGGCAGAAGATCAAGGAAAGATCTTGCGGATTTAACTACTTCCTCAGTTTTTTGACCAAAGCTTATGAAATGTGGCACACACCTTGATCTTGGTGGGAAGATGTGGAAGACATATTTTTCGGACGTGTCGGAAGCTGCGTTGCCATGGTAACGGCATATAAATGGCAGAAGATCAAGGAAAGATCTTGGGGATTGAACTACTTCCTCTGTATTCGACTGAAGCTCATGAAATGTGGCACACACATTGGTCTTGGTGGGAAGATGTGCAAGACATATTTTTTGGACGTGTCGGAAGCTGCGTTGCCATGGTAACGGCATATTAATGGTGGAAGATCAAGGAAAGATCTTGTGGATTGAACTACTTCCTCAGTTTTTGACAAAAGTTTATGAAATGTGGCACACACAATAGTCTTGGTGGGAAGATGTGCAAGACATATTTTTCGGACGTGTCGGAAGCTGCGTTACCATGGTAACGGCATTTAAATGGCAGAAGATCAAGGAAAGATCATTCCTTGGGTAAGACTGTCGTCACGGGGCGGGGGTATTAATCACCTTAAGTGATATTTCTAGTTTATATTGTAAAGTCATGAATGAGAAATGTGTCCATTTTAGTCATATTGAAGAGATACAATTGTACAGTGAAATTAGTGTGAATAGCGGTGGTACTTGTAGACAGGTGTTGATTTCGTTTACGATCCATTCATGAGATAATGTGAAGGTAAGTTTTATAGAAACTTGATAAAAAAATGGGTTGCCATCTTGTCTCGTCAAACCACCTTGATAAACCTTTTTACGTCATGATACAAGTCTTATAGTATACATACAGTTGTAAATTTGTAGGTTCCCATAATGAGCTGCACATCAAAATGAAGGAAGAGAGAGAGAATGAGAAGAAAAAAAACTGAGGATGTTTTGTCAGATATTGTCCAGCAATATTAGTGGAACATTTCAGTGAACTTTGAAGAAAATCAGACATTTTTGAGAGGTTATAAAATTAATTTTAAAAGATTTGATGCTGGCATCACTGGATGAGAAGACTATACATGTACAGTTTGTGATGCCCGTCACCTGCAGAACAACAATATGGGGCAGATGTACAATGTAAAAAGGATAATATCATTTCCTCTGCTTTCTGAAAGAGTTACTATTGAATTTTATGGGATTTATTGTTCTGCTTTGATGTCACAACGGGTTTAATAGTCGTATCATCCAATGGTGGTGGCATGAAACATTGAAAATTCATAACTTTTCAATAAATCGTCTGGTTTTGATCAAATGTCACTGATGTGTTCTAATGATATTAAGGTACTGCATTATCTCTGTCCACTTACATGGAGGTACATACAACTTAATACATACACATATATTTGGGGAAACATTCCCTTTGAATGTAATTTCATATTTTGTTCAAGTTGACCTGTGTAGATATTGTAAACAGGGTAAAATCAAGTGAACAAAATGTGAGAAGTGTCATTGGAATAATATTAGCTTTGGGAGAAGTTACAGAATTTTAAAATTTCCTGTGTACGTTTTTATGGAAATGTGACTTTGGCAACAGCCACAGACAATAAAAAAAAAGAAGAAGAAAAAGAAGAAAGATTTTGTGAGCTGTATTTTATGCACTGCTACACATGCATATTCACATAACAGGGGGTTATTGGTGTCATTACATTTCCTGTTTTACATTTATTCATTTGTTCTTTTTTTATGACTCATCCATGGAATCCCACACATCATAGCAAAGATTTATCTCAATACTGGCATTACCATTCTGAACACAACAGACAGATTCCTTAATAGAAAAAAAAAACACACACCAAAAAACAACCATCTGGAGTTCAAGGATCATAAGTCATTGTTCACAGGCATTCTTTTTATCTGTAGTATTATTTGCACAGTAACAATTCGATGGTTAGTGGTTTTCATTTTTATCACAATTGATGATTGATAGGGATGAGCTAGAGATATTATAGGAGTATTGTTGACATTGGATTAAAGGCTGGTTGACTATTTACAGTGTATACACAATTCCAGGATAGTTTCAAATATTGCTATTCCATCCACAAGCATACAATTGTACGTACTCAATGCATTTCAGTGCAGGGTACTTGAAATCCAGACTGTACATACATCAGTTGTTGCTATGTTGGGCAAGTCTTGGACAAGCTTTCAATTTGTTATCAGAGCCATTGTTGTTTGTGCTGTTGTAGGCACATGTACAACACTTGTATGCCAAAATTTGAATGTCAGTATGAAGTGATGATATTTTTTATAAGTGGTCTGATATTATGTATACCTTGGGTAATCTTTCTAAATTTATCAAATCAAAATGAGTGGGATTCTTCAATTTTTTGAATTGGCAATTTCCCAAACATTCGCCCGCAGCACAAAAATGCATCAATTGTATACTGTATTGAAATTGCAGATTTTTCTAAAGAAGAAGAATGATTCTGTCAATTTCCTTCTCAATTACAAATTCAACCACTTGCAATATTATCTTGTACAGTCCAACCTCTCCTATCCGGCTTCCCTTTATCCAGATCTCTTTATTATCTGAATGCGTTCTCGGCATGTTTTTTTTTTTTTTTTTCTTTTTCAATCTGATAATTATGGGGAAAAGGGGGATTTCAAACTCAAATGAAATTCCTACACAAACTCACATGAATTACATATTATTCCCAACTTAATTAACATACATTCACATCTAATTTTCATGTAAATGACATTTGATTTGATTTGATTTGATTTATTTATTCTCTGTATGCCATTTTTTTTTTCAAATACATCAACTTTCTGCAATTTCATTAACAAAGTACAAAATACCGGTAGTATGATTTATACAATTTTCATCATTTTCATCAATTATGCAATACATCTGTAGTATAATTACATGAGTAACATGTTAATAATTTGCATACAGAACGATTGCCAATAATAAGCACAACGCTTGACTGTTTGGCAACCGATAACAAATAACATTATAGTGAAGAAAAACAAGAGGGTCCAACATGATGCTCGTGGAATAAGGGTTAGGGGGAGAGAGAGAGAGAGAGAGAGAAGAAAGGAAGGGGAGGAGATGATAAAAACCTCCGGATACTAGTCTCGCCAGATCAACTCGACATACCTCTATACCAAGACACATACACACATGCACATATTAATAAATTACACTGATGTATTCACATAATAAGTGTTGCTTTTGTCATGTAAAAGTTACATTTAATGAGGAAGAGAGAAAAAGGAGAAGAAGAAGACAAAAAGCAATCATCTGTATACACAGCATAAATTTCTATGTGCCCTTTCAGGGCATGACGTTATAGTGAACCATGACATGTATTCACACATTCACTACCCCAAAATCACCGCAAGAACATGGACAGAAAATTTTTCCATTAAATCATGGCACAGTACAAGCTATCGTTCATGGCGCAGATTATCAGAGAATATTGAACGCAGACCAGCTGACGAGGATGTAACATGTTCACGCAAAAGTACATTAGGCCAAGTAAAAAAAGAAACCAGTTTCTCGTCCTCGCGCGCATCGATTTTGGCCGCCGCATCGATTTTTTTACTATTTACTATTTTCAAAATGGCGCTGAAAATACCAAGAAATTCATAATTCTCGTCCCAGCCCGCTCCCCGCCCGCCTCGATTTTCAGTTGCCGCATCAACTTTTTTGATACATCTGTATTTACTATTTTTTCGGCCGCCGAAAAAAAGATCGACAATTTACCTACCAATCGTGATGTCATTTCTAATTACGCCTTGCGTCCTCTACTTAGCTGTAGTACAGCTGTAGCTTCTGTAGTGTGTATGTATAACGCGTAACGCATGCATTTCACACTGCGAGCTCGGCAAGAAGGAATGACCCACAAAGCAGTCGAACTGTAGTTGGATGGGCGCGGGCGCGGGCGGCGCCGGCCTGGGCTAGCTGTGATGAACAGCGCACTCGGTACGTCGTGAACGCGATAGCGGCAACATTTTTTTTTGCGATCAATCGCTGATATTCCACGCGTATTTCGCGCATTGTTCGTATTTTTCACCGTTTCTCATATTTCAAGCGGATGAATTGTACTGTACAAATGCTTGTGAGGATTGTATCGAGTTTGTATACATTTTCATGTTATTGTGACTACAATTGTATGTGCATGTGTGTGCAGTGTCGGAAGGTACGGTGCCGGTGCAGTGGCCGTGCCGCACCGTATTGGCAAAGTGTGCGTGTCTGTGTAGCTGTCCAGGGTCGGTCACCGGTGTCTCTGCACGCACGCATGAACACATTCGAATGTGTAGAAGCCCGTACACTCTGCTCTGTAACGTTGCATCGCTGACGGCGATTTATTGTTCTATTTTGAAGAGAAAGTGAATGCGCTTTTCCAGCAAATGTAGAATTATCAAATGGGTGTATCTGCAAAATAAATAACTTTTCCACGGATTCTGGTTTGTCTCTTATTTCTGCGGGATACTTTTCTTTACGATGTAAATTCACGGACACGGCCGTGAGTCGTATCATCTGTAGTGTGGTATACAATCATTCATCATCCAAATGATGAGTGATTTTCAAATGTCTTTATAGAACATGAAGAAACATCTTTAAACGTTTAATGCTATAATGCCATATCAGTATCATTTTGACATCCATCTGCAATTGTACAACAGTTTCCAGTTAAATGTGCTACAATTGTACTGTGAAGAAATGCAGATACATACCAGCTGTGTGGACACAAAAAGTCACAAACACCAATGATGAATAAAGCAGTGTTTTGAATATCATAGAATTTCTTTCAGTCGTACATTCTTTGTTGAAAGACATGTTTTATACCTGTTTCTGAGTAGCACAATACATCAGAATTGCAAGTATAACACTGGTATCAGAAATAGTGGCGGATCCAGAGAGGGGCGCAACCGGCGCACGCCCTCCTTTAATTTTCGTTAAAAACAAAGAAAATAAAAAGGAAAAAGATGAAATGAAACCCGGAAGTGACACCAGGAGAAATATTAGTCACGCCTCCTCTTTACAGAATTCCTGGATCCGCCCCTGAGAAATGCCATTACAACACTAATAATATCAGTATTAAGATGGTTATTTTCCCTTGACATCTGTAGTGGAAAGAAAAAGCAAATGTATTTCTGCATGCATGAAGTTTCATTTCAAGTATGGTACATAATCTATTTGTTTGAAAATGCACAGAGTGCAGGCAAGACATACTGTACACTTGGGACCTGGTCTCTCATAACACAGCTACCAGAGTGATATTTCATTTCATAAATTGGATATAAGAAAATAGTAAAGCCCTCTCTCGTTACCTTTCTCAGAATTACCGGATGAGAAACATGTATTACTTTCATTTTGACAATCCTCGAAATAATAGTAAGATATCAAATAGTAAGGACCTCCCTCATCGCCTTGCTCAAAAAACCCGGACGAGAAACTACTATCGTTTTTTACTTGGCCTTACGTATGTTATGTACATAGATGTACCATTGGGTAGGCAGCTGCGTGTATAAAACATTGAATCTCCCATATCCGTCCAAATCCCTTATCCGGATGAGCGCCGCTCACGACATGTCTGGATAGGAGAGGTCAGACTGTATGTGTATACTTTTGTCCACTTTGGATACAATGTGTATACAGTATTCATCCACTTTTGTCCACTTTGGATGCAATGTGTATACATACAGTATCCATCCACTTAATTGTCCACTTTGGATGATGTGTGTACCGTATCCATCCACTGCAAAGAGTAATGAGCTTTGCCTTCGGTACTCAGTATACTCTGTACATGCTCTCTGAGCAGCTAACAAAACAATGAAAATGCTATTCTTAGAATCCTCTCGTAATGCTCAGATATAGATCATATTTCAAGAATAATTTGATCAGTCCCATACTACCTATAGCATGTGTACAAATTGTATGTGCAGTAATTTCCAGGATTGGATGAGGAAAGACTGAAGAATATACTTGCAGTGGAGATTTGACTCCAGCATTAAAAGTCACATTTATAGGATTATATGTAATTTTATAAAGTGGAGCCACTTATTGTTTGGGTTGACCTCAGCCACCAAGCACTCAAAGAGACTTTGTACTTACACGATTTCAACAAGATGCCACTAAAAGCAGCACCCATGCACCTACTAACTTTGGTGTACCACTGCAGTCTGGAAGCAAATGATGTTAATAATTTGACTATTTTAATGCAAATGTGCATAAAATTGTGTTTGTCTTCCCTGCAGCTAGTTCAAAAATAAGTCGTCTCATGTGTGCTCCCATTTGAAGTGACACAAATTATTGCTCTCACTGTTTTATTGATGATGAGTGACACTAAGTTTAAACTGACAACTTCTGTAAATTAAATACAAATGAAGAGTGTGATTACATAATGGGATAAGTGCCATTTTTAAATATTTCAAGAGTAAATCCATCATCAGATAGTGCAAAGTAAAACCTCTTCCGTGCTACCTCACTTGTTGCACAATAAAGATCATTATTGAAATTATGATCAAAGCCGTGCCATATTTTCTCATCATTTTCTTTGTATTATAGCAGGTTTGATACCACACAAATGGAGTTAACTCGTAAGCTCTTCTAATGCTCTGCCGCTGTTTACCTTAGGAACAGTGATTTAAAAAAATTTCAAGATATGACATTTAATCCATATGTGTAGGTCTGTGATACCACAAAACATCCTACCATATAACATTTTCGCGATAAGACCTAAAATACTCGCTGTAAGGAGACATCTGTATTTTTCTCAAGAAAACTGTGACTGTAGATGGTTTACTCTGGAAATATTTTTATCATAACTATTGTTCACATTTTGTATGTTCAACAATACTTGATGTTTATTTTACAGTTTCAGATTTTTACTGTGGTTGTTTCTATCCCTAACTCACATTTTAGAACTATTTTAAAGCACTAATGCTGGGTTTTTTGTTTCATCTGCAAATGGTAAATTATGCCTTTAATACTAGTACATCAGAGTAGGGCGGGACCATGGTATCTGTCCATTGTTCTCTGCTTCCAGCAGATCAATACAGTCCATTTGTTGACATTCACCACCTGTAGCATAAAACTTAAATTACATCTGGATAGTTTTGCTGTGCTGTGACAGTGATAGTGCGACAGCCAAGACATTCAGTATTTTTAGATTAGGATCACTTCATCTAGTCTGTAGACATGTATACATGTACATCTTCTATGTAACTTTTGATTTATTTATGTTTGTATTGTCTGTGTCTTGCAGGTGCACCTTTGAACATTCTACCTGAGAACATGGAAAATAATAGGTAATTATGGTTGACTGTAATCTACATGTGTTTGTTATTTGCTGACACAAACAATAGAAAAAAAATAGCAGGAAGGATAAGGGACATTAAGCATGGTGTGGTACATTGTAGTTTCTTTGCCAGGTATGCTATTCATGGGGGATTTAAGACTGAATGAAGTATGTAAAAGAAAAGAAAAGAAAAATAAAGAAAAAAAATAACAACAAGATAACGGAATAATATTCACCACCCTGTATGATCAACTCAATTAAAAAATATCTCATTTTTTCGTTAGCTTAAGAGGGACTGAGATCCAGCAGTTACCAGAATGCTTTGAATAAAAAGACAAACACCAAAAAACAAAAACAAAAAATAACAACAAAAAAACAAACACCCTGATAAGATAGGACATGGAAAATGAGTAATAACGATCATTTGCTTGTCCTTTGCTGACATGAAAACTGGCAGGAAAGGTAAACATTTCTTGGAATGCCATTCTTGAGCCAGAGTCTAGTTCCTGGCTCAGATATGCTATTCAATGCTAATATACTCTGGAGGCAGTGTCTAAAAACAGTAATTAAAAAAAAGCATTACAAAATGATATTCTATTACACCGTGTGAGATACATATGTTACAAATGTGAAATTTCTCATTTGTTTCCTTTTTATTTAGGAAATCAGATCTAGCAGTTAATATGCTCTGAATAAAAGATTAAAAAGGAAACATTACAACATGGAAATTAGGTGATTATGATTTATTTGCTTGTTGTCTGCTGAAAGGGAGAATAGCAGGAAAGAAAAACATTTCATGAAATGGAAACAGTTCCTGGCTCAGCTATGCTATTCAACACTAATTTACTCTGGAGAAAGTATTACAAAAAAAAAAGTAAATGAAAAGAACAGATATTGAAATGATATTCAATTATCACATTTGTTTCCACTTAAAGGAAGAAATGAGATCCAGCAGTGAATACACTTTTAATAAAAAAATAAAACAAAACTGTAGTGCACTCTTTATTTCATGATATTGTATTCTTTTTTTTTATACTCTTGAATGTTATTGAATGTTATCAATTATAATCATATAATCATGATGCCTCTGCTCCGAAGGGGGCATTTTCATCAACTTTTTTCTGTGGTGGTCCATTCGGGCAACTAAAATATTTTGGTTGACCGGAAAAAAAAGAGAGATGTAGTAGCCTGAAAGAAACAGAAACATAACAATCCATTTGGAATCTTGAGCGCCTGATGGGGCCCCAAAAGATAGCCTCATTTTAAATTTGGTGGAAATTTGGTGGCATCATTTTTTAGTGGCTCCAAGCCACCGGGCCACAGTCAGTGTCGAGCTGTGATGTATTTTTTTTTCATTAAAAGAGCCAACACTTTCTGTATATTCTTTAGAGGAACAGCACCACTAATAAAACAAAAAAGATTATGGCATAATGTTTTATACCAGAATTATACCAGTGAATCACAAATTATGAACAGTTATAATGTCCTCCCTTTTTTGTTAGCGAGGAGAAGATACCACAATTGATTTACTTTGCATTACTGCCTCACCGGTAGGGGAATACTTGATAATGACAGTTGGGACATACATATTTGTACCAGACAATGTTGCTGTCAAGAAGCACCAGTTATAGAATGTTTTGATGGGAATTTCCCTCTTTGCAGGCAATCTACAGCATATTTGTATTATAGGAGGCAATGTTTTTGCAAGTTGTTGATTTTGCAAATACACAAGTCGACTTCAAATGTGCAGAAGTGAAAACACTGCAAAGTATTTCAGACATTCAGTATGTTATAAGCTGTGTCTTTGATGTGTTGATGGCATTTTGTCATTCTGACAACTAGGCAAATCACTTTTTCTTTGTCTATTACATGCAGTTGAAGTCCTCATGTCTAAATTCATCAGTGGACATTTGCTTACATTAGTTGCTACATGGTTGGGCAAGCCTCTGACAAGCTTTGGGGTTGTTAAGGGTAATCTTTGTTTTGGATCATGTGTATGAGGTTTGATGCATTGTGACAGTCTTCTGATACAAGTTTTGAAAAGTTTTTTCACGATGAAAAAATTTCACAGACAGGAGAAATTTGTGTGCAAATGAGGGGCCTCCATTTGGACTTCAAAAATGCAAAGTCACCTTTTGTTCCTTTTATTGCTCAGAATCTTTGTATCTGCTTTTTTACTCGCTGGTTCTATTGTGGAATTGGAGCACTAGTTTCCAATTGGTTGACACCTTTTGTGAGTGGAATGCCCTAGTAGAGTGTGTGTTTACTTTGTGTGTGTGTGTGTGTGTGTGTGTGTGTGTGTGTGTGTGTGTGTGTGTGTGTGTGTGTGCGTGTGTGTGTGTGTGTGTGTGTGTGTGTGTGTGTGTGCGCGTGTGTGTGTGTGTGTGTGTGTGTGTAATTGTGTTTCTGTGCTTTGTTGAGTGTTCACTGTGTAAACATGCACACAATTCCATGCTATTATTGACACACCCTTGTCAGATGCATTTTTTTTTTCCAACTTGGCATACTATGGTGTAAACATTTGTGACATTCAAAGCTATCGATTGCTTTATGATATATGCCTACTGCACGACAGGTGATGCATCTGTTATCTCTTTGTTTCTGTAGACCAAACAAGGGCAATATACCAGCTTATCAACAATGATAATCTTATGGGCATTATACAGTGTATCTCTCAAAGGACCAGTGCTAACATGCTAAGGGCCTACCCTCCTCCTTTACATATTCAGTACGACTGACACTTGTATTTCAATATGTGCAAGCCAGTTTTGTTTGCACACGCTACTTCTTACAATGTCTGACAAGTTTAAATAATATTTGTAAACTTTATTAGATTGGCAGACTGGCCTATCATGCAGTGCATGTTGTGTAGGACTGGAGTACCAAGGAGGTAACAGTATTGTCTGCAGAACTACCTGCATATTACACCAGGTGTTGAGAACAGCTGCATGGGTTCACATGGGTCATCTAGCGCTGATATTTGAAATAAGATAAATCAATCTTATTATCAGAGTAAACGCTATTTAAATATCGAAGGGATTGCTAGATTTGTGACTTGCTCTTTTGTCTTCACACGAGCAGTGTTTGAGACGTGATGTTCTTGACTCTGTAGCCATGTATGATCTTCAAGGTTGTTTGAAGTGTATGACCTTTGATAGTCAGTGCTCAACTGCAATGCGACACAGGCTGAATTGTACATCATGTAAAATAGTCATAACCAGGAGTCAAAGGCCTATAAACTGATGGAATATCATGTACACTGTAAAAACATCGGTGTTAGATTTAACACCACGGATGTTAAATCTAACACCGATCAAACTTCAATAAAGGACCACACCCACAGGTGTTAAAAATGCACTGTGATTGTGTTGAAAAGTGTTCACCTGACACTTCGTGGTGTTAATTTGACACTGTACCTGGTGTTATTTTGACACTGTACTGGTGTTAATTTAAAAATGACACCACATGGTGTTGATTTGATATCTGTTGGTGTTAATATCAATGGTTTAACACCCATCCAGCTTCAATAAGAGACCACACCAGCTGGTGTTACTTTGGTGTAAATTTATTTTCACATTTTTTCAAAAATCTAGTATTTTGATGTAAAATTCTTGATTGTCTTGTTTAAATTAAAAATCAACAAGAAGTGCAGTTACTAAGAAACTCTTCAAAAAACAGTTTAAAATTTGGAAATGACACCCGGAGGTGTTAATTTAACACCATAAATGAGCACCGAAAATTTAACACCAGCTCGGTGTTCACTATTTAACAACGGACTTGTTGCAGTGTAGGAAATGAAAGCTACAAAGATGGAAACAATGATGATGAAAATAATAGTATTACTATGTTATGCACTGCTACTACTACTAGTACTACTACTATGACTACCTCCATGATCATCACTACTGATTATGATGTATACAGGTAATGGAAATAGAATTATTACAAATATAAAGATAATCACATTAATGGCATTATAATATGGCCTTATGCTGGGGTGGCCTCTTCCTTGTTAACACTGCCCTCTTTACTGGGCTTTGATTAAAAATACTTTATTTTGTTTAAATTGGGAGAATCAGTATGTTTTAATATGAATGAAGATTAAAATTGAGAGTCTCTATAAATACAGAGAGCTATCAGAAAGCATGTTTTACAGTGCTAATGTGTTTTTTTTCTCCATCTAATGTACAGGGTATGTTGATACACCAAGGTATATTGCATTTTTCCCATTCTTATACAACAGCAAAAAATATCCCATTTTAATATTTCTATCTTAACTTTGCATCAGAATTCCTTTTTTTTTAAAAATAATCAATGTGGAGAGATTGGCAACCTTTACTATATCCTTTGTTCCCTTTATGTGATGGCGCATGCAGTTCACTTTTCTTAGAAGCTCGTATTGAGCAAGAGCAATCTTTAAGTTAGTTTTAGTGTAAAGTGGGGTAGGGCCTACTTTATTCAAGAAGTTAGCTGTAGAGGAGTTTCTTCGAACAGTGGATGGTGAGGTTGGCATCTTCCATGATATGGAGGGACAATCAAGATACATGTACACAAAATGCATGAAGGATTTAAACACGTATGCCATGGACATATAGACCTAGGTCAGATATCACCGAAAGTCTGACTTTCCTCTTCCTGCGGTGAGGACAAATGGGAGTGACCAGTGTTGTTCTTTCGGCACTGAGCAGACGTGCGTCTATCCATTTTGTTCCTGTCTGCTGCCCCCGAGCGATCACAGAGCCGTCGTTCCATGCCCACGTGCACGGCCACCGACGCAGTGGCGGTGCCGATCGAGAACACAGGTATGTGGGGCGCCACAGGTCAGGGGTGGGCCATCTTCCCTTGACACATTTTCAGGACTGCTGTTGTTTGATGCTTACATCAGTTTACACAATCCATTCTTCTATGGAGGCTCAGTACTTTGGCGCCAATAATGCATGTCAAAATCTTCTCAGTTGGCTACTTCTCAGTTGGCTTCTGCCTGTGGTGGCCTATTGAAGATGACACGCATATAAACCATAGGGCATAGCACCAGAGCCATTTTTCTTAAAGATGCTTGCAATTCATAACGGTTACTGCATCAGCAACTTACATACTCACATCTAACCAGTTGTGTCCCTTGCATTGATTTAGTCGACTGCATGCATGCTTCTTTTCTCTGAAGACAAAGAAAAAGGTCACATCGTACCATTCTTGCTATAACCATAGTTTGTTCAGCATATCAAGGACAATGCTAAAAAAAAACCAGATTTGCTACAATGAGATCAAAGAAACAGTTAACAAAGTTACATCTTCCCATGCCGCCGAGCATTTCCTTCACGTTAACTTTTTTTTTTCTCCTGGCAGTCTTGTCCACTTTCTCACTATTTCTCAACATTTTAATTATCGTGAACTTGTCTCCTGTCTCCTGTCAGAAAAACGCTTCAGGTGTTCAAAGTAATGAACCCTATTTCATTTTTGGATGAAATGTGTAGTTTGTGTGTTTCGGAATGACGAACCTTCAATTCATTTTCAGTGTAACGAACTTTGGGAATAACGAACATCATCCCAGTAGACTTGCATCCTTTGGGGCGGGACTGAAGTAGGGTATCAATGTAGCTAGCGCATTATTATGATAAAATTAGATGCCAAATGATAAGATGTTGTAAAGCCATTAGAGGACCACAGGTCCAGCCATACATTACATCGAGGAATAACTTCTTTGAGGCGACCTCCACAATTACAGTATTCGTTTAACTTTGCTCTTTTGATACGCAGTTCATTGTCCTTTTCACAGTTGCATCCAAAGCCCTCTAGTTAGTGTGTCAACGTCCTCTCACTCAAAAGAACTTATGTGACAAGATTGAGCCTTTACCCAGATACAATCACCACACGACTTCTCTGCAGTGATATCCAATTCTTTGTTTGTGCTTGCGTGGCCTGTAAAACTCGGCAACATCCCCTATTTCATCTTCTCACATTCTAAAATGAAAACAAAGATATCTCAAGAATCAAACAATGGATGTTTGTGAACATGTTTTGATTTGAAAATGTAACTAATTGTATGGGGACAGTAAGGAAGGGCTGATCTTCTTGATAGACTTGATGATCACTTCTGCTTTAGAAAATACGCAATACAATGTGTGATGGTATGGTGTGACAAATTGTCTTTGTCAATACTTTATCACATACATTTTGTAGCATATCGTAATAGAGCGCTTGACTTCCCTTCTTAGGGAGATAGGCCTATTACCCTAACAACATTTCACTCACAAGACAAAAGAATGCATTATAAGTGTACTTAATACGTATCATAAAACGTGAAATTTTCCCCTCAAAACGTTTCAGGGACAGGACAAAAGGTTGTGTACTTCTCATAAAATATGAAATTTTGTGAAATTACTTGTGTGTGTGTGTGTGTGTGTGTGTGTGTGTGTGTGTGTGTGTGTGTGGTTCCTCCACTGTGACATCACAAAGTCCTATATGTACAACTGATATAGTCTCATCCAGCAACGACGGCACATGGATTGGACAAAGATTTAAAAATTCATATTTTTTGAACGGATTGCTCCATTTTCCTTCAAATTCATGGATGAATTTTGCATTTATTGAATCCATTTCGTAGTGATTTCCCCTTTAAAAATTGGCTGATATTGCGACAGATTCTTTCCCCTCCAAAGAAAGGCAATCATGAAAATAATGTCACATATTCATCTCTGTGATAAGCTGTAGACCCTATTCACTGAACACGAATCTTCGGTGAAGAAAGTTTTTAAAATGCAGACAGACATGAAAATGCTAGTGAATATCGTGTATACTGCATGTGTTGTCAGGTTCTTTAAGTATAGCTGCTAAAATTGTATTCGGCATTTAGGAAGGGACTTCATGTTTGCATTTTGTTCATGTCTATTTCGTGATTATCTGTCTTGGCAGGGGCCTCAGTACAGCTCTACTCATGAAGATTTGCTATTAGCGAAATTGATTTCTTCATTTTTTAGAAACATATTACAGGTTAAATGTGAGTATCAATAATCATCTGGAATATCTGAAAATGCACGAGATGTGAAATTTTAGGAGGAAATTAAATTTTGGTACACGCCTATGATGCGTATTTTCTTATTGAAATGTGAAATTATGTATTTATAGACTTTGATCCAGAAAAATGCTTTCATCTGTTTTGAAAAAAGAGAGATAACTATATATTTCTAAATATATAATTATGAAAAAAAAAGCCTTTTACCAGTACAGTGCAATTCGAGAAAAAAACTTGCGGTGAGATTCAGGAAATGTTTCAGACGTGTCAAATTTCAGGAAATCATGCAGATGGACTTTTCCTCTGGGATTATTTTTTCTTCTTTTTTTTTTTTTGCCATTCTAGGCGTGAATGTGTGATTTTCGGGGTCATTTCCACCATTTTTCAAAAATAACTTGAAGCAGCTCTCACTTGTGAACGTGTAACTAGAATAAATAAATGAATAAACTAACTCGAACCCGTTTCCCAAGGCCATTATTATTGATAAGTTATAGCAAGAGGTTACATGACATTTGCTCTTGTGACAATTTATTGCTCCCATGGAAGTATCTGCACGCAATAAGCCGGACATGAATGTCATTCTACCCACGAACTCTCTAAAAAAATCGAGTGAAAATTTTCACTCTGAAAAGAGTGAATACAAAAACGAGTGAATTTCGAGTGAAATTGGAGTGAATTTTGAGTGAAAATGCTCAGTTTCACTCATTTTGGAGTGACGTCAGGGATCACTCCAAAATCTTCGAGTGATCCCTGACGTCACTCCAAAATGAGTGAAAATGAGCATTTTCACTCAAAATTCACTCCAATTTCACTCGAAATTCACTCTTTTTTGTATTCACTCTTTTTAGAGTGAAAATTTTCACTCGATTTTTTAGAGAGAACATAACCGTAACCTTAATCCTAATCTTCACATCAAACTAAACCCAAAACCCTATCACAACCCTAAGCCTGTGACCCAAAGTGCTTTGAGAAAATAAGATGGGAGCAATTGTCGTTTCACCAAGAAAGATGATGTATACATGTATTGTAATATTTGTTTCTGTTTTCTGATTTGTCATATAAAGAAGATTGAATTTATATTATCATTTTGCAGATTGGGAAGACTTCAAGCAGACAGCAAATTTTATATGCATGCTCAGCAATTCACTCAGAAGTTATCATGCATTGCAAGTTGCCCTCTGTCAATGACAAACATGTTTGGTGTCCTTATAAGACCGCAAAATTTACTCGAGAAGATATTGCGATTACTGTGAAGCAAGCAAGATATCAAACAAAGTAAAAGATAAAGAAACAAAACAAAACAAAATGCAACGCACCGACTGGAAGGAAAAAAACAAAACAAAACAATGGGCATTCCTATCTAGTGAACTCACGAATTTCAAAGTTTGCAGTTCGTCATTCCGAACATTTAGTTAATCCGAAAATGAAATAAGGTTCGTTATTCTGAAGGTTCATAGATCCGAAAATGAAGTTGAAGGTTCGTTATTTTCGGATTAACGAACCTTCCGAATATAACGCTACAATTTAATGTTCGGATTAACGAACTCTTATTCTTTTTCGGGTTGACGAACATCTGTAGTTGAAGGGAGCTTGTTTGTTTGTCTTTGTTTTAATAACGAACCTTAATTCAGAGTAACGATCTTATTTCATTGTCGGATAAACGAACCTTCGGAACAGTGAACATCACCCATTCAGAGAGTCTACTCTAGCCAAGTTAATTCACCAGCAAGAGTTAAGACCAGCGACGTGCTCGGCTTTGGTTCTCGACAGTACGTTCTGTCACGGTTGTCGGTGCCTAACCCTTTACTTGCTAGACATTGTAGAGGGATATTGGGCAGCGTGTGCAAGGCTAGGTTTATATGTGGGCGCGTGTGTGCCAGTCGGCACTCAAAGCGCACGAAGGGTTAAAAGCAGCGTTGTGCATGGCCTTTAAAAAAAGGCTACGTAGATCAGTATCAATACTGCTTCATGTCAAGGTCGTTAACCTAGTTACTTCCGATGCCAAGAATGGAAGTGTGTGCTCCATACCAAAATACTGAACGTTATAAATCATGATTTCGCAATTTAGTTCAACCAATTGCTCGCGGAACCAAGTGAATAATTTGAGGAATTACTCTGTACAGAGAATCATGCGGACTTTCCACCCCCTTACTACCAGTATACTAATTGTAGCTATTGTTATTTCGGTTACAGTTTGCTCTTACTAAGGTTCGTTATTCCGAAGGTTCCTTTATCCGAAGGTTCGTTCTTGTGGAAATGAAAAAAAAAAGGTTCGTTATTCCGAACATTCGTTCGTCCGAAAAAAAAAAATATCGTAATGCCAAAGGTTTGTTCATACACGTCTTCTGTTCATGTGCTGATTGACGAACCATCGGGATAACGAACATCACCTGCGATTTCAAACTTCAACGCGAGAAATGCCTATACGGATTATACGTGTATCATGAGAAAGGTATTAGAAGAGAAAAAGACGAAATAGAAGGAAAAGAAGAAGAGCAGCAAGAACAAATGTTCCGCTGCCCTTTAGGATGTCAGAAGAAAAAAAACACCTTAAAAGAAATCTTTGTTTGTTGTTGTTTTTTAATTCCAGGAAGATGTCGCATTAAGCATTATTTTCTTTACGTTGATTTCGAAATATCGCACATCAGGGAGAGAGGGAGAGAGAATAGAACTGGATGATAATAATACCCTTTTCTACCCTGTTCAATACAAAGCTAACATTCCCTGTTTTGGACCAGGGCACCGTTTCATGAAAGTTGTCAGCGCTGACAAGTTGTCAGTCACTGACAATAACCATAGTAACAGTCGGTGACAAGAGCGTCTCAGCCAATCAAAACCAAGGATTTTACTGAAATTGTCAGAGACTGACAACTTGTCAGCGCTGACTAAATTGATGAAACACCCTCCCCCAGTTTTCCCCTCATATATCAACCTGTACGAATTCAAGCCTCTACAGTCGTCTATCGTGAGCCACTTTAAAGAAAGAAAATTGTATGTATATAATAGGAAGACTTCACAGAGAACTTGACTTCGAGGAGCAACCTCCCCACCCCAAGAAAAAGGAGAAGAGCTCAAACAAATAAACAAAGTAATCGTACAAAAACAAACAACCAAACGAGCCTGATGACAGTAAAGTTTTTGAAGAGCACAGATTACTGGTATACCAACACTGTCAATAAATGCGCTTAAGCCCTTTTTACACTTGTGTTTCTTAACCCCGTACTTTCTCTGACCCAGGACTATCGTTAGTCTCGTACCATTTTTTCAGCTTTTTACACTCGCCAATAAGTCACGTGCGGATACTAAGCTCTCTTCCTGGGCTAAGGAGAAAACTGACCTTTTTACACTCGTATTTCTTAGTCCCGTACTTTCCAAACCACATGAATATTCATGATTACGCTTTGCACTGTACACGCACGCACCGGCAACACTTGATTACCTCGTTTCTGATTGGTCAGTGGGGGGTCGGACTTCGTCTCCGTCGCTTAGCCCCGGATTATTTTTTCGTTCTGTTTACACTCGCTTGCTTGGCACCGCAATTGTGGTGCTAACCCTGCTATTTTGCAGGGCCAGATAGTACGGGATTATCGGTGGGGCTAGCCCACTTTGGCAAAAACAAGTGTAAACAGAAAGTGGGCAAAGGAGAGTCCGGTACCAACGGTGGGGCTAAGGCTCCCCCCCCCCCCTTAGCCCCACCGTTGGTACGGAACTAAGCAAAAATTTGCAAGTGTAAAAAGCCCTCTAGAATCCCTCCGGAAATATGATGTAACAGATGGAATATTTTTTATTGGTGGTGGAAGAATAACGAACCGTTCCAAAGGGCTTTTTTTACACTTGCAAATTTTTGCTTAGTCCCGTACCAATGGTGGGGCTAAGGGGGGGGGGGGGGGCTTAGCCCCACCGTTGGTACCGGACTTTCCTTAGCCCACTTTCTGTTTACACTTGTTTTTGCCAAAGTGGGCTAGCCCCACCGATAATCCCGTACTATCTGGCCCTGCAAAATAGCAGGATTAGCACCGCAATTGCGGTGCCAAGCAAGCGAGTGTCAACAGGACGAAAAAATAATCCGAGGCTAAGCGACGGAGCCGAAGTCCGACCCCCGCTGACCAATCAGAAACGAGGTAATCAAGTGCTGCCGGTGCGTGCATGTACTTGTACAGTGCACAGCGTAATCATGAATATTCATGTGGTTTGGAAAGTACGGTACTAAGAAATACGAGTGTAAAAAGGTCAGTTTTCTCCTTAGCCCAGGACAACAGCTTAGTACGGGACCTATTGGCGAGTGTAAAAAGCTAAAAAAATTGGTACAGGACTAACGATAGTCCTGGGTCAGAGAAAGTATGGGGTTAAGAAACACAAGTGTAAAAAGGGCTCAAGTGTCTTTTTGACACATATTATCTAATATCGGCAGATCAGTACTGTTGTCACTGATCAGAATAAGTTTGTGATGTTACAGTATATCTTCTTGTATAAGTTTGCCCAGTATTGTGTTCTGTTCCTCATAGCCAGTAACCATGAGCATTCGTTGAGGGGTAACACTTTGAAGCGTTGAAACTGGCATATAGAGACTCATAGAAGAACGACTGCCAAACAACCGAGCAAACCATGAATTTCAGGACTTTTCAGGTACAAAAAAACCAAAAAACAAAAACAAAATCATAGTGAGAGGAGCCGATAAAAATCACCTGTGACAAAAGACAAAACAAAAGCAAAAACGAAAAAAACAACACCCTGACATTTTGTAACGTTGAAGATGTTTGAAGAGTGTGCAAATTCAAGATTCCGTAAACGTCCCTACATTGTAGAATATTAATAAAACTTTGTTTCCTTCAGTCAATATAGTATCTTTTATAAAGTTGGCAGCAACATTTGGTAGAGTTTCCCTTTTAGTTTATATAATAGCCATCATTCGGTACGTATTTACACATCACGGTGGTCAGCGCTCATGTCCTTATTTTTTTGCTGACCACTTACTTTCGACATTGACCTTTTGCTTGGTTCTCTCCATCTGGAAGTATTAGTGATCTTCATTTTGAATACAAAGGGTAGAGAGGTTAGAAAAGTATATCCATTTTGTGAATGAATAGTTCAAAAGGACAAGAAGAAAAAAAAAAGGACCCCACAGAAATGTAGCTACGGATGTATCGTTTTCAGGTTGTGGCATTAGAGTCACATGATGTCCGAAGTGACCAGTGCAGGCACCGGCTTGTATAAGGTAATGTATTGTTAGGACGTGAAGAGACCTCTGTTTAAAAGGAGGTCTAACTTCCCATCCCGCTTCCGCCTGATAAGCCAAAGTGTTCCCGCCATTTTCAGGGGTCGCACTTCCTCTGCTTTAAAGGAATAGTAAACCTTTTAAGTAAAAATCCATTGGAACTTTCTTGAAATCTCATCACAATTATGTCGTTCCAAAAATTCCTCGCAATATCAAGCAGAGAAAAAGAAACTTGACTTTGATATACATGCGAAGGACGTCGCGAGCAAAGAGCAACCATGTAATCAAGTACCGCGTATCACGTTGAGATTTCAATAATGAGTTCTTTGTGCTGGTTTGTACATGCCTGTTTTATGGCATGAACCCATCACGTGAAAGAGTCATGCTTACGTCACCTGTACTATTTTTGCAAGAGTGCCAAAAAGATTAATAGGTAGATAGATAAATTGATAAATGAATAAATTATCTTATGTATAGATAATTGGATTTAAATAAAATGATGCTGAAAGAAAAAGTAGTTTTAAGATAAGAAATATAACTTAAAAAAAAAATGTGTAGGACTTTACCCTTGTTTGCCCTGCATCAGACTTTTATTCGAAGACAGGCTTTGTTATAACAATGTAATGCTTCGCCTTCCTTTGTGTCGCGTAATAAATAACCTTCCAATTAATTTGTTTTCCGCATTTCTTATGAATATTGGTGCAGTTTTTATGCTTTTATACATGTCTTATTGCGAGGAATGTCCGTTTTTCATCTATGGAAGTGTTATAGCCGTAAATAATCAATCAATCAATCAATCAATCAATCAATCTGGGCGTATTATTCGTAAATGTAAATTCGGCCATAAGGGGTCATGTACCATGTTGGCATACCATGTAAACTGTGAAAAAAACAAAAACAAAACAAAAACAAAAAACAAAAAAAAAGGAACTGTGGTAATTTTATTGGTGATTGAGCAACTGTAATGACTGTTCTGACGGGGACTATAATAGCTGCAACTTAAAACGGTGATGAAAGCAGTTGGATGAACGAAGTTCAACGTCAAGAATTCCTAATTTCTTATCGTAGACCGCAATCGCTCCATTGCTGGCTCATGTCATTACTTTGCTCAGCTTCTTTTTATGCTTATAAAAACTGGCATGTAGATAGTAATAAGATTATTCAGTTATTTATTTTCTATGCCTCCGCCACGAAGTGGTGCCGGAGGCATTATGTTTTCGGGTTGTCCGTCCGTCCGTCCGTCCTTCCGTCCGTCCGTAATGAATTTTGTGGACAGCGTAACTAAAAAACCTTTTGAGGTATCCTGATGAAACTTGGCATGTATGTGTATTAGGGGGTGAAGTTGTGCCTATCAACTTTTTGGTGCACATGCTCAAGGTCAAAGGTCAAAAGGTCAAGGTCAAATACGTAAAATTTCACTATCTCCACCATATCTACGCAATGCCTGAAAATATTTCTTTAAACTTAGTGTGTACATGTATTACCCAATTAAGATTCTCTGATGAAAGTTTGGGGTCATGAGGTCAAAGTTCAAAAGGTCAAGTAAAATATTAAAACTTCACTTTTTTCTTCGTCCCTTGGAAATTATTCAAGGTGTCTTCATGGAACATAGTATATATATAGGCTACATGTACTGACTGGCAGTGATTATCTAGAGAATTTAGGGTTCATGGGGTCAAATTTCAGGGGTCAAAGGTCAAGGGAACACCTCGAAATTTCCCTCATACTGTATTTATGCAATGCCAGCAGGTTTTTTTTTTTTTTTTTTTTACACTTGGTGTATGCATGTGTAACCTAATAGAGATTCTCTGGAAACTTTCTTTTTTTCTTGTTTGTTTGCCTCAAAGGTCAAAAGGTCAAAGATCAAGGGAAAGTGCTGAACTAACTTTTTATTATCCTATACAATGTACTTTTCAATACCTTGAAAATTACTCAATGCATAAACTTATGAATGGGTCAAAGTCAAGTTAAAGTCCTTAAATCCCCAAATATATGCTCGCCTATTCATCCAATTAAACCTAGGTCAAGGAAGGTGAACATTCAACACATTTGTGACAAACTTGTCATTTTGATATTTTGCCAATTTTGTGAAAATGTAATCCCACATTATCCACAGTTGATAGACCTATTAGGAGAATGATGCACTATGGCGGAGGCATACCAGTCGCCTTAGCGACATTTCTAGTTCAACTTGCGAATGTGACGTGGTCTCAAGCGCTGCAAAGAACCGAGATTGCCATGAAATTGATTCAAGATTTTCAAAGAAAGAAAACCATAATGTTGCTTTAAATTTGAGACTCACGTTAAACCGCATTCTCTGTTCACGTACGCATCTCTCATCGATCTGCCCGTTGTGTCAGCGTTGGTGTGAACGATCTATGATCGCATAATATGATCATGGGTGATACTGATAAATCGCGTCGCGTATCCCTTGTCGCGAGTTCTATATAACTTATATCGAATGACTGCCTCAGTGGATTCTGGAAGTTACGCATAAATATGCACTGTTCGTCAACTGTGGATTTACTTCTACCGTGAAAAACATTCTTCATTTTGTTTGTATTTCGAAGCACCTCAGCATACCACTTTTCCCTACTTTGTGTGCGTTACTGTCAAAACGGAATTGATTGGGAATATATTTTCAGGTATGTTTCTCTGTAGCACTTGTTCAGTTCATATTTCTATTGTACGGTATGTCATATTTCACTACCGTTGTGATCTGAGGTCGTTGATAATCGAATGTATAATGGGAAGTCTACATGGTCTACGTGTGCGTTTCGTCTCGCTATTATATAGATGCACACCTATACGCATACATTTCATTCGAGTTTACGAGTAATGTATGACTTTGTCGTTGTCGTTGCTCTGACATTCACTTGCCATTTTCTAGATAGCCATCAGATGTATTCGTTTTAGCCCAAATAGGGAATATTGCAATTCACGGCGTCAATCCCCACCACCAAACAAACAGACGAAAACAAAAAATACGAGGAAGACTTTTTTCACGTTGATAACGTGATTATCAACGATTATCAATGTGAAATTGAATGAATGATTTTCAGTCAGCTAAAAATAAGGGACATCTCCTTTCTGGCTGCTACCTACCATAGCATAACTGTTAACCTATGTACGTGTAATTGTCAATCTATTTTTGCATTTTTTCCCTTTTCACTGTCTTACTGATGTTTGTATCGTATCCGAATATTGATGCATGTATTTGTTTTTAATGTGTTCCTTGCTTTGGTGAAATAAAGAAACTTGAAACTTCTTCGTGAGTTTTTCTCAGGGACCATGGTTCCAGTGAGCGCAAGGTGTAAGAGTGCCAGTTTGAAGAAAACCTCACTATAAGCTACACAAAATCGAGCTCACTCAAGCTTTTAAGAGACCTTTAGGAGGGGGTCCTTTCATCCTTTTTCGGAAACTTAAGTTATTTATTTGCGAAAAAGAAATAGAATATTAAATCATCCAATGTGGAAGAGTTTTGATTGCAGGAATAATCAGTTTTATCACTGATTTCTTTGTTTCGTTGTTTGTTGACGAGTATATGTGTGATGTGTAATATAATTACCCTGTACGGGTGTTATATACATTCGTTTCAATGGGCATGCATTTGAAATTTGGAAGAACGATCTGAGAGGAAGCGAAAATTGATATCAGTGACAGCTAATTTTGTAATGATATCTAACAGTTAGGAGTTCCTTGCTTGAAAGAAAAAAAAGATGTTTGGAACCTGGGACAGTGTCTGTGGATATGACTAATAGAAATGGTGGGACACTGCTGCTGCCAAATTTGATGTAAAGATTGATAATCATGGTGAAAAAAAAAAAAAAAAGTTCTATGATGCCAGCTCGCTGGCATGGTACCAATACATACGTGCCTTGCTGCAGCATCGGGTAAACATCGGAATTCAAGTTATATGTGTTTCTCTCGCGTTTGTCCAACGTGAACTTTTAGATTTTTCGGAAGGCTGTTTAAAGTGGAAAGCTCACTCACGATGAAGTTTCCGCTATAAGACGCATTTGAATCAGAGAATCAAAGATGAAAGTTTCGATAAAATCGGGCCAAATAGAGAACAGGGGCCCGTTGCATAAAACTCCAACCGGATTTTTTTCTGGTTGAAATCACAAAATTCCGGTTGGAATCTCCTAACCAGAGTTTTTATGCAACGGATTTTACATTCTTAGGTAAGCAACCTTAAAAAATTCATGTTGGGCAAATCCCAACCTGAATTTTTTAAGGTTGCTCAAAAAGTTTTATGCAATGGGACCCTGGACGTTTGAACTTGAAGTTGGCGTAACGCGGATATTTTGTTACGTATAGCGATTAGACTGCGTGATATTTCGAAACCGCACATTCTCCCACTGGTTTTAGGTGAATATTTATTCAACCTTTTTGTTTGGGGGGGGGGGGGGGGGGGGGGGGAGTCGGAGGGATCAATATTCTGCAATCATCATGTAAATAATTTCTAATTTGTGTTAAAATCATTAGACAACAAAATTTAATCATGTTAGTGAAAATGTATGTGTAAAATTAATACGAGACACTCGAGACCGTGACGTCATCACCTCCCCTGACTTACATGGATGCACTCGTGACTTCGACTTTTGCCCGTGTCACATGTTCATCTACAAACGTGTGACACAAGTCATCCTCTATTCCATATAATTTTTAAATTTCTCGTCCAATTTTGACGGAACTTATACTCTTCTGTCTGCGTGAATTTACGCCAGTCAATAAATTCAGCTATAACTTGAAGTGGATTTGTCACTTCGATACGCTATGTGCCCAGTCAGTGTGTTATGTGCGCTTAGATTGAGATGGTGGTCCAAGGCAAGTAGCGAATAATCTAATTAGCCCCTAAGGAATGCAACTGAAATCAACAGTCATTAAATTTAACCAAATCGTTTGCATGATCCTCTTGTAGGAAGAAGCTGCAGCACAGCATTCTGTTCCAAATGTGATCCGATAAACCCGTAACCCTGTTCCACTTCTTGAGCTCGGTTGGCTTTCCCCGTCAACCACTTGAATGTATGAAATCGATGCCAAGCTGTTTTCAAGTTCTCCTTTATTTCATGAAAGTCGTAAAAGCATAAATGATACTCACGTGATGGCAAGTTTCCATCAAAGATTTCTTGATAACCCAACTCTTTCTCCCACGCACACGCTTTCTCCCACTTTCTCCCACTCTCTGACACACACACTCACACACACACATACACATACACAACCAAGTGCACCCACTTCATTTCTAAGAGCTATGTGAGGTGGCATGGGCTCATGGACTTCTTCACCGAGTTTAACTTGGAGCTTGGTAACTTGGTTTAGTCACCCTACAGCCGCTTTAATCCCATGCTACATTGTTATTTGGGTCAATCCACGTCAAATCATCCAATTTTCAGAAAAGTTGTCACCCGACCCCCTCCGATTTTCTTTAAAATCGCACCAAATGTTCCCCAAAGTGTCTGACGGAAAATCCCAAAATATTTTGCCCCAAGGTCAATTGGTTGCTAAGATACAGCCTCACATAGCAACCGGTGCGCATTCAGAAAAATTAGTTAAAAGAAAATTAGGCATTTTTGATTGATTGTGGTGGCATGGATATTTATGCAAAAGTGTTCATTTTCAGGAAATTGAGAGAACTTTATAGTTTTTGCAAGAAAAACTGACTGTGACGCGAAATTGACTTTTCGTTAACGTGCACGAGGTCACCGAAAATGGTGTTATATGTTAATTTCCAAAATTTTGATGCATATTTAGAGGCTAATATCTTCCACATTTCATCACCTTAGGTTCTAATATATTATGCTGTTGAAGGCTTTGACTTGCTAAGCTATTTTGAAAAAAATCGGTGCATTCATGCCCACCGTTTTTACGGAGAGCGCCCTCAAAGTTGACAAAAATGAAAAATGTGCCAAATTCAAGGTCACAGATCACCCTTCGTCCCACCTAGGAATGGCACCAATTTTTGTGTATTGATAGACATTTACCTATATTATCTTGGGTTACCAAAGAAATTTTGCTCCCGAAATGTTCAATGGCAAATTTACCCTACCGAAAATGGTCGTAAATGGCCAAATTCCCATGTTATATCACATATTGGGTTTAGAGGACATTTCAAATGTCCAGGCTTTCAAGATAAAAAGGCCTAGCCCTGTGATATTTGCAGTAGGGATAGTCTGTTATACATATTTTAGTAATATAGACCACAAAACACTTTCATTACATAATAATGACCTTGAAATTTAATCCAAATTTTGATAAAAACAATAAATTGCTCCATTTTCCTCATTGCACTGCATACAATATTATGTAATACATGTTTTTTAACACTTTTCACACAGCAATATTTCAAGAATTATGAAAGCTGACAGCCTACCACATTAAGGTTCTAATGTATTTGTGCTCTTCTTTCAGATTTTGTGTCAATTTGATCATGAATGTTATACCCTTGACCTTGAAGTGCTTCTAAAAATAGCTGTAAATTTGTTAACTACAAACCTACACACATGACAGGTGTATCATGGCATGCTATACTTGTGATTCTTTCACAAACACAAAAGCTTTATATGGTGTAAATGTATATACTGGAATTAATCTATACATGCTTGCAAGATATGTTACAATCAATTACTTTGTTCTGATAATGACCCTCGATTTATGACCTTCAAAATCATGAGAAATGCCTACTCCTCTCCATAAAGACCTGTATTTAAGTACGTAATAGTAGTTGATAATTATTGACATTTCGCCCAACATAATAAGACTCTTATTCTAGCCTGTGAAACGCACATTAAAAGGACTGAGAGTCTTCTTTTTCGGGGGATTTGTTCTGTACCTTATGAAAACTTCCAAAATCATTTCAATTCTTATGTATTTTCTTGTTTTTGGAATTTCTTATGTATTTCTTTGTTTTTCTATTTTCTACATCATAACCATGTTTTTTTTTATTGGAAATTGTCACAGCCCACTTTTCTAACATAACTACAATAGAATTAATCAATCAAAGTGATAGATAGTAAAAATGGTCAAGTTTTTATGAGTTTCACCACAAAGCACTGTTTTCCATAGGAAATGCACACAAAATCACAAAATATTACTGTCCCCTTTTTTGATTGAAATTGAGGGTCATTGTCAGAACAAAGTAATTAATTGTAACATATCTTGCAAGCATGTATAGATTAATTCCAGTATATACATTTACACCATAAAAAGCTTTTGTGTTGGTGAAAGAATCACAAGACACAAGTATAGAATGCCATAATACACCTGTCATAATTTTGTGTGTAGGTTTGTAGTTAACAAATTTACAGCTATTTTTAGAAGCACTTCAAGGTCAAGGGTATAACATTCATGATCAAATTGACACAAAATCTGAAAGAAGAGCACAAATACTTTAGAACCTTAATGTGGTAGGCTGTCAGCTTTCATAATTCTTGAAATATTGCTGTGTGAAAAGTGTTACGAAACACGTGTTACATAATATTGTATGCAGTGCAATGAGGAAAATGGAGCAATTTATTGTTTTTATCAAAATTTGGATTAAATTTCAAGGTCATTATTATGTAATGAAAGTGTTTTGTGGTCTATATTACTAAAATATGTATAACAGACTATCCCTACTGCAAATATCACAGGGCTAGGCCTTTTTATCTTGAAAGTCTGGACATTTGAAATGTCCTCTAAACCCAATATGTGATATTACCTGGGAATTTGGCCATTTACGACCATTTTCGGTAGGGTAAATTTGCCATTGAACATTTCGGGAGCAAAATTTCTTTGGTAACCCAAGATAATATAGGTAAATGTCTATCAATACACGAAAATTGGTGCCATTCCTAGGTGGGACGAAGGGTGATCCGTGACCTTGAATTTGGCACATTTTTCATTTTTGTCAACTTTGAGGGCGCTCTCCGTAAAAACGGTGGGCATGAATGCGCCGATTTTTTTCAAAATTACTGAGCAAGTTAAAGCCTTCAACAGCATAATATATTAGAACCTAAGGTGATGAAATGTGGAAGATATTAGCCTCTAAATATGCATCAAAATTTTGGAAATTAACATTTAACACCATTTTCGGTGACCTCGTGCACGTTAACGAAAAGTCAATTTCGCGTCACAGTCAGTTTTTCTTGCAAAGACTATAAAGTTCTCTCAATTTCCTGAAAATGAACACTTTTGCATAAATATCCATGCCACCACAATCAATCAAAAATGCCTAATTTTCTTTTAACTAATTTTTCTGAATGCGCACCGGTTGCTATGTGAGGCTGTATCTTAGCAACCAATTGACCTTGGGGCAAAATATTTTGGGATTTTCCGTCAGACACTTTGGGGAACATTTGGTGCGATTTTAAAGAAAATCGGAGGGGGTCGGGTGACAAGCACTGGATGATTTGACATGGATTGACCCATTTACCTTAACGGTCTGACCAGTGATTTGATAGACATTAGTTACGTTCAGACGATAATCCTGAACCTCGAGGATAGCTAACCTCGAGGATAAGGTCTATGGGGCGCCAAGTGTCGCTCGGTCGTTATCGTTAAGAAATCAGCCATTTCGTAACGAAATCGACCGTACGACACTTGGCGCCCCATAGAACTTATCCTCGAGGTTAGCTATACTCGAGGTTAAAGAGCACAGTCTGAAAGACATGACCGACGGAGCCGTGGGGGCCGTGGGGGCTCGGGGCCCCCACACTTTTTGTGCACATTACAAAGGAATACATAAGGTGTCATCACTTTGGGCCCCACACTTTTTTTAAACCCAGATGTACGTAAGTGGCACTAAATAGAAATAGATAGAGATCTTGAAGTGTGAGCGCAGTAAGTTACGTTTTTGCACTGAAGACTTTTTTTTTTACTTGTCAGCTGGAGAAACCCGGAAATGGAAGAGGAGAGATGAGCTGAGGACCTTTTTTCTTTGTTTTTTTGTTTGTTTGTTTGTTTTTTTGCTTGTTAGCTCATGAAACCCGGAAGTGGGCCCCCACACGTTTGAAAATGCTCCGCCGGCCCTGAAAGTAACTAGTGTATACAAAATTTTGTTCCTGAAACTGTAATGAGTATTTGTGTGATACTGAAACTACCTGTATAGTCTTATAAACGCTTGCATTTTATTCATGGTTGCTGCACAAGGTCATGGACATCGAAGTGTTGAGAATTATCACATGCTGTCCGTGCGCTAATCTTACTCGCGTTCAAATACCTAGCCCTACATGTTAATGATTTGATGATAAAGGAAGGGGGAATTGGCCCATGGTCACTGAATCGCGTGCGACTAAACATTTAATTCTTCTGGTCCTTGGCCTCATTGTGTTTAACCGTTCGATTTTTAAAAAAAGACTATTTATTAAAACTTTTTTCTTCTTCAAAAAATATAAAATATTTCCACATGGAAATGTCCTTGGCCTTGATTGTTTAAAACGTTCGATTTTTTAATACTCTGTAATTTTGCGAAAACTTTTTTTTTTCTTCCAAAACGATTTCCACTTGGAAACGTTTATGAATTCTATGTAGCGGAAATGCATTGGGGATTTGGATCCTCAAATATTTACTTCGCTGCCATTAGAAAACGACATGAATATGGCGAGCTTCCAAACCGTGCGCCGCCTTCATGAGTTCCGATCGCTGATCTCTTTGTAAATACATGGAGATCAGTGGTTCACACCTTATCGTGAAATGTCTTACTTTACGCAACAAATTATCCTCGTTGCGTGATTGGTCAACGCATATCACATGAAATTCGTTGACTGGCACTATCACGCAGAGGGGTCACCTGCTGTGTTGATGGGTATTACCAGAGAGGTACTTTATAGAACCTCCTTGGTATCCCTAATATATGACCTGATCTATACTGATACATGTTGCATGTTTTCCAGCTGCGTTGCGTAATCAATACCAAGCTGAGTCACGTGCATCTCTGTTTCATGTGCGAGGAAGAATGAGCGATTTGATAGCCCAATTGAGATGCATACAGTATTCCATGTTTGCGGAAACGTGTCTCACATGGTAACCATTGTTCATTACACAAATTCCCTATATTGGCTGGAACTTGAAGATTGGTAATGCAGGCGTACACCGTCGCGAAATTGAGCAGAGATGGACGCACAACAAAGGAAATTTTCGCATTCGGCTCTGATCGTATAAACTACCTATCATTATATTCATGAGGGCACCTCGTGACCGCCAGTGGAGTTTTCAGGCTCCGGTAGCCACTTCGTGAGCGGCGGCAAAATCTAAAAAAAACAACAACAACCAAAAAAAAAAAAAAAAAAAAAAAAAAAAGAAACCACAACAACAACATCAACCCCCAAAAAACAGAACAAAACAAACAAAAACCACCCCCCCCCAAAAAAAAAAAAATAGCCCGCAGATCTTGCGAAGGTTCATTAATAACAAAGATTCACATCTTCGTGTGGCCTTCTAGTTTGGTTCGGGTGTCATCGTGGAGCCTTCTGTATACATCGTATTTGCTTCGGCTCTTGATTGGCTTTTCTAACCAAGTTCTGGGCCATCTTCGTACGAAATTGAAAATTCCATGATATTCGTACTGTACATATTGCCATCTGCGGTATCAGTTTCGGGACTGCGTTTCGCCACCCTTGTGCTGGTGGCGATCTTGAACGCAGTTCATTATTATGTCCTCTATACGATACATTATGCATGAAGGAACCAATCGTGTGCAAGTGGAGTTAAGATTTCAAATTTCGCTGATAGGCCTATCTGTATCATAACAGTGATCTTCCGGGCAACCAGAATGTGTCGGTTGTAAAGATATTGGTGTCCGCTTGTACTGCTTACGATCACAAGTTAATGCAGATTACAGCGTTTTAGTCATTGGCACTGGATGCTGATATGTTGATGGTGGCGATAAATCGACATAATATAAATACGAGCAGATTATTTATTATCTGTAATCATGATCTAACTTGAGCTTCCTGCTCCTACACACGCATGTAAAGTGTCACGTCAAGTCCGAGTGGGCCGCGCGCGATGTCTCGGCGGGCCAAGACGTCAAAGAACGAAATGGGGCAACAAGGCAATTCAAGGCGAAACGAGGAATGAAAAACAAACAGCGTTTGCCAAGTGATATATGAATGGACACTCGCCTGTTGAAAGTGGGCTCTCGCCGTGTTGCCCATGCTGTTGGATGAGTTGAAAAGGCTTATTTTCTAACGGCCCTCGTTCGTGTTACGTATTTTGAATTGAACTGAATTTATTCTCATATTTCACAACAAAACTGAAAATGATACATATCACTATCTAAAAACAAAAATCTAAATCATGAGATAATTCGAAACAAAAGGAAAAAACGTATTGCTACAAAACAAAAAGCAGTGATATCAGGGCGAATTGACAACACCATAAGGTTATCTGTTGGGAAATGGTGGAACCAAACCTTAGGTCCGTTACGAAGAAAAGTGTGAAATAGGAACCAACGAAAAAAAAACAATGCTTGCAAGTACTAGTCGATTCCTAAGGTTGAATGCGTTTCATACACATAATGGAAGACAAATTAGCCATGAGAAGAAAGATGCTCAATTTTTGCTGATATTTTAATGGACAACAAAAATTAAAAACGGAAAGGACAAAGACAGGTGACTGTAACATTTTCACTTCGCGTAAAAAGAAGAAGATATATACCTCTTTGGACTCGTGGTTTAAGGAAAAGAATATTGGCCAAAATAGTGTTTTGTGTTCGTGTTATTTCGTAATGATTGCATGATACTGTTTTGATTTCTGAAGTGCACTGAACCACATCAGTAGCAACTGTTTACTCCGTGAAAACGATATCAATCAATTTCATAAAATTTCTGTATCCTTGTTTTTACAGACGTGGAGGTCATCTGAAGCGGCTATCGACCTGAACCGAGCTTCTCACAATCCGGCTAATCGCGGGATAATCCGGACTTTCTCTTGGGGATCACAATAGTGCTGAAAAAACAAAAACAAAACAAAAACAAAAAACAAAACAGAAGCAGACACCAGATAACGGAACAACAACAAATCGAAACAACAAACTTACAAAAAGATAACAAGCAAACTAAACACATTTTTTCTTCCTCTCCGTGAAACGTGGAGAAACAGTATATAGCAACCTGTATAGAGCGAACTTCTGCCATAGCAACTGGATGTGGGAGGTACACTCGTGCGGGAGACGGTACTAGAGTGTTCATTTTTGCAATCCTCACACCTCAGAGGCGTTTGCTTTTCGGAACCCTCGTGCTACAAATGACAGACAGGACAGACTCGTTGAGAACTTGACCGTTTGGGTTATCTGAAGGGGGAAAGGGACACACGAGAAATATCTTTACAAAAGATATTATAGAAGATGGAAGCGCAGCGGTATTGCATAACAGTCCTCACAACCCTTTTCTCCGTGCTGGTTCTGGCAAGAAGTTACGGTAAGAAAAAGAAAACATTGAATAATGATGATAATGATAATAATATAACTATGATAATAATACAATAGTTAACCATTTGCTTAGCACAGAAGCTATGTATATTCTATAATGCTCTGCGAGAGCTCCTTAGTGCTATTTTGCTGCACTTTTCTAAATTAATTTAAATGAAAGATATTAAATGAATATCAAATCCATAAAACATATTAATGTACTAATAATTAGTGATGATCATGTATTTACAATTGTGAAATTTTGTTTTTATCACTGTTATTGCGATACATAACAAGATATTGTTTTTTATGCCTCCGCCACGAAGTGGTGCCGGAGGCATTATGTTTTCGGGTTTGTCCGTCCGTCCGCTTTCGTTTACGCGATAACTTGAGTAATATTTAATGGAATTTTACCAAACTTTATCCAAGTATGAAGTATGATGGGGCAATTATTTGATTAGATTTTGAGTGAAATCGGCTAAAGGTCAAAGGTCAAGGTCAAATCACGAAATTGTATCCGTTTACGCGATAACTCAAGACTGGATGGAGCAAATTTCACCAAACTTTGTTGGAGGATGATGTATGATGGGACAATTACTTGATTAGTTTTTTAGTGAAATCGGACAGAGGTCAAAGGTCAAAGATCAAGGTCAAATCCTAAAATTTATCTGTTTACGTGATAACTCAAAACTTGATGAAGCAGCTTTCACCAAACTTGGTCCAAGGATGATGTATGATGGGACAATTAGTTGAGTAGATTTTAGTGACATTGGCAAGAGGTCAAAGGTCAAAAGGTCAAGGTCAAATGCTACAAATGTTGCAATTTCCCCCATATCTATGTAATGCCCAAAGGTATTTTCTTGAAACTTTATGTGGACATTTACTACTGCGTAAAGATTCTCCAGAGAGAGTTTCATATCATAAGGTCAAAGGTCAAAAGGTCAAAGGTTAGGTGAAAATGTTGCAATATCACTTTTCTCGCAAATGGTTCAATGTATCTTCGTGGAACTTGGTACATACGCATGTACTGACGGGCAGGGATTATCTAGGGAATTTAGGGGTCATGGGTCAATAGTCAGGGGTGACGGGTCAAAGGTCAAGGTCAACTCAAAATTTTACTATTTCCCTCATATACTAGTATATGCAATGTTTACATTATTAGTTTAAAAACTTAATACATGCATTACCTAATGGAGATTCTCTGGGAAATTTCCAGCCAGAAGGTCAAAGGTCAAAGGTCAAAGGTTAAGGGTCAAAGGCCAGGTTTCAATGCCCCCCTAAAAAAAAAAATCTATTTTGTACCGTCATTACACTCTTTCTTCATACCTTGGAAATTACTCACTGCATAAACTTATAAAAAGGTCCGTCAGAATTTAAGTAAAAATTCTCAATTCCCCAAATATGTGTACCTACACTGTTAGAAAATTATAGCAAACCCAGTTCAAGACATTTCTGACAAACCTGCCATTTCAATATTTTGCCATTTATGTGAAACTGTCATGGCTCACACATTGTGAAGACATTGTACTTTACGCCTATTGGGAGAATCTTGCATTATGGCGGAGGCATCAGTCGCCATAGCGACATTTCTAGTTTATGTTTATGAATTTTTATAGTTCCGACAATTTTTTTTTCGTTGTCCTTTGATCGTGCATTCATATATTTTGCAGTCGGATGCCTATGATTCCCCGTCGTATTGCTAATTCAGCATGTGTGATCATTTAATCATTCCTCGACGCTTGAGGCCTCATATAACAATGTTTAAGTGTTTCAACCTTTCGAGTACCATTATACATGTATAGTGACTTGCAACAACAGGAAAAGCTGCGAGATGAACCTGACCCGATTGCAGAAAAGGCTTCGATTTGTATATCAAGCCCCGCTCCCTCTCAAAGAAAGATAACTTTTAATAACGTATAGGAATCCCGTGAACAAAAATAGGCAGTAATCCTCCTACTTCGTTTTCGTTTGTTTGTTTGTTTGTTTTTTCGGAAAGTGTACTTTTCCCTTTTATGCCTTTGGAGTTATTACTTTTGTATAGTTTTTCAGAACTTGAAAACAATCTATGCTTGTCAGAAATCAGTGTTATCCTCCACTATTGGTATGTTTGTTTTTTTTTAATGCGTGAAACGCATAAGGAAATGTTGTTTGTTTTTTGTTTTTGTAAAGTTGTGTATGCATACCACACATGGAAAATTATCTCTCGCTTTTCTACTGGTAAGCATATTGTTCAAGGAAGTACAAGGCCAGTTAAGCCGCCTTAAACATCTCTATTGACGTGTAATCATGTCCGCACCCAAAGCAAGCTCTACCGCGGATTCTTGGTCGTTTCATGTTAATATATTTTCCATCCGACTCCCTGTTTGCCGTTTTAACAATTATACCACATAATCTTCTAATTGACTTACCGATATTACTTATACTCTATTCATTCATTTATTTATTTCTTCTTTTTTTTGCGCACGAAGTGTTAAATATACGAAAAAAAAAAAATCATCCTGGAGCTCAGGCTAATGGCTCTACAGAATGCTGATATTATGTAGTCATGGAGCTACCACAAGTTGTTGCTCAATAGTGTCTACAATAGCGTGCATACACGTGTAAAACATGTAATATGTGGATACAGCGTGACGAAACGGTCATCGTCCCCTACGTGACTTGGCACCAGCTGTAGATAGCAAGTCGGATTTCCGCAAGCGATAATTTAGAAGACACCGCGGGAAGTGAGCTCGGTTGTAAAACGTCCCCTCTTTGTTTCCATAATCGCAGCGCTCGGGACCCCGCCTTGTTTGACACAATGGGACTGCGGCAGTACCATAATACAGTTGTACGATACGCGATCCAGTTTGACGCGATCATGACTGATTCCGCGCTATATAACCATAAGAAGAACCATGTAAAAAGATGAAGAGAGAGAATGAGACACGGATCCGGAGAGATTGAGATAATCATATAGGTATTATTATAGAGAGAAAATGATAGAAAATCGCACAGTATCGCACGAAACCATTAAAGCCATCGCTCAAAAGTTGGATCTCGGTGTCGTTTTCAGAGCCATAGAACGCGAGTTCTCCCAAGCGTCACTCCATCTTTGAGTTGAAATGAAACCCGAGTTGCCGTCGGAAGCGATTAATCGTGGAGTGTATAAGCAGTAAATAATAATTGAAACATACACCGATATCGTCCAAATTTCTTCCTCAAACATGGTAGATTATATATAGGGCGAACTGTCTCTATAAGTTCAATCTTCCTCCTTTCTGTTTGTTGTTGTTGTTAGATTTCTTTCTTTTTAGATAATCATTTTATGTTAAATCTTTGCCCGAACAATTGCTTACAAACTACAGAAAAAGCCCGCACATGATGTTTGTCCGTCCGTAATGATATTGATGAGCACTTTTTATTCCCTAAAGTTTATCTGTAGCTCGGCATTTTAAGTAATTCTACGCCAGTGTGAAAGTTGAATAAATGGCTGTGGTCATACATATTTTCCATAAATTGACAGGAGGGTGAACATGCATTTAGCTCTACGGCATTTCTTAAATCCAAGGAGAAAAACTTTCAGGATTATGTCTTTGTGGTACACCCTCTGATATTGATATCGAAATTGTCGAAAACCTGCGGAAAGTTAATTTGAAATTACGTCCGATTGTAACTAACGTTTCTGTGCGCCCCTTCCGTCATTCTCAAAACATCGCACTATAGGTAATGCCAAGATCGTATTATGATCTTGGCTTTACCTTACTCTGCGATGTCTTAAAAATCAAACAGAGGACCTCTCTATCCAATGTGAGATCAGTATCAGACGATGCTGATCTTAAAGGACTGCACTCAAGGACTTTCGAAACCTTTTTTTTTTTTGGGGGGGGGGGGGGGGGGGGGGCGTTTTATGTGAAACGCGATATTCTATTCATCGGGCTCTCCAGCGCCGATTCTCCCTCTCTCTGCCGATACAAGTCCGAGATTTATCTCTCGTTTATGTTTTTGGTTTTGTTTGTTTTGTTTTGTTTTGTGTTGTTTTATTCTATTTTTTGTTGCTTGTTTTTTTTTTCATGCCTGTATTCCTTCTAAACGAATTCCTGGGCGGATTTTCATCGTAATTATAGCGTTACGGATACATTTACAAATAGCCCCCCCCCCCCCTCCCACAAAAGAGGAACAGATCGAGCTAAAACGATCAATACACCTTGTCTGGATATTCATTTAACCCTGTAATTTCCACTTGCAGCCTAAATAGAACTAAGCATATCCGAAAAAAAAATCGTGAATTTGTAAATACCATTATATATTCTCATAGTTGGCTGATGATTCCACTTTGTTCTCGGATCATAAGGTCAAAGATCTGAACGTGAGGTCACTGTAGTATTTCTTTCAAGCTTCTGACAACTTAACTGAAATTTAGAACAATTAGATGATACTCGAGTTAGATATACTTAGTACCTTTTTTATTTAATCATCAATATTGTTCTTTTCATAATGATTCATATTTTTCATTTATTTGTTTATCGTAATTTTTTTGCCTTTGCCTGCGTTGCGTAGCGGAACCGAGACATAGGCGGCACTTTTTCGTCGTCGTCAACAATTTGGTGCAACAATTTGGTGCAACAATTTGGTGCAACAATTTGGTGCACTTTCCACAGCTTTGAGCTATGATCACCAACTGTACGCCACTTGTACATAACCTAAAATGCCGGTCAGGTTCGAATTACATGGGTTAAGTCCGACAGGTCAAAGGTCAAAATAAAATGTCAATGAACTTTCCCTGATAAGCACTGTACTCACAGTGTTGTGATGTACTCTCGATAACTTTCAACAGTTTTGAGCCGTGACGACCAAACTCACGCCACAGGTACATAACCTAAATATGCCGGTCAAATCCGACAATGTCAAAGGTTAGAAGGTCATGAACTTGCCCTGATGATAAGCACTGTAATTACAGTGTTGTGATGTACTCGCAATAACTTCTCACAGATTTGAACTTTGACCACCAAATTCACACCACAGGTATATAAAACCTACAGGTGAAATTCAAGTTCAAAATATGGGTGTAATCTGACGAGTTCAAAGGTCAAAGGGTAAATAAAATGTGCACTATACACATGGTATTTTGATGTACTCTCAATAACTTTCACCAGCTTTGAGCAATGGCCGCCAAATTCATATAACAGGTGCACCACCTAAATATGCTGGTCAATTATGAATATTGGTGAATTCCAAAAAGGTCAAAGGTCAACTAAAGGGTCAAACTTCACCTAATAAGCCTGTATGTATGTCACATAGTATATGATGTACTCTCAATAACTTTTCACAACTTCTAACTATGACCACCAAATTCATACCACAGTTCATTCACCTAATGATGCTAGTCAAGTTCGAATATTGGTGAAAGGTCAAAGGTCAAAATGTCAGTGGAGTTTCCCTAATTTAAGCGCCATAAGTTGTATGTTCGCAATAACTTTCCACAGTTTTGAAAGTCATTGCCACAAAACTCAAACCACAGATAACATCACCTAAAGATGCTGGCCAGGTTTGAATATTAGTTAAGTCAGACAAGGTCAAAGGTCAAAAGGTCAATGAACTTATACATTGAAAAATGCATAATCACAAATCGCGTTACTGGCAAGTGGGTTGATGAGACATCGCTGTGTAGTGGCATATATGCATTGTTTATCTTGGAAGGGGGGATTCTATCCCCTGTGCTTATGCTTGTTTGCTCTACTTCTAAGTATTATCCATAATGTCAGAGGTCAAAAGTCACTGAAGCGTGAATCACTGGACGTATAATCTCAGTGTCAAGCCTTAATTGGTAGCTTTAGCTTGGAATGTCCAGTGGTGATACAGTCTAGTAAGTAGGAGAAAAACAAAGAGACACTTATCTAAACAAAATGGCGGAATGAAGGGTCAAACTTTGAGGTCAATTGTCATTGAATTGGGCTGAAAGTACATCGTGTGTGTATCTTTGTGTAGCCTGAGCTTTCAGCTTGCAATGTTTTCTGTAATTTATTTTTATTTGGAAGGAAGGATAAATATGAATGGGAAATCATTCCCTGTGCAAAGAGGGAGAAAAGGTCGATACTAAAGGTTAAAGATCAAGCTCATGCAATTCATTTCACAGGTGTCATAAAGGACCATACGGCATTACTGGTATGTCCCATCAGCTCTATGTTAGGCAGTGAAAAAGCTGCATGTAATAATATCAATAATAATGATGATGATGATAATAATAACAACAACAACAATAATAATAATGATAGTAGTAATAATAATAATAATAATAATAAATTACATTTGCCTCTGGAAATGTTATATATATTTCTTTTAATTTTGTTTTTTAAGGCCATTATGACCATTGGAAGCTTATTTAAGCTGATATGGCATTGGGATTTAGCAGTCATTGCTGTTGGATTTTGGGAAAAACCACATCACTATCCTCACTGAAAGATTTAGTGCGTATACCGTGATGTATAATTCTTTTTTTGCCACTAATTTTAGACAGTGTCTACATTGAGATTAGCCAGTTGTCTTGCTGGTTTTGAGTTACAGTACATGACTGTATAACATGCTCTACCAGTGTATTCCAACCAAGTCCAGCTGTGATGAAACTGTCGATGAAGCATTCATATCGCCACTTGTTAATGTGTCTTCCAAACAGAGGATGGTGATGTGAGGCTACAGGGTGGTGCCAACAGGGCCGAGGGCCGCGTGGAAGTGTACCATTCCGGGGCATGGGGCACGGTCTGCGATGACGGATTCGATCTTGCAGATGCCAACGTTATTTGCAGGTATTTGCAGGTGACATGATAGAAGTAGACAACTTGCAAATGCAATACAGAGGGTATAACCAGTCATCCCTACTGACATTGACATCCACTCTGTACTTTCGTCGTGCGTCGTGCGTAAACTTTTTACATTTTCATCTTCTTCTTGAAAACCCCATGACCGATTTTCATCAAACTTGGCAGATAGCATCCCTAGGGGGTTAGGAACTCAATTTGTTAAAATGGGCACCATGCCCCACCCAGGGGGCCCCCAGGGGGGCCCAAACCCCCCAAAATTAAGGAATCTGTAAAAATCTTCTTCTCTAGAACCAGAAGTGATAGAGCTAAGTTAATAATATGAGTTAGTACATTGATGACTGTAGTTTCAAGTTTGTTCATGGCAGAATCAGGGGTGCCCCCCTTGGGACCCAGGGGAGGGGGGTGGGGAAGGGTTCTAATGGGGCCTAAATTGTACATTTTCATCTTCTTCTTGAGAACTCCATGACCCATTTTCACCAAACTTGGCAGGTAGCATCCCTAGGGGGTTAGGAACTCCATTTGTTAAAATGGGCACCATGACCCACCCAGGGGGCCCCCAGGGGGCCCAAACCCCCCAAAATTAAGGAATCCGCAAAAATCTTCTTCTCTAGAACCAGAAGTGATAGAGCTAGGTTAATACTATGAGTTAGCACATTGATGACTGTAGTTTCAAGTTTGTTCATGGCAGAATCAGGGGTGCCCCCCTTTGGACCCAGGGGGAGGGGGGGGGGGGGTGGGGGTGAGGAGGGGTCCTAATGGGGCCTAAATTGTACATTTTTATCTTCTTCTTGAGAACCCCATGACCCATTTTCACCAAACTTGGCAGGTAGCATCCCTAGGGGGTTAGGATCTCAATTTGTTAAAATGGGCACCATGCCCCGCCCAGGGGGCCCCCAGGGGGCCCAAACCCCCCAAATGAAGGAATCTTTAAAAATCTTCTCTAGAATCAGAAGTTATAGAGCTGAGATAATACTATGAGTGAGTACAGTAATGACTGTAGTTTCAAGTTTGTTCATAGGAGATCCAGGGGTGCCCCTCTTGGGGGTGGGGGGGGGGGGTGGTTGGAAGGGTCCAAATGGAGGCCTTGTTTTTGTTTCCTTAGTGATATTCAATAATATCTAGAGGAAAAACAAATTTTCCCCTACCAAAGTTTGGGGTCTCTGGTTCATATCTCCAGTTACACCAGAATTTATCAAAAAGATTAAGGCCTTCATTCAAGAGACATGATTAATGCATCTCAAAATTTGTGATTTTATCTTTTGTGTGTGTTTATGTGTAAGTGTGTGTGTGTACAATTATATATGGTATTTTTCCCACATGTCATGCCATAAATATATCCCATACCTGTAACTTAACCCCAAATCCAAATCTGTATTAAACCCGTAGATCCTAATCCCAGGTGATGACCCTCGTAATTTAATGCGATGCATGTCTCAATGTCCTCCCCCTTTTCGTCATGATTAGGGTGTTGGGATGAAAAGGGAGGTACACCAAATATTGTATGAAATGTGACCTTGCATCATAGAGTTGGTATTTTAGCATCTAGGTCAACAGTGTGAATTTATTTTTTGTTTGTTTGCCTGAGTTGTCCTTCAGGTTATATTAAAGTGTGAAGCCTGAAATGTTGACAGATTTGTGCTTCTTGCAGCTGCTTTTTTAATTAAAATCCAAGTTGCTTTAATTGGCAATTTACATTCTTTTTTTCTCTTGCTTTTCTTGCATGAAAGAAAAGGTAAATACATTTTAAGATGGTCAGCAGTAGAAATTACATTTCAAAATTTTGAATAAAATGTGCCTAATGAGACCTGAGTTTTAGGATTTTTTGATAATTCTGGTATGTGGTTGCTATGATGGAGTTTTAAAGCTGTGTATGTATGTGTGTGTGTGTGCACAATTGAGAGTAAGTTAAAATAGTGAGTTCTAGTAGATCAAAAATGTGAATGCTCCTTTTTCTCACAAGGGATATTGCTACAAGTTAGATAAGTTTGAAACATTAGTTTGGAACATTGACTTTTGATTAAGTATCATCAAGCCTAGAAATTCATTCTAAACCTCAAAATTTTGACTGAAATTCAAAAATACCTTTTGATGGTCGTCATGTGGTGTGATGTCATACGTGACAAGATTAACTATTCTCGAGATGGCAAGCAAGTAGAATATTTCATGAGGGGTCATGGTAAGAGTACGAATGAAGAGTTGTTTTAAGAGTGCATCTACCACATAATTAGGAAGTGGATACATAAAAGTAACTCTATGATGTGCCCTAGATGGCATCATGGGGCCAGATTCTACAACCTCTCTCATTTCTCTCCCAAAATGCACAGACAACTTGGCTTCCCATCGGCAAATGCGTCGCACTGCTGCGCACACTTCTCCCATGGGTCGGGGGTCATCGCTTTGGACGACCTGGCCTGTGTCGGCACGGAGGGGAGACTGATCGATTGTCCGCACAGGGGTTGGGGCGAGCACAACTGCGCGCACACTGAGGACGCAAGTGTAACATGTAATGGTGAGTGATATGATTAGTATTACTATCTTTTTACCCATTCAGGTCCAGGGAAGAAATAATTGTTTTGTCATCACTAAATTGACACATCTGAATTTCAATTTATATTCTGAAAAAACAGGAACATATGCGGCATTAAACTTTTGTGTAGTGGAGCAGACAGCCTTTTTTTGAAGTGCAAAACTTTTGCAAAATATTTAGTGGCATTCTTTGCATTATGTAGACAAACACTTTTGTGTGCATTTTGCATTCGTGAATCTTGGCTCCTTGCAAAATTTACAAAAGTTTCATGCCCTACAAAAATTTCTTGTCTAACAGTATTGGAAAAAAATCAGATAAAACATGGAGGATTTCATTAAATCTCCACAAAATCAGAAAGAATTAAAAAAAATGTACTCATTTCATTGAGAAACAGGTTTTAAAAATTCTGCCACCTGAAACAATATTATATGCAATGAAAACAATAAAGGGCTTAATAATTCTAAGAATATTTTTCGCTTCCTTATAGAACTCTGGCCATGAATAATTGATGAATGGAAAAAAAAGTACATAATATGAATTGTAAATGTGTCTTCTGTGATTCAATGGCTGTAAAGTGAGACTCCAGATGCAATTTAAGTAAACTTCCAATTAGATGTATGTTGCTTCGTATTGAAACAGAACAATTATAGATGTAGATCAGTGTGAATTGGGGGAAAAATGAAAACATGAAAAAGTTTTTTTTTTTAATGTTTAAAGAGTAAGGCAAAGTGGCAGCTAGGTGTTGAGGAGCTCTCCATTCTATTTTCACTCAAAACTCACTAATGTCTAGTTTTTCTCAAATATTTTGCCACAGAAAGAACTTATCTGCCTAAGAGGACACGCAAGACATGTTGAATACCAAGACCAAGTTAAAAGAAAATATTTCTTTGGAATTTTTTTAAAAGAAAATTCTTTGTCAGTGGTATAAATAGATAAGAAAGAATGAATGAAAGAAATAAAATCCAGATGACGACTTGTCATTACCACATAGAAACCAAAACAAATGCGTAGATAAAAACAATCATTCTTGTCCTGAAATATTGCTGAAGTGTCTTCTAAACCATATCCCCTCCCCCACTCAGTGTTTTGTACACTGTCTTTGCTGTTTTTCATTATGGAAATGTTAAATAACCCACTAGATTCTATACCATGTTTCCTGGCAGGAGATATATGTGCAAACGTATATTTGTGACAACAGAAGGAGGTTAAGGTTGAAATAAAATCATTGGTTTCAAATCCAAACACCATTTAACCTTGCCTGGATGAAGCTTATAACCTTACCCTCCCCTGGAAGCAAAGAAGAATCCGAAAGTATAAATAAAAGGATTCAAAATCACAGTTTCCTTGCTGTTTTTTTTCTTTTCTGTTCTTGTAATTGCACGCTGAGCTGTACAGAGTTCTGCCACTTGTAAGACCTTGCTACTTTTATTTCCGTTTTGGCGGTTATTTACACTTGACTGTCGGAAAACCTCATCCTTCCTGCTTACGCTCAGTAATTTCTGTAACATCTGCACTTAGAGTGAGGGTCTGTTCACCCCACCCACATTTGATGCTTAAGCACCCACTTTGAACCTACATTTGGCCCAAATAAGAGGTGCCTAACCCTGGTGGAAAAAGAAACTATGTAGTAAATTCAGCACATGTGTCGGTTATGATGACACAATAATGTGCCTGATAGCACTGGGTATCCTCTCCAATATAAGTTACTTTTCTTCCAAATGGCTCTTTCAGTATATTTTTTTTTCACCCCCATCATGCCAGCTTTTCATTTTCTGTCCCTTGCTGAAGGAGGGACATGATAGATTAGACATCTTGTTAAAGGATATACAAATGTATTTTTGGAAGGCAGAGGTTTCAATCCAGAAACTCGTGTCCAAGAGTCTCAAGCCTTATCCACCAAACCTACAGTGTACAGTACTCCCACAATGTACAGGAGTTCTAATAGTTAGAATGCATGTTTTATTTATCCTTTTATATGTTTTCCACCAATAGCCTCCAACAATAATTTTGGCGAAACAATCATGCTGTTTTTGTAGGATCATAATTGTTAGGTCTGTTTGATGGTGTAGCATTTGACTAGTAATGAATACTTGTAGTTTTTTCTTCTCCTGAAGTAAATGGTATTTGCAAAAGAGAAAGTGTTTTTGTAGTGAGGAACAACATTTCCGACCATTTTTCCCAGCTTTCATATAAAAATGGTAATGAGTATTTGCCAATAAATCATCTGAGATAGTTCTCATTTAAGACCTAAAAACCTCAGCTGTTTTAGTCATTCGACAGCCCATCCTAAATTAGTTTTGTATACTCTGTTGCATAAAAAAGTCAGGCAATACAGCACATAACATTTGGCAATGTTTCTGCTAATGCAATTAAAGTAAAACACACACAATCACATTTACATGCTCACACACACACATATACCTCACTTTGATTCTTGACAATTAGGGGCATTTTGAGTTCAGGGGCTGAAACCCAGCAATCCAGGAAATCTTATTAAGACATCCGAGACACAATGCGACACATAATTCTATGAAACAGCATTAGAGCTCGTGGACAAAGAAATGTCAGACTTCCTGCAATTCTCAAAGCCATGAGACGCCTTATCGGCTGAATCTCAGGTCAGTATTACTAGAACCAACTCCTCCCAGGAAGTGTAGAAGAGAGGGGGAAAAAAACTGGTAGTGGTTGTGTGTGTGTGTGTTTGTGTGTGTTGGGAAACTATTAATATACTGATTTCTGTGTAAGGAACTTTGGACAGTGTGCAACACTATGATTGTGCCAGTTGGCAAAGGGTTAAGGCGCTCATAGAAGTAAAGTACAAATTGCAGTCATACCCCTGCCAAATGAAGTTTGAAGGTGGTATGATATAAGAATCTTAGAATTAAGTGTTATGTAAATGTGGGTCTCTCATATAGCAGCATCAACACCAACACCAAACGTGACAACACCAAATTACATATTGATAATCTGTAGGGGTGTTAGTGTTAGCCGATGGAGACAGAGCTCATAAATCACCTACAAGAATAGTTTGAGCTCAGTTTTGCAGACAGCATTTGACACCGGGCCAAACACTAGCTCCCGGACATATGTCATACTTTCAAGGTCAACCTGCTAACACAGACTATTTTCAAGTTTGGGGTTATCGCCAGTGCCAGTGTTGAGATAACATTACGTAACACCTGCACCGAGCACCGAACTTGAAATCACTCATCGCATTGTCATTCTGTCTGCCATCATAACTCTTGAAACTACTTCTCCATTACCCTACTTTCGCCCTCCAGGCAACATCCGACTGGCCGGCAGCAACAGCACGCTAGAGGGGAGAGTGGAGGTTTACAAGGACTCCAACTGGGTTACCATCTGTGATGAGGGCTGGGACAAGGTGGACGGGGACGTGGTCTGTCGGCAGTTGGGCTTCCCAGGGGCCAATGAAACGTATGCAGGGGCCCGCTACGGGCCGGGGACGGGGCCCGTGCTACTTAGCAACGTGCAGTGCGGCCCCGACGAGACCGAATTCTTCAACTGCACGATGACGACCCCGCCGCCGCCCACCTGCAATCACTCGCAAGATGCATCTGTAAAATGCCGAAGTGAGTTTGTCCGAATGTTCTTTTGAGAATTACTGCGTTAAGCTTTTTAATAAATCAAACCACACCAGAGTGTTAAAGGCAACCCTAGTTCACCTTGATATGTTTTGCCCACTGTAAGAAGACTGAGTAGAAGTCTGATAATGAGGGTAAGCGATAATTTTTTAATACAAAAAGATCTCTTGCTGAATTTTGGTTACTCTTTTCTGTCACCTTTCAAAACCTTTATTTGCAAAAATCAAGGGTTGCAGCTGCAGAGATACTGCACTTAGTCACAAACAGTGTCAGAAGAAATTGCAGTTTCCTATGACTTTTGGTTGTACTTAACCCTAACTAGGTATTTTATTGTTTTTTTTGAATTTCTTATTTATTTCTTTGTTTTTTTCGACTTTATGTTTTTCATTGTTTTTTCGATGAAATTTGTCCGCGACATCGCTCTGAACAAGAAAATATGTTATTTATTGATTTTAATCAATAAAACACCAAAATAATCATGCTTTTATGAAATTTGCCAGTAAGCACAGTTTGCATTGAAATTGTACACGAATTAACGTTTTTGAGCAATTTTTGGTCTGACATGCATGTACATATTTATGCGTAACTTTGGAACTGCGCGCCTGGGCGTCGCAAATTTGGTGTCAAAAGATGCGGGAGACTCGAAAGAAAAAAGTCATGAAACGTCGCAGCGATAGCTTTTTGTGCTTGCGATACATCGCGCGGAAAGTCGAGGGGGGCCTCGGAGGCCCCCCCCCCCCCCCCCCCCCCCCCCCCGGCCTAGTTACGGTTAATATACACAAGAAGTGTTGTCAGATAGATGTATGTTTTTTTTTTCTGTTTTTCCTGTGATTACATCACGTTTGGTCGTCTAGATAACAAAACAATGAAAATCAAAAAATTTTAGAACAAAGAAATACATGAGAATTGGGAAACAAAAAGAAACAAGAAACATTCAGGTTTCTTGTTTCTTATGGATATTTATTTGTCTCCTATTTAAATGCTTTTTGCATTTTTCAGTTATATAATTGTACACGTTGGTAAATATTGTCAAAATGAACACTAAACATAACCCTTCGTCAAGTTACAAGTACAAAATAGAATTTTTGCCTTGAACTAACCAAAATGAGAAAATTCAGAATTTCACGAAAATTTTGAACATCAAAGTGTACAGTAATATAACAGTTTAAACATCATGCCAAGTCTTAGCTGTCATTTGATAATGTGCAAAGTGTATTCATCTATAATGTGAACGGAGGGCCATTCTCGTCAAAACAACCTGATAAGAGTCTAAAGTCATTGGCAAGGATCACAAACATAATACTCAAAGTCATTTTAAGGGATTACGAGCTTTGGCAAGGCCAAGGCATCCTAATCACAGCTTTTCATAACCCATGGTCATCATTATGGGACCCTTGTGCATGAGATTGACAGTTTTGAGCTGAAGGAAACACTTTTATGGTTAGAAGGGATTAACAGAGAAACACTTGTGTTTGTTCATCAGCCACATTTGAGCAGTTGTGTCACACAATTTGAACAAGTGTTGTACATTAGTGTTCTGATGCCAAAGCTAAATTATCGTACCAAAGCCTCTATTAGTAAAGTGTCTGCATGTGTGTGTGTGTGTGTGTGTGTGTGTGTGTGTAAGTGGTTGTCTGTATGTTGGGAGCTCACTTAGGAGGTTTATGGAAAAGTTGGAGTCACATTAGATTATTTGGCCATCTTTCATGTCAAGACGCCATGTTGGTGTGCGTCAATGCATTGTTTTTTGACACAGAGAAGCAGTTGGTGTCTATGTATTACAATGTACATGCTGTGTTGTGTCACTTGATTAAAAGAAGGAAAGAACTAGACTTTATCCAGGTGAATCCCAGGGCTTTGGATTATAATATGGTGTGACATTTACATCATTATACATCACAGAGTAGATATGTAACAAGGTGTTTATATAATATGCAAAGTACAATGCTTGTGTAGACAGATTGTCTCTTGACCTCCAAATGTTTTGAAATCTAGGTTGATCTGGCAAGGCTAAAGCATTCTTTTCACCCCCCCCCCCCCCCCCATGGACCATGCACCTCAGCAATATTAGTTATTGGATATTATGCTGATAAAGCCATTACCATTGTATGTGTAACTCTTTATTTGTGAAGTGACCTACATTCTCAAACCAGAAATGGCCCCCATCGTCAAAACTTTCAATCTCTGCATAAAACTCACTCATTTTGTATGCGTGGAGGGTTAACGTTCCAGTTGTAACAGCAAATTTTGTTTTGAAAATAAACCTGTAACAGAGACTGACTTGCACAAATGTGAATAATGGCAAATGAGATGTCATTACTCTTAACCATGTACTGTATGTGCCCTTGGACATTATAGGCAATAAACTTGCCAATCTTTCGAAGTATTATTCAGTAATCCATTCAAACTTGATACAGTTGCTGATGAGCAGACCCACTCGTGGCAGCATTTCATGGAACCTGTCACTCACTGACAACTGTTTTAAGCTACTGAAATCCTTGTATCTGATAGGCTGAGAGCAAATTTCCCAGTGAAAATCACAGACAAAACATTTCAATGAAATTTCACTCAGATGTAGCAATGTTCCTCAGTCTATTAAACAGGAAGGCCATGCTAACACAGGAGGGATTAGGGGATTAGGTAATCTCCTTCAATGACAGTTAATTGCCACAAGTCTAGATGCCAATCAGCTAAGAGAGTGTTCCAGTATCCATGCCAGTTTAATAGGCAAACAAAGCACAGTAAGAGTATCAACAGTGGCAACTCGGCCATGATTTGGCAGAACTACCTATCTTGATTTTTTGACATTTTTTTTTTTTGACTTATTGAGATTTTCATAACATCATGATTAGTATGCTAAGATATGATATTATAACTCTTTGTCATTTTGAAAATAATTATCAATTATCAAGGGTTTTTTTTTTGGAAAAAATGACGTCATTGAGCTGGCCAAACTTCGTAAGTGCTATAGATACGTAGTACTACGTAGTTTTGCCTGATCGTACTCCTTCATTTAGGCAGCTTGAGCGGCTGGCAGAACTACGTATCTCAAGTTCCAATGCGTACGGGCGTGTCGTATTTATACACAATCTATGGGATTTTCATGATTAGGCAGAACTATGTATCTTAACTGATATGTGGCAATGAGCATACTTTGAGTTAGATAAAACATAAAAATGCCCTTTTTGTTTAAATAGAACACAATTCTAAGTTATGTAGGCGTTGCATCAAAATTATACCTTACAGGATCCTGCAGGATCCTGTAAGGTATAATTTTGATGCAACGCCTAAAGTCACTTTATGTTAAACGTTTAAACTTTAAACATGGATATCGCGAAATCACTTCAAACGAGATACGTAGTCTTGCCAGATCACGGCCGAACTGTATTCCTCGTACTACTACTGTAGAACATGATATATTCGCGGCATGAATTTTTCGCGAATCGGAGCCGACGGCCTTTTTTGCGTCATAAAATTTTCACGAACAGCCACTGGCATTCAGTGCATATAGTGTAGACAAGAACTTTCGCGTGCATTTTAATTTCGCGAATCTTGGCGCTCGCGAAATTAAAATGCACGCGAACATTCCTCGTTTTACAGTATACCAAGTTGGCATAAAATGTGTTGCCTCTGGTGAGAGGTAACTCATCAAGTACTGGAAGCCACACTTTTGTTGTGTGGTGTGATGTTCTTTTTATGATTGTGTTTTACTGCTCATTATTAATGTTTTGTTTGGTAGAATAAACAAACTTTGTTCCAAAAGAGCCCATTTTTTGGATGTAATCTTTTGAGGCCGTGCAGCATTTTGCAAGCCTCCTACATTATTAATTGTTTGTTAAGTTGAACTGATTCTTAGATTTACAATGTGTTACAGAAGATTGAAGTTATTTTCTCTCAAGTTGGCACATTTTTGTAAAACTTTTTTTTTCTTATTTAGTGCAGATTTCATATATTTATACCATCCTTATGTAATCTTTCTCCAATACACAACATGCACTGATATCTGGAAGTGTCAATTTAATGATGACTGGGTGAAAATGTGTTCAGCTCAAAAACATTCATTCAACACTTGATGGATTAACACCATAAGTGTGCCAAGGATATTTCTTTCATCCCGTTTCCATGGCAATTATTCATCTCCCCCCCCCCCCCCCCCTCTCTAATATGTGTGTCTCTTTTCATTTCCGTCATCTTCCCCCCTGGTGTACAGAATCCCTGCGTCTTACTAATGGGAGGAGTCCCATGGAGGGGTATGTGGAGGTGTACGACGGTTTTCGCTGGAGGCCCATCTGTGCCCAAAACTGGGGCATCGTTGATGCCCGTGTAGTCTGCAGGTCAGTCTCTAGCTGCTTCTTGTTCTCCTCCAGTTCAAGCGATCTAGATTCAAGGACCTCTCTGTTTTTGTCGATAAGGATCTGCAAGTGATTACTTTCTGTTTGGACCAAGTCCAGACTGAAAGATTTGGTAATGAACTCCTGAAAAAAGGTGTAAGAAAGAAAAAAAATGTGAGATACAATATGTATTTAACACATCAAAGAAATGCATACACTGTAAGTGATGCTTTATGTCACATGGCAAGAATGGAAATGATGCAAATTTTCTTACACATTCAATGGAGATGTAGAGGGGAGCGCTGCATACTCAAAACTGGATGAGGTTGTAAACTTAGCCCTAGGCTTGTTATTTCCCCTGGGGTGAAAATTCCTCCTCTATCTTGTTTCATCCAGTCAAATAGGGGATCTGGCTGCTATTGAGGCAACGGACGGGATGCGCTTCGGCCAGTCGTCCCAGAGCTACCTGATGTCCAACGTCGGCTGCACGGGCCAGGAGGCGGCCCTCGACGAGTGCCCGTTCACGGACACCGGGGACGCGGACTGCCAGAGATTCGCACCGGCCGTCGGAGGCGACTCGACGCTGCTCAACAACGTGAGCAACCTGGCTGGTGTCAGGTGTTCTCGTAAGTATATATACTGTAGTCAGTAGCCACGTTCACACCTCTAAAGTAGCATGCCAATGACTGCAATCCAAATCTCGAGATTCTTTTGCAAACATTCACACTGTCAGAAATATACCGCTAATGGCCGATCACAATAATTTGCCAGTGAATCTGCGCATACATGAAATCGGCCAAACTGATGTACACAGTGTGCTTCACTGCATGCGCCTCTCTTTGCCCTTTGCATCACAGTGGTGTGATGCGCTTGCTGTTGTTGTGGTGCGCATGCTGTTGTGATGTGTACTTGGAATGATGGGATATGAAGTCTCAAGATTATATGGTCAGGCGTTCACATGGTTACCGCGGGGCGTATTAGCGCGCTAATTAAGAAACAAGCACAAGATTTTTTTGTGAATACATCTTCTATGAAATGAGGACCAAGAATGCATCATATCTGTATGTAATTTCAGTTGATGAATATAATTATCTCCAATGCTGTTTACAAGGTCGGCAGCTCAGATGAACTTAAATGAATATATGTGACCGAGCTGTTTGTGGTCTTTGCAATGCAATATATGGCAAAGGGAAGGCAAGGCAGAGGCTGACATCTGTGAAACTTGCAGAGTATGTATGTTTGTGTGTCCGTGTGTGCTTTGATGAACAGTGTTCCTTCTGTACTGAAAAGTGGATATTTTTACATGAATAATTTTTCACGCTCAGCCGGGTAAGATGAGGTTTGTTGTGTTTTTAATTTTGTGGAATCGAGACATTAACTACTGGAACATCTAGCAAGCAAAAATATTTGCATAATTCTATTTTCGTGCTGGTGTCTGGTTGCATGAAACAACAAATGCGTGAAAATTCAACTCCACGAAAATTTCCACACTTACAGTATCTCTGTCGGAGGAAAATGTGAAAATTACTAATGTATGTGTAAAAATGTGAACCAAATGGGGATGTCACAACAGCCTTTTTTTTTTTTTTTTTTGTCGTATGCCTACTACAGTGTATCGAATGGGGCTATATGCATACATTCGATATCAATGAGGCATTGAATGGAGATACAATGTAAGTGTTAACCAATCTTATATTTGTCATCTCCTCTCTGGACAGCCGCGGTGCGTCTGGTTGGGAACAGCAACTCATCGTTCTTGGAGGGAGCGGTGCAGGTGTACGTGGACGGCGCGTGGGGCTACGTGTGCGCCGACCAGTGGGACAAGCAGGACGCCTCGGTGGTGTGCCGCCAGCTCGGCGAATACCCGCTGGCCAACAGCTGCTGCAAGGCGTCCAGCAAGACGGTGAATAACCCCGTCATGGCCGGCCTGGGCTGCCTGGGCACAGAGTCTCGCCTCCAGGACTGCCCGCCGTCCTCCCAGACACTGCCCATGGGGTGTCTGGCAGCCACTGCCAAGTGTCAAGGTACGTACGTAGCTGGCATTCTTCATTTTCCTCTATCATTTTTAGCTTTTCTTTGTCTTTGGGGCTATGAAGGCATCATAGAAATCATAGGTTTATTTTCAGAAATTAGTTCATGTTTTTTATTGCGATAAATTTGTCTCTTGTTCCCATTGTTACATGGAAGATCACTTACACATGAATAGCAACTTGTTCATTTTTGCAATTTCACTTTCATGCCTTGGAAGAGAAAAAAACTAATGTGTTCACTCTCGCATAAAGTTCTCTTGTTCATTTGACCTACCAGGTTGATAGCCAATTAGATTACCTTTAATATGGTATATTATAATGCTTTAATCTTTACCTAATGTTCTATGAGAAATATTAACTGGAAAAGTGTTTACTTTCTTTTTTGGTTGAGTATACTTTGTGTGCTTGGAGTGCTGATTGGCACAGAAAGCCCCATAGCATTGTACACACTGTCCGAAGTCCCTGGTACTGACAGGGTTAATGCCTTTCTTCATCTTTTGAAGGGCAAGTCCAACCTGGTATGGTAATGCTTGGTATGAAAGTAGCAATTTGGAAAAGTATATCAGTGAATGATTTAGGAGAATCCGGCACATATGTACCAAGTTATACAAAGTTATATATTGTAAATTGTGAAAGTTTAGAGGATAAGGCAAGTTGGCAGCGCTACATTGTATATGATACTGCTGCTGAGCAGCTCTCGATTCTTTTTGTTTACAAAATTTCACTAATTTTCATTGTTCTTATATATTTTGGTGTAGACAAATATTATCTGCTGAGGATGATAGGCAGACTCTAAGTTTATACCAAGAGTGGTTGTGATAAAAATTTTCTCAGGAGAAAGATGAAAATATTGCCCCAACTCTCACATGACACTTTGGACTGTCAGTACTACACCCTATGCCAGAATGTCACACCACTCTAAAGTCTGTCACATGATATCTAAGACTATGACATGATATCCAAAACTGTCACATGATATTCAAGATTGTCACATGATACCCTCTGCATCCTGTGACTGTCACATGACCCTCACAATCCACTCACCCTCTCCTCTTCCTCCTCCTCCTTCCTGATAGTAACGGTGCGTCTGATCGGTGGGCGGCACAGTCTCGAGGGAAACGTTGAGATCATCCACAATGGCGAATGGGGCAACATATGCGATGATAACTGGGGACTGGAGGACGCAAAGGTGAGAGGTCATTGGTTAAAGACGAAACATAGTTCTCATCCGCTTGCAGAAGCTGTTGAATTTACCCTGAAATGGAGACATGCATATAATGCATAAAAATGTGTGAAGTAATGCTGTGATAACACAATTTTAGTTGGGTAACAACGGAGAAGCGAAATGTTACCCAAAAGGTACACCAGACATATTGCGATCTCAGATCATACACATTGTGATTGCTACTTGATGTTCTGTATTCAATTGCAATGATTACAGTAGATCAAGCTGTGGCAGTATCCATCGCACAAGAGTAAAATAACATTTAGAGCTTGTTAGCTGCATGCGGTTTGATAGTACTTCTAGGGCACGAATTGATCATCACGTATAAACTAGGTCTAGTGACATTTTACCAATCTACTGCTGAACAGGGGAGGGACTTCAGGAGTAAAAGTTGTGTACTGTTGTCAGAACTACAGTATTTTATGCATTTGATCTCAAAATACTCCAAAACAACCCATTATCCTGGGTTGGTACTTGTTAGACCCTTTCACTGTACATGTATTGCAAGCAAATTCCAAATGGTGGAAGATAGATTTTTATTCTTTCTGAGAAACTACAATTGTATGTTTTAGCTTTGAATGAATTTCTTGTAGGACAGACAAGCTTTCATTTTGGTAATCTTTTTTTTGTTGTAAATTCTCCCAGAAATATCTAGTTTTTATCCTCTTTGAACCATTTGTACTGTGGAGACCTCAAATGCTCAGAAAATTGTACAGACATCTCGTATGGTATCCTATTTCTGCAGGTTGTCTGTCGTCAGCTGGGCAACTACGAGGTCGTTTCCCACTCCTGCTGCAGCAAGCATGCCCCTCCCACCCGCTCGTATCACCTCGACGACGTCGGCTGCAGCGGCACCGAGAGCAGGCTGGAGGACTGTTACCATAGCGACTGGGGCACACATAACTGTGGCACCAGCGAAGCTGCTGGCGTTTCATGTCGGAGTGAGTCTTGAAGATTGTCTACTCTTTTTTTTTTAAGTTTGTTGACCTTGGTATTTTTGAGATTCTGAGATTTTGAATGTCACAAATCTGATTCATGAGAGCTTAGGATGAAATATTTGTTGAGCACATCTAGAGCTGTTAAATATGTGTGTAGTTTGCTCATATATATATTATTAGCTCACCAAAAGTGAGCTATTGCGATCACTCTTCGTCCGTCGTCAGTTGTCCGTCATCCGTCCGTGGTCGTGCGTAAATTTTTACATTTTCATTTGTTTTCTTAAAACAGGCTAATTTGTGCTCATTTTAGCACGTGTGAAATTTTCAGGAAGTCCGGATTCATGATTAGACTCAGTTAGACTCACTAAATATAAGGCGTGTACATTTAAACTATGTGATTTGTGAAACATACAGTATGACACTGTGAGAGTTTGCTTTGCTGAGATTATGTTGTGTCATTGAATTTTATTGTGAGAAGATTTGGATTTCATGAATATATTTCTGATTTTAATGACAGATCTCCGTCTCGTCTCCGAAGACATCAGTGCCTCCAGTCCCAAAGGTCGAGTGGAAGTTGTCCACAATGGTCGCTGGGGGCGGGTGTGCGGTGATAACTGGGACATCAAAGATGCCAATGTACTCTGCAGGTGAGAAGGTCGTTTGTTGTGTCTTTGTGTGCGTGTGTATGTGTGTGGGGGTTTCTTTAGAGTTGTCATGGTTTGGTGGATTGGTCACTGTGTTACTAAGAGGAAGGTCCAGGGTTCAAAGGCCGTCCATGGCACCTGTGTCTGCAGGCAAGACAAATTCACACCATTCCTTCTCAGCCCATATGTGTAAAAGAATATTTTATGGAAAGCTGGTTATTAATCAATTAAAGTACTCATGTATAGATCCTTTGTATTATTGTCACAACATTTTATGGTGGGTCTCAAGACTTCCATATTTCAACCTGCGGCTGCCAGTCAGTTATTTTTTGTTATTATTTTTTTGAATTATTTGCAATAAACCATTACTCATTTTTTCAATTACAGAAATCATGTACTGTATAAACTGAGTCGCGTCATGTTCACAGGACTACTTTCCTACATGTGTATCTCACCTATAACCCTGTCTATACCCTTGTTGTGCCATTGATGAGACAGGCAGCTGTACAACAGCACGGCCGAGGCGCTTGGCTCGTTTCAGGCGGGGACGGGGGTCGGCTTCATGACCAACTTGGGCTGCACCGGCACAGAGACGATGCTGCAGAATTGCTCCTACACGCCCATCGAGAGAGACTGCGAGACCGACGCCACCGTCATCTGCCGAGGTGAGAAGACAAGTCTCTGGTGCCACCACGCTTGCCATCAATGCCTGTTATTCTTTGTTTTCAGACTCGGACTACACTTCATTGTAGTGGTAGTAGTGTTCGTAGTAGCGATGGTAGTAGTAGTAGTAGTAGTAGTAGTAGAAGAAATAATGATGATAATGATAATAGTAATGATAATAATAATAATAGTAATGATAATAATAGTAGTAACAATAATAATAATAATAATAATAATAATAATAATAGTAATAATAAAGTAATAATGATAATAATAATAATAATGATAATAATAATGATAATAACAATAATGATAATGATAATAATGATAATAATAATAGTAATAATAATAATGCCAATGATAATAATGATAATAATAATAATGATAATAATAATGACAATAATAATGATAATAATAATAATAATAATAATAATAATTTATAACTATTGTTATACATGATCGAAATACTGCAGCTACCACTAATGATGATAGTATTATAATTATTACAACAATATTTAAATCTGCAATGTTCATTCTTCAAATTGTTACCAGTCCCAGTTGATTGGAGCAGTGTACTGTTGTTTGGTGGAAAACGAAAAAATGAGTTTAGCTCTCCACTGCTGTAGTTGTAATATTTGTCATTGCATTCCTTGCAATGTGTTCATCTGCAGGGGGTCTGAGGCTTGTCGGCGGAAGGACGCCCCTCGAGGGCAGAGTGGAGATTTTCCACGATGGCCAGTGGGGAACCGTCTGTGACGACAGCTGGGACTTAAACGACGCCATGGTAAGACGCACTTGATGCATTTCTGTGCCTCCTCCACAGAGTGCCTCCAGAGGCATCATTCATTTTGTCCTCCCGTGATCTTGTTGACAAGCCCGATTGAATATTGATCTTGTGACAATCAGAATCGATCATGCTTCTGTATCTGTAGTATGCATGGAAAACTCCAAACTACTCATTGTCTTGTAGTGTAGATCTAAGTGTGCTTAAGTGTCCATTATTGTAATTCATTTGTTCCCTGCTTTTTTAACAGTACTCCAATGCAATGGCATGCTCTTGTGGGACTGATGATAACATATTGTTGAAAAGTTTTCCCTTCCCTTCTCCCAATTACCCCCATCTTCTTTTAGCAAGATGTAATGCATGATACTTTAATAGCAGCATGGCCACACTGAAGTGGTATATCCCCGATATTTGATAGCTCTTATATACACTTTACTATAACTTGCTGAAGTATTTCACAAGCATTCAGTTATTCCTGCCTTAACTGAGCCATGATTTATGTTTGACAAACCCAACCTGGTGAAGGAAAACTGCAGTTCTGTGAAATATGTAATTTCTTGGATTTGATGGATTATATATAAAAAAAAAGAGAAAACAACAAACAAAACATGTGCCACGTGTGACAGGTTGTATGCAGGCAGCTGGGTAACTATGCCGCCCTGACGGCCAAGTGCTGCCAGGCCTACGGGCCCGGGGCGGGGCCCATCCTCATGGACGGGGTGGACTGCGACGGCACGGAGAGCATCCTGGAGAACTGTCCGCACGAGGGCTGGCTCTCCCACAACTGCCAGCATTACGAAGATGCCTCCGTGGTGTGCACAGGTTGGTGGACAGGGAAGAAAATTCTCTCGGTGTATCTGAGAATTTTTCATCCAATTCTGTGTGGAGTAGAGCTAACAGCTAGGGCCTGAACAGAGTGAGAGGGCATGCCTTATGTATCATTTGTTTGTTTGTTTTTTCAAACCAGTAGCAGTCACTGAGCTATTGAATATTTGTTTTGTTTTGAATTATGGTCATTATTGTTGCATGCAATACAGATTATAAATGCTGCAATGTACAACACAGAACAACATAGTTTTCTATCCCCAAAACAACAACAACAACAACAATAACAACAAAAGAACACAAAATCGGTTCACAAAATGACTGAAGTTTTACAGAAATGTTATTTCACCCATAGCCATCCGAATCCTCATAGTCAAGTATTGACCCTTTGTTGAAATATTGACAAGCCCTCCCATACCCATCCTTACCACCACCCACCCCCCCCCCAAAAAAAAAAAGAATAAAGAAAATGCTGTCATCTGCATTGTCTCGCCTGTTCGTGAAAAATGTAGTGGCGAAGTATAGTTGCAATCCTGTATTAACAGATATCTGAGTGGTATGTTCATGTCATCGAGTCAGTCAAAAACTGTATGCTAATGCATTCACAGTATGTATCCACCTGCTATATTTCACTTGTCATTGGAATCTCTTTATCATCAGCTCAACTCCTGTAATGTATGATCAGTGCGACTGTAGATATGAAACTGTATTCACTTGTTATGTTTCAGTTGTGATTGGCTTCTCCATAATCTCAACTCAATTGATATAAATGTGATCTGCGCAATCCTAGATATCAAACTGTCGTACCCCAACGGCACGACGTCGACCAGCCTGCTGGGAGGGCGAGTGGAGATCCTCATCGACAACGAATGGCAGTCCATATGCAACAAGGATTGGGACGAAGCCGAGGCGCAGGTTGTGTGTAGGCAGCTCTTCGACACCGACGTCAAAAACGTGCGTACAACAATCCGGATTGGTCGGGTTACTCACATATGATGACATAAATGGTAACCCAGGGTACCAAATAAAAATCAGCCATTTTGTTGAATTATTATTATTTTTTTAATAGGTTGTACCCTGGGTGCCAAAAAGTGGGAAATTATTTTGGTAATGGAGCTACATACTGTAGCGCGCGCTAGCCACTGCACTGCACTGCACTGAAGCACACGCTATATTGCCGGCACAGCATACCATGCATGCATAGTATCACCTGCAGTGGCATGGGAATGACTGTAGACGCACACACAGTGCATGCATTTCTCTGCGGCTGTCCTTGAGTGGACTTGAGGTGGCACTACACAACGTGGTACCCCAGGGTAACGCGTGATGCATCATATGCAAATACTGTAAAGCCAGAAACATTCATGGTATGGAAGTTTGGAGAATTAGAGCTGATGGCCTTTGTCTGTGGCGTGAGAGTTTTGCGAATTGCCACTGGCATTCAATCCATTGTCTAGACAAGAACTTTTGTGTGCATTTCAGGTTCTTGAATCTGGGCTCCTTTTAAAATTCATGAAGGTTTCATGCATGCAAAAATTTCTGGTTTAATAATGTGTCAAGCCTGTAAATACTGTAAAAGTGGAAATTTTTTGCGGTGTTGAAATTTTCGCGCATTTTGCACAACCAGAAACTACCGTGAAAATAAAAGCATTTGGATATCTTCACTTGCCATATTTTTCAGTAGTTGATCATGTCTTGATTCTGCGGAATGAAAAACAGGCGAAACTCCTTGTACTCGGCTGAGCGCAAAAAATTACTCATGCAAACGTATCCACTTTTACAGGTGGGTGGCCACCCAAGGGAAACAAAAATTGTGGCCTCTATACACAGGTGGCTACTATAGACAGGTTCTCTGACATTTTGTGCATAATCAGACACTGTATGCACATTGTATGTGTATAAGTATTCACGTGGCCAAAGGTCTCTCCATTATGAAATCCATTATGGGTGGAAAATGGCAATTTGTTTGTTTTCAGAGGGAAGGAAACTCATGCTTTGCTTGGCATAGTGTCATTTCTTCAGGGTTGAACTCTGGGAGTTTTTTCCGAGTCAAAACGGAAACTGGAAGTGGCAATGACTCTGAGACTACCAAATTTATCGTAAGATTGGAAGTGTGCCCGGTTGTAATGGCCTGAGTGATAAAAGGGAAAACAGTAGGTAAAAAATTTACAGGATTTTAGTCCATTTTAATAGATATTTAATAATTAGTCCTCTCCCCTACCTAATTTGACCAAATTGTGGTGGTTCTCCGGCAATTCTATCAGTGAATGATTGATTCCCCATATGTCATAATATGTTTTTGGTTTATTCGATGACACAAATTCTCTTCATATGTTTTGTAACAGAATCAATGGAATTTGCACTGAATCGAATTGCCAATGTGCAAGACTTCATTTAAGAGGGCCATCCAAAAGTTTTCTTTAATTTGAACTTCTGTCAATTCAAATCTCCTGTTGTTGAGAGTGTGATTTTTTTTGTGTTGTTGCTATACCAGCCTTTGAAGCCTTGTAGTGGCATCTGTTCGAGGAAAACTTCCTTGTGAGTGTGTGTACATGTGTGTTTTCTTGTGTGGGTTTTAGAAAAAGACATGTACAAGTGCAGCCAGACACATCTGCAACCAACACATCTGCAACTTTCTTGTATGACTTTGAATATGAAACAAACATACACCAAACAACCTGTGCACAATCGTCATACAAATGTACAATCTGTGGAAATGGAAGAACTAGAGTTGTTTGGGGTAGGAGGAGGAACATCATCTCCCAGTGACTAAAGATCTTCTAGTGACTAAAGAGTGACTAAAAAGTGACTAAAGATCTTACAGTGACTACAGATCTTCCTGTGATTAAAGATCTTTCAGTGACTTCAGATCTTCCAGTGGCTAAAGATTTGCCCCTTCATGCTTTCCCTACCCCCCAGGTGACATTCTACCCCGCCCTGGAAGGCAAGCACACGGGCATGACGGACGTCCGTTGCCGTGGCAACGAGTCCATGCTGTCTGCCTGTCCGAGCAAGACGTCTGGCGTCGTCTGCACGTCAAAGTGGAGAGCGGGCGTGCAGTGCAAAGGTGAGGGCAGCATTCCTTGTGTTCTTCCAGTGCCATCTACACATAAAGTCTGGCCAACTCTGTTCTACTTGGTACATTGTAGCACTATGACAGTATGGTGCTCTGTTAGGCAAGCATGTTGCAAAGGAATGTACACCATGCTGTGACATGCTGAAACTGTGTTGGCCAAACTCTGTGTGTAGGTGGCTCTGTGCACTGCTGTTAACAGGTTTGGGTGTCCATGATCTACACTCTCATTTTTCATTTGTGCACATATGTTGTATTTGTGTATGTGTTGTTTGCATACTATGAAATTCAATGTAATTCATACCAGCAGCAAACAATTTTACATTTAGAGCACCTGAGTATCAGTTCTCTTATCTTTTCTTGTTTTGTTTTTGTTTTGAAATGCACACATTAGTGAGCTGTAATTAACAATTGTCAAATTGTCTAATTTACTAGTGTATTGTAAAAGAGAAATAGGGAGCAAAACACCTAAAAAAGTCTCACAACAGTTTTGAATATTCTCATATTATCAGGAAACTTTTCTCATAATATTGAAGATTTTATTAGGTTGCACAGAGAGACTATTAAATGAACTGGGGCTTTCTCCTCTTTCATTTATTATCGGCATAAGAGGAAAATATTCCTCGTATGATCTCTTTCAGATTACCTTGCATTCATTTCTTAGTTTAATCTGAAATAGAGAGAAGAACAGTCATATAGTAGATGAGAGCTTGTTTTATTCAGTATTTGTACGCCGTGAATGTGAAGGTTAAAAGTTAATGAAGAACAGTACATTAGCATCTGATTTGTTTGACAGGGTTTTTGGCTATACCAGAAGTCCTGCGTTCAGAAAATATTTTAGTGTAATTTGAATATATCGCAGAGCTATTATCTAATATGATGTGATAAGGTATTATAAGCCTACTCATTATTAAGTAACGTAATTAAGTATTAAAATTAAGTAACATACTAAAGTAGCTTTGGGGGATTGTGCCTTCAGTTGTGCTGCTTCCAAACTTTGGAATAAATTACTAGAAAAAATAAGGAAGGCCCCATCACTTGCTGTCTTCAAATCTTTGTTGAAGATTTCCTTTTTTCAGAAGCCTTTGATTAATTTTGTACTTATCTTTTTGTGTGTCTAATCAGTAACAATGTTAGAGCTCTGTTACATCACAGGGCAGTAGAGCATATTTAAATAGTAGCTGTGCTATGCAAATTTGTCTAATAATAATGATGATGATGATGATAATAATAATAATAATGATAATGATAATAATAATGATAATGATAATAATAATGATAATGATAATAATAATGGTAACAGTAATAATAATAATAATAATAATAATAATAATAATAATAATAATAATAATAATGATAATAATAATAATAATAATAATAATAATAAGTTCAACGGCCAACTGCAGCGTAATTACATTGTGGTTTAGTAGTGAATTTGTCAGCAATACATCGTACCTGATATATGCATGTCCCAAATTACAAATGTAGCATGCAAGGAATGTGAAAAAAAAAAATGAAAAGAGATTTTCCATGTCATGATCTATGTAGACATATCACAAGCACAAATGCATCTATGCATGTATAAAAGCATGTTACAAAAAAAAAAGAGAGAAAAACCTTAATGAAAATGTTGGTTTGTATGTACATGTACAATGTATTTAAAGGATATAATTAATTCTTTATAATACACTACTTAGATTTGAAGAAGTGGGATTTATCTGTTTTGATATACATGAATGCTTTTTATCATGGTTTTGACTAGTCCCCTGATAGAATGAAAGTGGTTAGTATTCATCATGAATACTTTCATTGAATCACTTACTTGTATTTGATTTCATCCCCTTGTTCAAGGAGTGAAAAGGCCTGAGCAACAACAAATTCACTGCAGAATTTGTTTTTGCACTTTTGCGTTTTTGTTCTCAAGCTTGCAGTTCAAGAACAAGAGATGTTATTCTGTATCAAGGTTAATCCAGTCAAAACAAATATCAGTCGAAAGTCTAGTAGAAAGTATTGATAGGTGTTTCATGTATATCTGTTGACAAATGTGGTTTACTCTTTAATATCTCATCCTCAACCTGTTATCTATCTTTTGTATCATTTTTTTTTTTTAACCTATCAACAGATTCCAAACAGGAATCAGGTAATGGAATGTGTCCGCCGTCAGAAGACCAATCAGAGTGCTGTTTCTTATTGCGTCAATTTTTTTTTTTTTTAATGAACCACATGATTGTATCAACCTGTTAGAGTGGTATTCCCATTTTGCCAGATTCTGGAATAAATGGTGACAAGTTGTGTTCGTACTGATGTACCTCATTGATTGAAGGTCCACATCAGATATGCAGTCCTTGAGAATCCAGATACAATTTATATGCCCATGATTACGAAACCTAGCTGATTCAGATAGTCTTTTAAAATAACCCATGCAGACCCCAAAACCACATTTGTGTGGCTTTATGCTGTATATATTCATTAAAAGTTTGAACAAAAATTATTGTAGGAGAAAAAGACCAAAATAGTTCTTGACGGTCCTTTAAAAGTCTATGAATTTGAATTCTCCAAGCTGTGATCTCTGCAACTGATGTTTGTGGAAATTCCATGCATTGGTGTTGCATGGCGTTGATTAACCCATTTAGGACGGAGTGATTTTGGCACAACACACGTTTCTCATAGATACTCAGGACTCGTCTTCAACGGGTTAAAATTCCTGGGTGACATCTGGCTGGGCTGATGAGATCACGGTCTAAGCTCTGTTGGTAAAGTCAAGAGATTGTGAAAGAACAATCTAGAATTTTCTCCTAAATTTACAAAATGCACTTGGCAATGACTTACAGAGCATGAATAGTGAAACAGAAAAATAGAAACCACCAAAGAAAAGACCTGAAAACCTTCAAATCTGATAGAAAATGTTCTCCATAGTTATTCTGTGAAAGATCCGTCCAGAAGCAGCACTCTTGTTGGTTCTACCTGTCTTGTGTTTTGTTTGTTTGTTTTTCTTAAATGTGTTGTCATGAGCCTTTTCTAACTTGTGTACTGCTAAGACTGAATCTGTTCTTGCACCCCCTCTGCAGCCCAAGTGTAGTTCTGAAAAAACAAACCACAAAAAACAAACCCCAAAATAAAAACACCAGAAAAGACACTCCAGAACTTCTAAAGGATGCGTCACTCCATGTTCAAAGTTGACTGTTATAGCAGACAGAGTAAAACCAGACGAACAAGAATGGGAGAGATTTCAAGTTCCACCATATCTTGAATTAGGTCGCAAACATAAATCCCAATCAGATGAAATATGAGTGACAACATCTCACAGCTCTGTCTCAGCCTCTTTATAGAAAGAAAACTGATTAAAATCATGATTTTGATTGATGATGTAGTAACTGCAATTACTCCTCCTTATATAAAGGTGAAATCACTCCAGCTTTTCAATTTTTTCTTTCTCTACTGAATGATGTGAATTCTTTTTTATCTTATTTCAAAAGGAAATGAAGTATTTTCTGTTCAGGTCAATGACAGAGCTGTGAGGGCATGATGTCGTCACCTCATCAAATTTGCATACGTATGATTGTAATCTGTTTCATTGTTTTGTGATTTTTCTTTGAGACTCTGGATTTTTATTAAACTCAAGTGCAATGTTGCTAGCAGATTGAATGAAATCATTTATAGGCCCTACCATTCTGTTTACTTGAAGTTTTTAATTTTTATTTTTTAATCTCAACTTGAACATGGAGTGGCATTTTGTTGTTGGTTTTCTCACATGGTGTGTGCCAGTAAAACATCATGCCTGAAAGTTTTATCATCACCAAAAATATTTTCAATTCAAGTATTTCAATCATTTTTCTCAGGTGGTATACTAAAATGCAAAATTATGCCACCAGCTCCATGCACCCATATTCGTGTTGGTACTTTGCAGTTCTCTGACATGGAGAAAAGTTTTTTTGTGTGTGTTTTTTTAAATTCATTTCATATTTGTTGTAAGGCCACATGATGAAATGTATGGTGTCCAGTTTCATTGCCAACTTTCTGTGACAAGTACTATTAGCTAAAAGCATTTACCCCTCAAAATTAGTTTTCAGTCCCAGAACTATTCTTGGGCCATAACATTTTCCTGTGACAAAAAGAAAAAATACCCCCAAACAACCAAACCCTCACTGCCTTGTAATAGTCTAATCTCCCCTCTTGATATGATTGTCTAACTTTAATGGGTGGTAGAGGTTGAAAGTACTTCTCTAATAAATGGCTTTAGATTAGCAAAGTAAAAATGCATTTGTCTGCAATATCATTCTAGTATTTAAGGTTTTTAGATAACAAACCATTATTGTGTGTAAAGTATTGACTATGATAAATATTAAGTCAAATCCACCCCCCCCCCTTTTTTGCAGGGGAAGGGGAGAGGGGCAGATGAATTAAATACGTGATCAAAATTTAATTTGTGTTAGGCCTCTATCTAGTATTTTTCTTTCACTCGAAGTACAGCATATGAAATCCAGCATATTAATACATACCAAAGTTTTGATTGTACAGCATTTCTTGATGTGAGCAATCTCCCCCCAAAAGAGACATATTGCATACATTTTTACACTCTCAACTGTTTTATGATGACAGAAGATGATCACTTTAACTGAGGATGCTTATTTTCATCTAAAATGATGACTTCTATTTCTCTTTTTGATTGATAGTTGTATTTTTCCCCCTACATAATTTGCTTTGTGCTTTCTATTACTGTTATCAAGTCGCTGTGAATGGTACATGTTTTCCCTTTGGAAATACCCACTTTACTCAGATATTAGTTTTGATAATATGTTTCTGTGTTACCACATTTGCCTTAAATGGATGTAGTAATCCATCTTGTCTGAAAACACTCTTTTGTCACTCTACGGTTCTGTATCCTTTGTTTGTTCGTGTAGGAGTAGATGGCAAAGAGCATGATACTTCACCTTTAGCACCTGTGTAACCTGTGTCATATTGAAAAAAAAAAAAAAAATTCTTGCTGAGTTTTCGGAGTCTCTGCCATTCTGAAATGTATCACACCCTGACTTGTGAACCGATCTGGTCACATCTTCTTCCAAGCTTGATTTCCTTTGTGATATGTGCTTCCTTCTGTCGGAAGAGTTGCATGTGATTTGTTTGGGAAAGATTAGCGGGCATTGGAAAGCATTTTAGAAAACAATTTGCCAGACTGTTTCATAACAAGCTCTGCATGGCAGTCATGTCGTATGTTATTTCTTGCATGTTGCTCAGGCGAATGTGCAATCAGGAAAACTTTGAAAAGCTTTCAAATTTGACTGTTGGAATGGTGAACCGCTTTTTCTTCCTAAGTTTTGCTTCAAATAGCCATAGCAAAGCCACTTCTTCTATGTTTTTATGTCAGACTCTGTCTGTTTGTTTTTCTGTCTGTCTTTTTGTCTTTTACTCTATATTTTTTTTCCTCCTACTTTCTATCTGTATCTGTCTGTCTACCTGTCTATATGTCCGTCTGTCTCCCTGTCTATCTATCTATCTATCTATCTATCTATCTATCTATCTATCTACACAATGTATGTCTACATGAATGTCTATCTCCCTATCATCAAGTAATTCTAAAACTTGGTCATTTTAGAGTGTTGCTCCATTGTACTTGTCGATGTAGATGGCATAAACTTTTACCTGAACCCACTTGGGATCCATCGGGTGTTTAGACCAGCCCCAAAATATTCTCAAATACCTTGCTTTCAAATACATGTATCTCTTTCAAATTACCCAGATAAACAAGTGAAATGTGTGTGTATATGACTATAGCTCTGTGTTTTACAGTTCCATTATTATACTCGGAGAGAATTGCATCATTGGGGGAAATGTAACTAATTGTCATATATAGGTCATCTTATGGAATATATCTGGGATTAGATTTATCAACTTGGATGAACTTTCCGCTTGCTATCAATTTGGGCTCATGTATTGTCTTCTAATAGCCAGCGTTCCATCCTCATGTGAAGTCTCTCTTCCCTCCTGCTTGCTTATACCACCCCCCCCCCCCCCCCTGCAAAAAAACAAAACAAAATAAAACAATATAACTTACCTGCAGCTTTTGAATATACTTGCCACAATGCATGTTTTCAGAAGTAAAAAGGGGTAGTAGCCTAGAAAGGAATTGCAGCATGAAAAATGTGATTGTATAAGATCCAGAAGAAAAGCAAAAACACAGCAATAACCTTTTAGTTTGAACTCTGCCAGTCAGGACTTTGATCTCTTTGATCTCTTTGAAAAGTGTTGTGTTCGATTCTGCTCAAGTACCTTGGCACATGTTGTGCACATTGTAAAGGATGTTTATATACCAGGAAAGATGGTGCCTATGTGTTCATTTCTTCTGTGCTTCTGGGAGATGTTGAGAAATGAGATAAAGCAAAGCTAGTCTTTGTTCAAGCCTTGACATTCATTTTGTCAGTATCCAATGAATGACAGTGCTTTATATTTAGGTCAAGCTACAAGTATCATATTACTTCAGTGTGCTCAAATCAAACACAAGTGATGCCTTCAAAGCAAGGCATCAAGACGATACGTACAAATGGTAATCAAAAGTACTCTAGTGCCTATTACGGTAAATTATTACTCTGTTTATTTCTTGCACTGAATAGTATTATTTTTGTGTGTTTCCCCATTTGATAATGTGAATTGTTTTTTTCTGATGTAGTTTGCCATTACCAATTTAAGTTATTTCGTGATGAATTGTTTTTGTGATATCAATTTTCTTAACCTCTATGTCATAGTGTATGTCACTGTGAATATTTTAGTATTGTGTTCATTCAGTTATACAGTATGTAAAGTGAGAAATTCAAGGCCTCTTACATATTCATAAAGTTTATGTAATGATGTCCATGTCTGTTTTGCTGTCTTCCCTCTTCTCCCCTCTTTTTACTTGGTATCCACCTTGGTTTCTGCTGTTTGCAAGCTAAAATTGTGGGTTTACGTACTTAACGTCCGATGGTTCCTGATGGTTCAATTCAATCTCCTCACAACACTGTGGATAATTCATCAAACTTTGAAGTCCGAAAGACAGTGTACATGTTTGTTCAATAGTGTGACTCAGTAGATCATTTAGTAATGCAATTAATCTAAAGCATCCAGTATTTCAAGTTTCTTAATCTTTAAACCTGTAATAAATGCAAACCCATTTTCAAACTGCATGAGTATGATTGGCACACATCAGCAAGTAATAATTCTGCTTCATGTGGGATTTAAGATGATTAAATCTGCTGCTACAATGATATGTAGATTTGTGCGTTTTATTCAGTAAAGACGAAAATGTTTAACTGTTACAGAGCAAAGACCAAAATGTCAGTTATTTGCTGGACAAAAGCTCAGTGTATGTGTCAATAAGATTGAAAGCTAGTAGAATGTTGTGAAATGTGATACTGTTGTAAATGGTGTTGCCCTGCTGACTTTAAAAAAAATATATTTATTTTAATATTTATTTATTTATTCATTCATTTATTTATTTATTTATTTACAGTGTATTTGTTTATTTATCTATTCTTTCATTCATTCATTCATTCATTCATTCATATATCTATCTAGCTATCTATCGATTATTCTGTTAAAAAAACCCCCAAAACAATCATCAGGGAGGCTTAATCGCCATGTGCAATGTACACGTACAGTACAATATATTTGTATGTCATTACTGATCCCTGTGAGCCTATCGATATTTGCATACAGTGATAAAGGCAAATTATACTCTCTGTACGTGCTCACATCCTAGGTCTAATTGGAACAAAGACAATGAAAATTGTGGCACCATGCTTTAGCAGCCGAGTAGAAGTTCTTTGAGGTTCACATCAGTAGTTAGCAATTGTTTGCTTGCATGGTTTGCTGCACAATGGGATATTTCTTTGTTTCCTTTTCATCATCGTTAATAAAAAATCAACTTTAGGCTTGATATGTTGTTGATGAAGGTATTTGACTGCTTTTCTCCTGGTGATACGCCATTTATATCGTCAGCCAGTATCAAAAAGTCCTTGTATTTTGACCGTACAGCAATATAATCCTAGTTTCGTCAATAAATGTTATATTGCACCTGGGAGCAGTCAATATTTGTCAAATGTACAGTTATTGTAAGTGATTCAATGCTATTCCTGCTATTCTGCATTTCGTTCTTTGATATACAGGTGATAATTGTTAGCACTGAAATAGAAAGACATTTTGGAAATGCAGACTAGGCAAAACAGGAAAGGAAGTAAGTTGTACATTCTAGGCAGTAGATATTACATGACTAATGAGTGTGGAGCTGGTGCAAAATCTTGTGCAATATACAGAAATGTCCACTTCGACACCTCACACTGTCCCCTACAGGAACATATACTTTCTTTTTGTGTATGCTTAAGTTCTCCATCATGTATTATTCAGACAAATCAGAATAGCCTTTGCTCAAGACTTGTGCACATTTTTAAAGGTAGAATTAGGTGCTACAAGAACTTTAGGTGTCAGCCTTGAAGCTAGACTAGCTTTGCCTTTCATGTGTATAGACATAATTCCCTCCCAATCCACATGTACATGTGCCCTTCTCTCTCACTCTACTCCCTCCCAATCTGCCCCTGATCCTGAGCAGACATCAGGCTGGTTGGCGGTTCGAGGCCAAGCGAGGGCGTGGTGGAGACTCTGGTGGACGGCGACTGGGGGCTGATCTGCGGCCTGGGGTGGGACATGGCCGACGGGGCGGTGGCCTGCCGCCAGCTGGGCTTCTGCAGCGTCATCGAGACGATGCGGGGCTGGAACGACCCCATCGACGAGCGCAACCTGATGCACTGGCACTCGCTCAACTGCTCGGGCAGAGAAGAGCGCCTCCGCGACTGCCACAAGGAGTGGGGGTCGTTCCCCTGCAGTGGTTACAACTTTGAGGGTGCTGTTAGATGTAAAAGTGAGCTTGCACCTCAGGCGGGGTTTAGAATGATCTAATGACGAGCAAAATTCTTCCTCTACCATGATAAAAAAAAAGAAAAGGGAAGAGAATTGAGAGTTGTCTCTCTATAAAATCCTGTAGGTCGAACAAGTCTCCTAGTATCTATGCAAAATTAATCTCTAGTGGTGGAAATGGTACAAGTTGTACATCATGTTAATGTCATGCGAGTCATATCCCATATTTCAGCTTTCATATCCATAATTTTCATGTGAACATGGATAGCTCTTTTTCCTATAATATGTCAGTGTCGATGAATTCTATGGGCATCGTTCATTTACATTATTACCTCTAAGAGGTGGAGAATTGGATTTGTGGACATTTTGATGACTATGTTGGTTTCTGTTGTGCAACCACAGACACAGTTTTGTTCAAGATGTCCCTGTGTTCAGTAAATTGGGTCTACTAACAGTTCCTTTTCACTCTGCTCTTATGTAGATGTAGTAACTAGCAAAAAAAGAAAAGGTTTCAAGACACCTCTTAAAGTGCAAGTCTTAGTTGCAATGCGTCTATGCAAATCAGATGAATTGATGATGTCGTGGCTTACTTGTACGTAAGTCCCCCAGAGATCTATGCTTAATCTTATCTTCATGCATCTTCCTTTAATGACATGCAGTAGAAAAGAAAAAAAATAATTGTGAGCTTTGCACTTTTTTGGTGATGGTGCAATAACACAGCATTAGTGAGTGTAGAAATGGGTTGTAGCCACTAGCTAGATTTTTAAACCCAAAACATAATGTCATGGTTTATTCTTATAGTTTATGCACAAACCCAAGTGGTAAAAGAGGATGGGCAGTGGAATACTGTGGCATAGTGGATAAGACTCCCAACTCCTAAGTTTGACTCCCACCCAGTGCTTACATGTACGTCCTTGAACGAGATGTTTTTACCCACCATGTAGCTCTTGACCCAGGTGTATGAATACATGTACCTAGTAATGCTAGGGTAATAAAAATGGCAGGGCCCTCTGGTAGAACAGTGACAACACTGAAGAAGCTACCTTAATTAAAAAGGACCTTTCATCATTAGATTATTAAATCCGTGTCTACAAACAATATTCATACTTAGTGATGATGTATATACACATATTCCATTTATACAGTGTATAATATGTATCTTATGATATCTGTATTTGTGTGAATTGATTTGTGTCAATGTCGTAACATCTCTTGTTCAAAGATTGGTGTGATCCCCCTGACTTCATCTCGCATGGAACGTGGTCCCCCCGGAGGACACAGTACAAACTCGGCAGCAAGATCACATTCCGCTGTGACGAGGGCTACGAGCTCAACGGTTCCCGCACGCTGAGCTGCCTCAGTGTCTGCGAGTGGGGTTCTGCCGAGCCAAAGTGCGAAAGTACGTGAAGACATTATATATGTGACCGCCCGGCCCAAAACACACAAAAAGTTGCAGATTCAGATTCTCTGTAGTGGACTCAATTATGTCATTTGGGTTGGTCAACCTAAGATTTTTATGCCTCCGCCACGAAGTGGTGCCGGAGGCATTATGTTTTTGGGTTGTCCGTCTGTACGTACGTCCGCCCGCTTTCGTTTACGCTGGAATTTTACCAAACTTGGTCCAAGTATAAAGTATGATGGGGCAATTATTTCATTAGATTTTAGGTGAAATCGGCCAAAGGTCAAAGGTCAAGGTCAAATCATGAAATTGTATCCGTTTACGCGATAACTCAAGACTGGATCGAGCAAATTTCACCAAACTTTGTCGGAGGATGATGTATGATGGGACAATTACTTGAATGGTTTTTTTAGTGAAATTGGACTCAGGTCAAACGTCAAAGATCAAGGTCAAATCCTAAAATTTATCTGTTTATGTGATAACTCAAAACTGGTTAAAGCAGCTTTCACCAAACTTGGTCCAAGGATGATGTATGATGGCATGATTATTTGAGTAGATTTTAGTGACATGGGCAAGAGGTCAAAGGTCAAAAGGTCACGGTCAAATGCTAAAAAAATTGCTATTTCCCCCATATCTATGCAATGCCCAAAGGTATTTTCTTGAAACTTAGTATAGACATGTACTACTGTGTAAAGATTCTCCAGAGAGAGTTTCATGTCATAAGGTCAAAGGTCAAAAGGTCAAAGTTTAGGTGAAAATGTTGCAATATCACTTTTCTCGCAAATGGTTCAATGTATCTTCATGGAACGTGGTAAATACGCATGTACTGACTGGCAGGGATTATCTAGGGAATTTAGGGGTCATGGGTCAATAGTCAGGGGTCAAAGGTCAAGGTCAACTCGTCAAAATTTTACTATTTCCTTCATATACTACAGTGTAGTATATGCAATGCTTGCATTATTAGTTTAAAAACTTAATATATACATGCATTACCTAATGGAGATTCTGTGGGAAATTTCCAGCCAGAAGGTCAAAGGTCAAGGGTTAACCCTAAATAGACTGGGCTATTTTGGTAGCTCGAAAGACTGGGGGGGGGGGGGCCTAAAGGGCCCCCCCTTAAGATCTCGGCCGTGGATCGCGCGATCGCCGCTGAAATTTGCACAATGGTAGTGTGCGATGTAATCTACAAGATCGTATATTTAAATTTTCCAAAATGGTCTTTTTTTATTTTATTTTGATTAGTTACGCTAATTTATGCGAGAAATCAGACTCTTTGACCTAAATCAGTAAATAAAGCTCCAAAAGTGCTCATTTTTGGTCTAATTATTCTTTGTGGCATTCTTAGTAAATGTACTTGAAAAAAAATTTGGTATCAAAATCAATTTCTTATTTATTTTATTGTTTTATGAATTTCTTATGTATTTCTTTGTTTTTTCGACCATTTGTTTTTGTTGTTTTTTTTAACAAAATCTGTGGCAGACACTTTTTGAAGCATAATGCTCCTAAAACAAATTAATTTTAGCCATTGAGAGTAAAAATAAGCATATTTATATGAACCATGTGAAAAAACTCAATTTGCATTGACTTTGTACACAAAATCACATTTTTGAGCCATTTTTGGCCTCACGTGCATGTACAAAAAGTTATGTAACTTCAGAACCGTACCCCCGGGCGTCACAAATTTGGTGTCTAAATGTGCGGGAAACTCGAAAGAAAAAAGTCAGAGCATCGCGGCGAGAGCATTGCGTGTTGCAGAGTAATCGCGCGAAATGTCGAGGGGGGGGGCCTTTTAGGCCCCCCCCAGTCTTTTTAGGGTTAAGGGTCAAAGGCCAGGTTTCAATGCCCCCCAAAAAATCCATTTTGTACTGTAATTACACTCTTTCTTCATACCTTGGAAATTACTCAATGCATAAACTTATAAAAGGGTCCATCAGAAGTCAAGTAAAAATTCTCAATTCCCTAAATATATGGACAGTGTACCTGCACTCTTAGACAATTATAGCAAACCCAGTTCAAGGAAAGTGAACATTCAAGATATTTCTGACAAACCTGTCATTTCAATATTTTGCCAGTTAGATGTGAAACTGTCATCACACATTGTGAAGACATTGTACTATACACCTATTGGGAGAATCATGCATCAGGCATCAGTCGCCATAGCGACATTTCTAGTTAAAGTTTGACTTACATGGGAGAGTAATATTCTTTTTTATGCCTCCGCCACGAAGTGGTGCCGGAGGCATTATGTTTTCGGGTTGTCCGTCCGTCCGTCCGTCCTTCCGTCCGTCCGTCCGTCCGTCCTTCCGTCCGTCCGTCCTTCCGTCCGTCCTTCCGTCCGTCCGTAATGAATTTTGTGGACAGGGTAACTATCAAAACTTTTTGAGGTATCCTAATGAAACTTGGCATGTATGTGTATTAGGGGGTGAAGTTGTGCCTATTAACTTTTGGGTGCACATGCTCAAGGTCAAAGGTCAAAAGGTCAAGGTCAAATACATAGAATTTCACTATTTCCACCATATCTATGCAATGCCTGAAGATATTTTCTTGAAACTTAGTGTATACATGTATTACCCAATTAAAATTCTCTTGGGAAAGTTTGAGTCATGAGATCAAAGGTCCAAGGTCAAAGTCAAGTAAATATATTAAAACTTCCCCTTTTATCTCCGTACCTTGGATATTGTTCAAGGTATCTTCATGGAACAGAGTATATATACATGTACTGACTGGCAGTAATTATCTAGAGAATTACGGGTTCATGGAGTCAAAGGTCAGGGGTCAGAGGTCAAGGGCAACACTTCAAAATTTTACTATTTCCCTCATATTTGTGCAATGCCAGCAGGATTTTTTTTTACACTTGGTGTATGCATGGATAACCTAATAGAAATTCTCTGGAAATTTTTTTTCTTTTGTTTTTGCCTCAAAGGTCAAAAGGTTAAGATCAAGTGAAAGTGCTGAACTAAGTTTTTCCTCCATATTTCGGAAGTGGCTCAAGTTATCTTGAAACTTACTACATATGTATGCATCATGTTCTGCCTGACATTGATTATCTTATGAATTTCAGGGTCAAAGGCCAGATGACAATGGTAACAATTTCCTATTCAATACAGAAATTGCACTTTTTCTCCATACCTTCAAAATTACTCAATGCATAAATGTATGAATGGGTCAAAGTCAAGTTAAAGTCCTTAAATCCCAAATACATGCTCTCCTATTCATCCAATTAAACCAGGTCAAGGCAGGTGAACATTCAACACATTTGTGACAAACTTGTCATTTTAATATTTTGCCAGTTATGTGCAAATGTAATCACACATTGTCCACATGTACTATTTAGAGCTATTAGGAGAATCATGCATTATGGCGGAGGCATACCAGTCGCCATAGCGACATTTCTAGTTCTACCCTACTGTCCAAATTTACTGGCTTAAAACAGAACTGCAGTTGAGATATTAGCAGTTTTTTGGGACCAAATGTTTTGGACATGTACTACTTTCACTGGGAAATTGAATTTATTTTGTTGTATTTTCTGCACAGCACGTCTGAGTTTAAACAAATTTAAACAAATCCTGGATCCAGATAGTGATCCAGATCACTACCAAAATTTAATCATCTGATTTCTTGTACCATTATCAATTTGTCCTGTCAATTTCATTGGAAGCCATTCACAACTTTCCGAGTTATTTTGCAAAACAGTGACAACAGCAACGCCAAGAACATCAACAAAAACAGATAGAAAAAAACCACTGCCAGTAAAAACATAACCTCCTTGGTGGAGGTAAGTATTGTTTTTAGCTACAATAAATAATTCTGGGGGATGTTTTATAGAGGGAAATCTTCTATCTTAAAGCATCACATGTTTCCTTTTCTTTACTAACCTCAGAGTCTTCAAACACAGGAGGTGGTACGAGTGATGAACGCACAGGAGGCAGTCCTGGCAGTGGTAAGATATTTCTCTCTTTTGTGTGGTTTTTACTCTTCAGGCTGTCATTTCTGGCTCCTTTCGACATCAGCTGTATTTTTCGCTAGTCTGTGTTAACATAAGAATGGAGTTTATGCAGTTGTTTTTTTCTTAGGGAAATGAACATCCATTTGAAGAAAAAAAATGTCACTGACTGACTTCATTTAACAAGTGGATTCATATTCCATGCATAAATCGTCGGTTGAGAATGATAAGGGCGTTAAGTGACCACAAAACCCATAGTGTTCGAGAAGACTTAAAGCCTTTCTCATTCTCAACAGACGAAATTGTAATAGAAGCATTAGTGCTTCTACAACGAAATCTTATCTCTTAATCTACTTATGCTACTACTACCACAACCACTACTACTTCATCTTTGTGACACATGAAAAAAAAAATAATGTCAAAACATTGAGAAAGAATATGTGTGAATGTGCATTCCACTCATATGTTCACTTGTATTGAAATGTTATTGTAGACATACAGTATATTATAATAACTATGTTCTACTCAAATTCTAAATGTCCAATTTTGTAGGAATAAAGAAATTTCATTTTATTTTATTTTATTTTATTTTATTTTATTTTATTTTATTTTATTTTATTTTATTTTTCTTATTTTATTTTATTTCATTTCATTTCATTTCCATTTCATTTCATTTCATTTCATTTCATTTCATTTCATTTCATTTCATTTCATTTCATTTCATGTCATGTCATGTCATGTCATGTCATGTCATGTCATGTCATGTCATGTCATGTCATGTCATGTCATGTCATGTCATGTCATGTCATGTCATGTCATGTCATGTCATGTCATGTCATGTCATGTCATGTCATGTCATGTCATGTCATGTCATGTCATTTCATTTCATTTCATTTCATTTCATTTCATTTCATTTCATTTCCATTTCATTTTACTTTATTTCATCTCATGTCATTTCATTTTTGAAAATCTATTCTACTCTATCCTATTCTATTCTATTCTATTCTATTTTATTCTATTCTATTCTATTCTATTCCAATCTGTCTTACTTCTATTTGTCAATATTTATATAGCAACAAAGAGACTTGGCCCTTTCTCTGCCAATGAGTCCAATGTACTCAAATTTTGCACTCATAGCTATGGACAGGAAATGAAATTAGCACACAGAGAGTTTAACAATTTCTACACCCAAAATGGTTTCTTGGACTACTTCCTCTTTGCTTTCCTGTGAAAATATTGCACTGGACTTTATAATCAGTCGTTGATATGTGCTCTATTTGCAGGCATCCATCCGGCTGGCATTTTCTTCATCGGCCTGCTGGTAGGGGTTCTTGTCGTGGTAATCGCTGGGGGATTAATTTGGTGCATCAAGCGGGAGGCCGGTCACAAAAATGGGTACGTTCAAATGGTCATCACTGTATTATCTGTCCCAATACTGTTAACGTCATATGTGCAGCGTAGAGGCAGGGGCGAAACGCTGGACAGATTTGGTGGTTAGAAAACACGGCTTCTTGCGCCGTGAAAAACTCTGTATGATGGGTGTGAAGTGTTCCCAAATGAAGTTTGTTGTTGTTTCTGCAGGAATGCTAAAATCGAGAATTGTCACACCTTTTTTTGTGTGTGTGTGTGGAATGATGCAAATACAAAAGCATGATATATGGGCAATTTATCAATTGTCTTTTCCGTATATCTTTTTCTAGAAAGTCACAGAAAGTATTCACTTATGCACATTCATACATATGTGACCCGCTAGAACAAAAGGATCCAAAAGTCGCTGACGGCTGAGCAGAGAAAATCGAGTTTGAAATCACATCATCAAAATTGGTCAAAACAACCGGATTTTTGTTTTTGGCATAATTTTGTAGTCTAATGTTTTGTTTATCATCTGCCAAAATTTTGAAGCTAAATAATCAAAGGAAAGGCAAGAAATCAGCGTTTTTCTGGGCCATGATTTTCCGACTTTCAACGTAACAGAATTGTGTCCGAAGATTTGGATTCAGCACTGCAGCTAGACTCTGCCCCTAGCAATGAGGGAGTGATCTTATTGGTCAGTGCGTGGCATCCTGATTACTGATTGGTCGTGCTAGTCCGCTGGCGCTAAGCTTGAGTGAACATTGCTGAGGTCGCTAGTAGCATACCTTCTATTGTCAAGCAGTGAAAACTGTCTCGCCTGCCCTCGATCATGATAGTGTCGGAAGGAAAACTTTGAAAGCGTTTTTCTCGAAACTCTGATTTCCACAACCACCTGACATGAGCTGATAAAATCATAGATATCTCCGCAACCGTGTACTTTTATGAGTTGTGCTATATATGAAATTAAAGTAGAAGAGTTACATAATAATGTCATGCCAGTTTCAGAAAATTGTCCTCCCCCGACTTTCGGATCCTTTTGTTGTAGCGGGTAACATATGTCATCCCTGGGATGACAAGGCTTGGTGTCTCAATTGCCATATTCAACTGTATTAAAGACTTCCTAGTAACTCAATTTTGAATATCAAACATACAAATTTGAGCTTGTCCTTATCTTTATGTGTATTTTCTTTTGTGTGTGCTTGTGTGTTTTTGCGTTCTGTGCAGGACACAGTTGAGAGCGGGCAACATCTTCAGGCCTCGCGGCAAAAATGACGAGATGGAGCAGCCAGTTCTCTTCTCCTCCATGAACAATGACCATGAGGAGATGGGCGAGCCCATGTGATGCAGAGGTGATGCGGTGCAGGAGAAAACCGGACCCCACCCGAATTGGAAATGGAAGAGCTCCTCTCTCTTGCACCTGCCCGTGATGGACTTGATGTATGCTGATCCTAGATGTGGACACGGTGAAAAACACCTGCAATGTTGTGCTGGTTGGGATTTGCTCAGTGATGAACTGAATAAGTGCAGAATAAAGTTCTTTTTTCGCTGCATCAGGGGTGCACTGTTTTGGTTGTGTGTGTGTTTATGTGTGTCTGTGTCTGATGCTTAGATTGGACAAAGGGCTTCTGCTGCTGAGAAGATTGATGTGCTAATAAGATGAGGGTAGAACCAAAAAGCGAATCATCTGGATTTAAGGAACCACATTCAGACCCGAGAGGGTGACCCGACAGATGTGTTCTCCTGATTGTCAACTTACGATTGATTTCACTGCCTTCTCGATGGTGCACAGGGTTTGGAGTGAAGCAGACATATGACCCTGGATGTGAGGTTGCTGTCTGTCATAGTGAAAACTATATGGATCCATGGAGGAGAGGTTGATGATCATGGCTGGCCTGCATTGTATGCAGTCTTCAATTATTGTAAATTACGTTTTTGTTGTATTTGTAGATTTGTAATAACGTATTTCATTTTTTTTTATTCTCCTTTCATTTTCTGCATAATGTATGTGATGTAATGATTTCTCTGTCAGCTGCAGTTTGTGTAATGTGCCACTTTTATCTCTGAACTCTGAAGAAAAAAATATGAAGACCTCTTGGATATATTCAATTTGCTTGTTATTGTAGTTGTTTAGAATGCCATGGATGCAAATGGTGCACAAAAAGACTACAAACAAATCCAGCAAACAAACAAAATAACAGAGGGGTGGGGGGGGGGGGGGGGTGGAGAGGGAGAGAGAAAGGGAAGAAGGAGGTCTGAAGAGAAAAGAGATGAGCCTGGTGTTTTTTGACAATTTGAGTATCAACTTTAGAGTGACTTCAAGTATGTTGTGTAAAAAAGATGAAAAAAGATGTTCTACTTCATTGTCGTAGGTGTGTCACTGGTACCCATGAGGCCAAGTTTTTGAGCTCAGTGCCCTTTAGTGACGCTTTTTCCTTCATAGCAGCAAATGGAATCATCTCACTGCCAGCTAGCAGTTGTGACAACATAAAAATTGCACGGGAAAAAAAAAAACGACTTTATGAACAGCATAGCCATCAGGCTGGCATCCCTGTGCAACACGTTGCTGCATGAAAGAAGCACAGAGACATTGCAGTGTTGAGATGCTTGAATGCCACTTCTCCAACATGTGCATGCTTCATCACTTCAGTTGTCATAGTTTGGACAGGAGACAGAGCTTGGTTGAAGGCCGCTGAGTCTGGCACCAGTGCTTGGTGGAGGAATCCTGTTCAGGGGTCTTGGCAGGCATCCTACAATACTGTGTACCAGACTTGCGTTCAAGATTTGCTGTGAATCCTCCCAACAAACAGCATCATCTGACTGTATGGTGTAATCTTTAGAACAAAAGATACACATGTTTTGTCTTATGATGTGCCATGTTGTAAATTGGGTATGCTGCAAACTTGCTGCTGAGAAGCACAACATAAACCGTTCACAGCGCTTGTGCCCGTCCGTTTAGCTACTGAAAGCTGCCATTGTTACTCCAGACATATAATTAGTGCACCCCTGTTATTACCTCTGTATGAGATAACTCTAAAAATAGATTAATTGTTGTTTGTGTGTTTGTGTGTTTGTGTGTCTGTGTGTCAGTTTTTCTTTGTCATAGTGTGCCTATAAGTGTGAGTCTATGTGTGCATTTCTATGTTTATATATGTTTCACAGATTTTGTAGTCTCAAAGCCGTGGTAGTTCGGGCGACTAAGCCGATACATTTTGAATCTGCAGCCAGCTGTTTTGACTGTCACGATGATTTCATTATTTAAGAACAAATATTAAATCAAGTATGAAGATGCTATAGATTGATTAACGTTGTTAATATCGTGAATATGTATACACAATTTCAACTCGACAAATTTTCTTTTCTCATCTGTTCAGTGTGGTTTATCTTATTAGGTGAAGCATTGGATAGATTGAGGTTTGTGGTTCATCCTATTTCATATACCTGGTACTTCATTTCATATACCTCACTTTGTAGTTTTTTCTGTTACTCTGTTATCAGTATGTGGCAGAGAAAATCCTAATATTCTGACTGTTGGTATTGTGTAGCCATGCAAGTGTTGAGTTTGCATATGTCACAGGCATTCAAAGATTTGTTGTTGTTGTGTGTGTGTGTGTGCGTGTGTTTGTGCATGCATGTGTGAGTGCCATTTACAATACACTATGATATTTGAGAATGTCTAGTACATTTTCACCTTTTTGTGGGAGGGGGATGGGGCTAGTACATGGTGAACATGGCAGAAAGAATTGCAGACACAATGAAACTTTAGCTGGGTTGTAGTCACTTCAACCTTGCAGTATAATACTATTTGCCTTAGCCATATACAAGTGTGAGTGCACGTGTTTGAATGGACCATAGCATATCTCAATCGTGACATGCAGCTTTCCTTATGTGGCTAGGTGACATGATTTTGTGTAATACAATGTTAAAATATGCTGCTTATTTTGCTAGCATAACCAATTAAATCATATATTTATACATCATATATATATATATATATATATTTCTGAAGATTGTCAGTACATTTTATGGGCAATCAAATAGGAGATGTATGTGCCTTTGTTGTGATTTCTGTAATGAATGAGATCTTCACATTCAGTCAGTTTATAGAGCAACACGCCATTAAAAAGTATTAGCTGAATGCTCTATATAAATAGAGCACCAAAGCAATTCCAGATTATTGAGACAAATTACTATATTTATGGCCAGATTATATCTGTACTTAACTGGAGATAGTTTTTTTCTTATTTGAGAGACATATGTTTGAGACCTATTTCAGTAAGGCAAATATTTGTAAGTATGCCATTAGAATATTTCTACAATGTATTTTTTTTTTTCATTTGTTTTTTTTTTAATTTGAGTTGCATGTGTATTGGACACAGTTTGTACTCCAGGGTAAGCTAATCATACACTCACTGAGCATTAACCTCGTTATGAAGAGTTTTGATATAACTAAGCCCTCTGATGTAAAATTTCACAGATTTTAGGGCCTCGTTTTATTGAGGTTCCCTTGTATTGTGATTTGAAAGTCATTCATCTTTCATTTGAAATGATGGAGTGTACACTGTAGGTATCATTATTTGTTTGTTTTGTTTTGTTTTGTTTTGTTTTTAAGGTTAGAATGGCTGATGTTAATACATTTAGATTTGTGCATGTGCAGGTATGCTGTTCAAAAAGTTTATGGACCTGATAATCATCATGCTCTTGATCCAGAGTTCACTCTGGTATCAAGATTTACTCTGTTATTCTTTGTCGGGTAAAGACTTTTGAATCAGAGACACTGTGACCGTGTAGAAGCATGCAGATCAGACCTAAATGTTATTTTCAAATTGGAAATAGTGTCTTGAAGGTAGATGTATTTGTTACATATTGTAAACATTGGTGCCAAACAATTTATTCAGTGCACTCCCGTTATAACGAACACGGTCATAACAAAAATCTTGTTACAACAAAGTGCAAATTTAGGTCTCCATATTATGATCAATAAACAATAAGTTTATTGTGCGGCTGTAACAAAATTTCGGTATGACGAAAGAAAACTGCCTGTCTGGAGGACTTTGTTATAAGGGGAGTTGCCTGTGTGATGCAGGTTTTAAAACGTGAATGTAGGAAACTATACTGCCAACAACAACAACAACAACAATGCTAAATAAGATAAGGCAGAAGGACGGAGGTGAAAAAAAAGAAGGAAAGGATCGAATTTAAACAGTATTTAAGACCTTGTCGGGTATCATGGCCACGCTTTGTATACTGAAGGAATATATTGTGAGTGCTGCAGTAATATTAAAAGCTCCACTCTGAAAAAGGATTTACATTAGAATGACTAGATTTGATAAGATCAGAATAGATTAAGCTAGATTAGATTCATCGTTAGGTAGGAGTGTTACAGTATCAGCCCTGGGCCTAGGGCAAATATGGAAATGGGGCAAGAAAGACATGGGGGCTGATTATCATGACAACTGCCTGTAGTGAAACTACTTGTTGATGTATTGATGCAGTTACCCCGTTCAATATGGAAACCTGGTGGCCTGTGTATTAAGTCTATGGGAATTTCAGAATTTAGTATGAAACGGGTTAATTTTGTTTTGTTTTGGTTTTTTTTTAAGGAAATATGAGCCATCTACATCTCATGTTTGTTTGTTTTTTGTTTTGTTTTCTGTTATAATGGCCTTTCAAAACAGTGCGGTCTTTCATTTTGTGCAGATTATCTTATTGCTATTATGACGTCAATGTCAACGAGCCAGGAATGCTTTCAAAATGATATTTGTGCTCTGAATTCCATGACTACAGTGTTACTTCGCTTGCAAGCGTAAGAAGAAAACAACATACGGTGTATATAAACCATGATTAGACCATCTTAGGACTACTCTGCTGTAGACATAGCAAGAAAGGAGAGTCCATTAGATAACCGGATAGACGACTAGAGAGAAAGTTGAAGTGACGTAGTGGGTAGATCGGAGAGAACTGTAGCTTTATTGTACGTGGATTTAGATTGCGAGAGACACATTATAAATATCACAATCATGTTGATTGGCTATCTATGCATAAAAGCCAATTAGAACAGATGACACTGATTGTGTATGTTCCCCAAATTTGCTAGTTTCTCTTTGGACAATAGTCTGTGAGAATGTGTGGAGGCTTGGAGGTGATATCGACAGGGTTAACGGCGGATTACCACATTGGAGCGCCACTTGTGTGTTCTTTTTTACCACTTTTCATTGTGAATGTATTGTTTTTTGCATTAAACTGAAGGATGGAGAAATTAACAATTTAGGAAATGATTGATACATTAAAGTATACTGAGTAAGCAACATTAATTGTACTTAATAATGGATTGATATACACCATTAATAACAATGTCTCTATGACGATGTCAAATTATATTTTGTATATATTATCTATTTGTAGTACGTTTGAATCACAGATGTATATGTATGTTCAGCGTTTTTGTTCTTCAAATAAAACTTTTTGATATTTCTATTGGCACATTTTAACCACTCTGAATTGTTTGGGTTTCTTTCATTTCTCAAAGTCCAATCCGTCGCCATCCCCAAAATAACTTTATAAGATATTTACTGGTATGATATTGACAGATCTAGCAGAATTTGTTTAAAATGTGACAGGAGATAACAAAAAGTTACTGAATTTCAGTTAATGAATTTTAGTTTTACATCTTTTCACAAAACGGTGATACATTGTGTTAAGATTGTACATACAATATGTAGTAAGCACATAATTATGCCGACTACGTGAGATGATGTTTCACGGCCTCAGAAGTTTGTAGCTGACGAACAATCAATATGACCATTTAATTTCCTCATATATCTAATGTAAACAAAAACCTATGCAAAAAAAACCAAACAAACAAAAAATCATCTTTTTTTCCCCCTTCTTGCTTTGCTGTGATAACCTCGCAGTGATGGATTGTAGAGGGGGAAGAATGTAATTGCTTAATCATCTACCAAAAACGTGCTTTTTATGATGGCGTATATATTCAGTTGTAATATATGCCGATTAGATGTATGTTTTATATTTTACAAATATTCAGTGTTTATGAGTGCGCTGGTTCCGAATATTACATGAGCGTGCAAGCTTAACCGTTCTATTCAACGACGTGAAGCGGAGTTGAATATAGAATAGGTAAACTTGCACTGAATGTAATATTCAAACCGTCGCATGAATGATATATTTGTGTTATTACTACACACGATGTATGCCTGGCGTAAACCAAAATAGATCTAACGTTAATCCTATCTAGGAGGAGGACTAACAGTTAGGCCTAGATCTAGATCTAGATCTGGCTCTAGTTCTTGAAATGGGTGCGCGTATATGCATCAAGTTCAGCGTGTCCTACGATCTTTTGCACTGCCATTGAGAGTGAGCGTGGGACGGCTGATTCTTCTTATGTCATGTGACCCGCATTCATCCAATCAGATGGCAAGGATCTATACATGTGTTATATATATATATATATATATATATATATATATATATATATATATAATATATGTATGTATATATATATAGGGGTCTATGTATGTGTGTGTGTGTGTGTGTGTGTGTGTGTGTGCTAAGTAATTCACTGTCCACGTGTTGGTCAAATAAAATGTTAAACAATAGAACAGAACTCTAGAAATGTGTCATGCTGTCAATACCAACAATTGATATATATATATATATATATATATATATATATATATATATATACCGGGTGTCCCAAAAAAAGCGGAACGGTGGATTTTCAGTACCTTGCGTTCTAAAAGTGATATGTTTTTTGACATCATTAGAAAGAGCATCTTCCGCAGAAGACCATGATACCAAAATCATTAAATTTGGTTCAGTACTTTTTATTCTACGCCAATTTCTGTAAATGCAGTCATTTTCATTTTTTTTGCGACTTATGAGATAATAATTTGGATGCGACACGCGTTCCATACGGCGAATTGTATAAGCTCGCTGATCCATGTCAACAAAAGATAAAGCTTTCACATTGGGCGCGCGCACACACACACACACACACACACACACACTGTTTTTCCCTTGCCCGCGCTCAATGAGAAAGCTGTATCTTTTGTAGACATGGATGACCGAGCATACACAATATTCACCGTATGGATCGCGTGTCGCACTCAAATTATGTCATAAGTCGTAAAAATCCGTCGAAATTTGACAATGACTGCATTTTCAGAAATTGGCGTAGAATAAAAAGTACTTAACCAATTTTAATGATTTTGGTATCATTGTCTTCTGCGGAAGATGCTCTTTCTAATGATGTCAAAAAATATATCACTTTTAGAACGCAAAGTACTGAAAATCCACCGTTCCGCTTTTTTGGGACACCCGGTATATATAGGGGTCTATGTATGTGTGTGTGTGTGTGTGTGTGTGTGTGTGTGTGTGTGTGTGTGTATGTGCTAAGTAATTCACTGTCCACGTGTTGGTCAAATAAAATTTTCAACAATAGAACAGGACTCCAGAAATGTGTCATGCTGTCAATACCAACAATTTATTTAAAGAACACACGAATATTCAGGCACCCTGTCCTTTGTCAAGTGATTTTGTCAAATAAGAAAAAAAAAAATCATATTTTGACGAAGGACAGGGCGCCGGAAAATTTGTGTGTTCTTTAAATAAAGTGTATTGACAGTATGATGCATTTCTGGAATTCTGTTCTATTATTGATAATATGCAAACAACTATGGGAAAGTTGTGAGTTCACGTCATCCTCTCATCCAATGTGCATATAAATTTGCAACCAAATCACAATACGGTGAAAAATATTTCAAATTCTCGACTTTAAGAAAAAAAAGATGATCTGATGTAGCTATGATTTCTGTCAATTTCGTCTGGTTCAGTAAGTTAATTTGAAAATGGTGTGGACTTACGCTTTAACTTGGTTTGATTACAATGGTGTTGTTCGTTATTCCGAAAGTTTGCTAATCCGAAATGAAATTAGGTTTGCTATTCCGAAAAAAACGCATGTTCTGTATACCTATACAGAAATTCGTTAATCTAAAAATGACATTGGGTTCGTTAATCCGAATACAAAATAAGGTTAGTTACTCCAAAGGTTCGTTAATCCAAAAACTGCACCTTATTTGCACTTTCGGGTTCTTGAACCTTCGGAATAACGCCACATAATGTCGGGATTAACGAACCCTACGTCATTTTCAGATTAACGAATTTCGATAATATTATTCCGTTAATCTGAACATTAGGTAGCGTTATTCCGAAGGTTCATTAACCCGAAAGTGGAAACATGTTGCAGTTTTTTGGATTAACTAACCTTCAGAATAATGGGATTAACGAACCTTCGGAATTACGAACCTTATTCATTTTTGAATGATTTAATAATGAACCTTCGGAATAACCAACCATATTTCATTTTCGAATCAACGAACAGTGGGAATAAGGAACCTTCGGAATAACGTGTGTAACCAATCACATGATAGGTTGTTAGTGCTATTTTTTCCCTTTACATCGAATGAGCTCGGAAGGTAAAAAGTGTTGATTCGTGAACATATATGATTTAGATTCTTATCAAAATTCATTCCCCGACATACTGCCTAACCGTTAGCACTGTAAATCGAAGTGTGTACAATTAAAGGACACGTCCACCTTTATGGACACGTGGATTGGGTAAATACAGCAGTATTAGTAGAACACATCAGTAAGGGTTTAAGGAAGACTGGACAACCCGTTCAAAAGTTATGAATTTTAGAAGTTTCTGCTAAGTCACTGCTGGATGAGAAGACTCCTACGGCTTGTGATGTCACATGTGTACAACGATATAAAGAAAACAAAGAAAATTCAACACATTTTCACTTTTCTCGCATAATAAAAGAACGCTTGACTTGCCTCTTTCAGAAGGCAGGGGGAATAATATTACCCTTAACATTATGTCAGCGACAAGTCGAGGGAATGTGCACTTTTTTTCCAAAAATAAAAGTTTGTGAAATTCTCTTTATATTCTCCTTACATCGCTGTACGCAAGTGACATCATACACTCTATTAGTCTTCTCATCCAGCAGTGACTGCACAGACACTTTAAAAATTCATAACTTGTGAACGGATTGTCCGATTTTTCCCAAACTTTCACTGATGTGTTCAAATAATATTGCTGCATTCACTCATTCCACATGTATAAGAAGGTGAACTTGTCCTTTAATTAGCAAAATATGCCAGCTGCTTTATAACATTAGAGTTAACGGCAACACACAACAGAAACATGCCTAAATGCTCGTCAACAGGTTGGAAAATGAAAATCGTGTGAGTTGAAAAACATTCCCTCTCTCGCGAGTCCATCGATAAATTAATTAGTAGACAGTTTCATTCCCGAGGACGTCGCCTCATACGAAGTTTACTATACAATTGTATTTTCTTCTCATTTAAAGCAATGGCGTATAGGCGAGGTTGCCCAAAAGATTATGTGGATTGAACAAATGCAGAAAAATCACGCAGTTATTAAAGTTTGTGGAAAATAAGAGAACCCCATTTAGGCTATGAAGCAATAAAATGCTGGTTAATACACTGCAGGCCTTTATGAAATATATTTGCCACCTTTTTCTGTGCACTCTTAGAATAATACGTTCAAGTTTGCACCTTTCAGACCAATGAGCACCTTTAAAGGTGCAAATTTCCAAGGTTTTAATCTTTAAAAGAGCTCACCGGTCTAAAATGTACAAAGTTTAACCTGTTTTTTTTTTTTTTTTTTTTTTAGAGTGTATTTGAACTCTCTTTTGATGTCAAAATACATGTACATTTGTACTATAAAATCATAATCATATTGATAAAAAAACCCGACTAATATCAATATTATTCTCTCGACGATTTTTTAGATATGTGCAAACTAATATGAATGAGTCGTCGTGCCTTCTATGAGTGTTAGGCCATGTGCTCTGTCGATTTCTGAGCAGGTAAATTTTAATTGACTTCTAAATTGGTGTTGGTTTCATTACGGATGGATGCTGATAGAAAAAAAAGAAGAAGTCTGCATTATAGCGCCAGCTACTGAATAGACGCGCCCAGAGTTGCAGCGTTGCATGGTACAGCTCAACATAACGAAAAACGTGCATAAAAATGTAACCGAGCTCTGAACTATACTAGTACACAAGGATGACAACAGAGCCTTCTAATAAAAGGCTCTGGATGACAATGGGTTATAGCGCCAGCTGAGTTGTCTCTTCCTCTGCAGGTGCAGACAGCGTGCATGCCGTAGGTTGCGAGAGGGATCTCTTCCACACAACTACAAGTTAAAATTTGCGCACAAATGATCATAATAATAATAATAATAATAATAATAATAATAATAATAATAATAATAATAATAATAATAATAATGATGATGATAATAATGATAATAATGATAATAGTGATAATAATGATAATAATGATGATGATGATGATAATAATAATAATAATAATAATGATAATAATAATAATAATAATAATAATAACAATATCAATCATACCATCATCATCCTTTATGGACAATCTCAGACCGGTTGAAGTCAGTCTGATGAAATAAGATTTTGTTAGCACAACAGAAAAAAAAAACTAATCAAAATCAGGGGAAAAAAGTAAGATCTGATATCATGAAGTTTCGCTAATTTTCACTAAACGGGTCTTGAACAGTCGATATGAATGATAAACTATATGCAAGTGAGTGAGTTGATGTCATCGCCACTCTACTCGCCATATAATTTCTATCCAAAATCCATCCTTTTTAGCTCACCTGAGCCGAAGGCTCAAGTGAGCTATTGCGATCACTCTTCGTCCGGCGTCCCTCGTTCGTCGTCCGTCGTCCGTCGTCCGTAGTCCGTCGTGCTTCAACTTTTTACATATTTTCATCTTTTTCTTGAAAACACCATGACCGATTTTCACCAAACTTGGCAGGTAGCATCCCTTGGGGGATAGGATCTCAATTTGTTCAAATGGGCAACATAGGGCCCCCCAGGGGAGCCCCAACCCCCCGAAATTAAGAAATCTTACAATATCTTCTTCTCTAGAACCAGAAGTGATAGAGCTAAGTTAATACTGTGAGTTAGTACACTGATGACTGTTGTTTCAAGTTTGTTCATGGCGGAATCAGGGGTGCCCCACTTGGGGCCCCAGGGGAGGGGGGGGGGGGAATGGGGAGGGGTCCTAATGGGGCCTAAATTGTACATTTTCATCATCTTCTTGAAAACCCCATGATGTATTTTCACACCAAACTTGGCAGGTAACATCCCTAGGGGGTTAGAATCTCTATTCCATCAAAAAGGCACCATGCCCCACCTGGGGCCCCCAGGGGGCCCAACCCACCCCCAGTAAGGAATTTTCTTTTAGAACCAGAAGTGGTTGAGCTAAGTTAATACAATGAGTCAGAATATTGATGATTGTTGTTTCAATCCAAATGTGAACTTTAATTGTACATGTTCATATTCTTCTTGAAAACCCCCTGATGAATATTCACTAAACAAAAGGTAGTATGCCAGGGGGTTAAAATCTCCATTGTATTTTATTCAACAGGGCAGCATGCTCCCCTTGGGGGCCACTGGGGGCCCAATCCCCCACCCCCAACATTAAGGAATATTTACAATTCTTCTTCTCTAGAACCAGAAGTGATAACGCAAAGTCACTATGACTTTGTACTTGATGACTGTAGTTCCAAGTTTGTTCATTGCAGATCCAGGACTGCCCCCCCCCCACCCTTGGAGTTGGGGGGATCCAAATCGGACCTAAAGTGTATACATTTTCATTTTCTTGCTGAAAACGACGTAATGGATTTTCACCAAACTTGGCAAGTAGCATTCCAAGGGGTATAGAATCTCAAAGTATTTGAATGGGCACCATGCTTTCTTTGGGGGCCAAAGGGGGCCCAAACCTCCTAAATTGAGGAATATTCAATATTATTCTTCTCTAGAATCAGAAGTGAGAGCGTTAAAGGACAAGTCCACCTTCATATACATAAGGATTGAGAGAATGCAGCAATATTGATAGAACACATCAGTGTAAGTTTTGAGGAAAATTGGACAATCCGTTCAAAAGTTACGAATGTTTTAAGAATCTGCGCAGTCACTGCTGGAAGAGAAGACTACTACAGTGTATGATGTCACATGCGTACAACTATATAAGGAAAATAAAAAGAGAATTTCACAAAACTTTACTTTTTGAATAAAGTGCAAATTTCTTCGACTTGCTTGCTCATGACGTATGTTAAGGGTTATATTATTCCCCCTGCCTTCTGTAAGAGAGAAGTCGAGTGTTCTTTTGTTTTGCGAGAAAAATGGAAATATGTTGATTTTCTTTATTCTTTCTTTATATCGTTGTACTCATGTGACATCACAAGCTATAGTAGTCTTTTCATCCAGCCGTGACTGAGCAGAAACTTCAAAAATTCATAACTTTTTAACGGATTGTCCGATTTTGCTCAAACTCTCACTGATGTGTTCTACTAATATTGCTGCATTCACTCAACCCACATATCTATGAAGGTGAACTTGTCCTTTAAGTCTTTTTTTTTTCAAAACTGCATAGTCCAACATTCTATAAAGTACAGTGTTCTTGGCAGGTATTATTACCAGTGTGATGGAATATGCAAATGGCACCGTGCCCCCAGCTCTCAAAACTGCCTCCCCCCCCCCCAAGTCTCCAATGCTCCTTGGTTAGAGTCTGCAAGAATGCATGGAAGGTGAACCTGCGATACTCAGGTGAGCGCGTGACCCCCGGGTCTCTTGTTTCAAACGCAATTATTATATTCCCCAGTCTCAAATCCTATAACTTATCCTGCTTTTCATACATTTTTCTGAGTTATTCAGTCAGGAATAACTTTATGTTTTTCACGTTTAAAGCAAAATAAAGCCAGATTTCGTTAGTTTCTTTTTTGTAGTCAAGCAATGGGAAATTCTGAGGTGATGACATCATTAGCTCACTCATTTGCATATTATTACTATGCTATAATAAAAAAAAACGTAACTTCAAAGCTTCATAATTTCCCGTTTTTTGTTTTCAAATTTGTTACTGCTGTGCTAACAAAATTGTATTGTATTTTTTTTTTTGCAGACTAACTTTAAACCTGTCTGCAGAATACCTGGATTGCTTGTGTACATAGATAGATGCTTAAATGACACTGACTGAGATGAATTGAGTATGGCGCATATCGTCGCTTTAGCGTGATGCCCGTGATCTGTGCTGTCAGTGCCCAAGAGATGGTACTCATTGTCATAGAAGATGGCAACACGGCTGACGCTGTCCGATGGTTTTTGCTGAGCCTGACTCCCTGCCAGTTCCACGTATTTTTACGTCGCTTATACTGTAGAGATGGGAGCTCACTCGTACACAGAGAGCTAGTATGGGGACATTTTTATTCCCGTTACCCTTATCATTAGTAGTTTGTTTGTTTGTTTGTTTGTTTGTTTTATTTCCGTCATAAACATACATACAGATATAAAAGACAACATATAAGGTACAGGGAAAATGATACATCATGCATAAAAATGAAGCATACATACATAGCAAATGAATAATGTGACACATCATCGATATACAAAAAAAAATGAAGAAATAGAGTGTACAGTAGGATTATATAGAGAGATAACGGCTGGATAGCCCATAATCAGCTGCACTTTTCTGGTGCCGCTGGTCTTCCATGGGGACCAGTTATAAAGGGTTATGGAAAAGAAAAAAAAGAATAAAAGATTACATAATTATATAAATACAACATTATAATATATTTATAGTCTCATGAAAATTTATAATGCAATAATCATACAAAATCTCAGGGCAAAGTACGCTTTATTGAAAAGTGTAGATAAATTTCTCGTGTATCAGACAAAAGTATATATAGATATGTTTACAAAGATGAAATTAAACCAATTCAAAAAGGGACCGTTTAAAATCCTTCAGTGACTTGCAGTCACGGACAGCATGAGGAAGGCTGTTATATAGTTTGGTTCCCCTGTAGAAAAATGCACGTTTGCAAAAGTTTGTCCGAAAAGTAGTACCTACTGTACCTTTTTTGTAAATGTCTTGTGAAATTTTCAGGTTTGTTGAGTTATATAGGAGCAAAATTGAACATGATCGGGTGTACTGAAAAGGTTCCACAAAACTGTGCGGTGCAAGTACACCATTAATTTACATCTTCGTTTTGAACAGAATTGATCTTACCCGAATATGAATAGATTCGATGTCATTCAATAAAATGTGCACTGTGATTATCATGACAGAACGTGCTATTCCAGTCTTTATGATTAACGTAATGATTGTGAACTTGACGCGGAATATTCCCCCCTCTTTTCCCCGCATGCGTACTGTGCTATTATGTGTAAAAGCGCTTATTCCGCATGAAATTAAAAATCAGCGTTTTTATGGCATGTCTGACCCTTTGTCAAGGTTATGGCGTGTTTGAATTGGTGCCGAGACAATTTGGCTCTGCACTAATAACAATAAAAATCTGCTTTGTTTCAGAGGAAGGAGTTGTTGCTGTTCCACTGTAATGATGCCTCGTAACTATAGGCCTATTATTTACGTTGTTCTAAATCTTTCTGTGTAGTGTGCAATTGCACTTTCGAAATGTCTAGCTCGAAAACCTTGTTTGAAGATTAAAGCTTGGACTCTCATACGAATGTCATTGCAAAACACGCCACGTCCTGCTAACAACAGACAGACACACACACACACACACGCGCGCGCGCGCACGCATACTATACACACACGCACCACACATTACGTTACGTGCAACTTGGATATACTGTATAGGCAGTGATAGGTTTTGATTCCGATTTGTTTTTTTTTATTATGCAACATATTTATATTTACATATTCAAATATTTCATGTATTTATACATATTTTCTGTGACAGATAGACATAGGTATATATCAATTTCCAGAATAAGGGACAATGAGAAATTGAATATTTTTTTATAGAAAATATCGTAGGGAAAAGAAGAAATTCACCATAATTGCCCATGGATACTTCATTAAAATCATATGGAATGTGACTAGACAGGTTACTGTAAGCAGATCATGGTAGTGTGACCACCCGAAACATAAAACAGGTCTTGTTAATAAAATGGAAGTATTACATATATTCAATTCAATTCAAAATGATTTTATTTCCATATATTAACACAAAGTAATATACATAACGCTTACATGAATACATAACATCGAAAGGAACTTTCAATCACGTAATTTTCAACAAAACATGAATACAAGTATCATAATGATATTAACGCTGGTTTGGATAAATAAACAAGTAAGCGATACAATCTTGATTTATAACTTTACATAGAAAAGAGGAATTCGCAAGAAAAGCATAGCTTGTAAAATTTGTGAATTACTCTAGAAGATGAGGGCATCTCAAGATCCGTCAAGGACTCCATGTATAAGATTTTGATATCCTGATGTCAGGCGAAATAATGATAAAAAAAGAGACTATGAAAAGGACAAGAACAAAAGCATGGACGGAATTGACAGCAAATAAAACTAAAGATACAGTAAACCTCGGATAAGTCGACGTCGAGTGAGTCGAAAATCACTTAACTCGAAGCAAAATGAAAAGTCCCGATTTTTCCCTATGTATTTTCTCTAAGAAATATTTGGATAAGCCGAAGTACGAGAGTCGAATTTCGGCTGTGTCGAAGTAAAACATTCAGTCCCTTTTGTACAAAATACACGTAGTTTACGTCACTTGAGCCGAAGAAGATTTGTCTGGCATTCTCATTACATTTTGAGGAGAACAAAAAAATCGGCATGTCGCAGAACCCGTCCCTGACCTGCTGCAGGTAAGCATGCACACTCACCGTACCGCTCCGCACGCATGTCAAATGCATACACATGTATACATGTATACATGTATACACACAGCACATCGATCCATACTTTATCCATACACACAGCACATCCATATTTTATCCATGTCAAGCCAGAACTCCTTGGTCAACCAATCGCTGCTTTAATATTTCAGTGACAGGCCAAGTGGGCGGAGCTTGTTTGTGCGTGCCCGGCTGGCTATATAGTTTTGTTCAATGGAGGTGGGATGGGCCTGGGAGAGTGTTTGTCTCAGGGTAGGTTGACAGAGATGGCTTCCTATATTGCAC